>NW_026000082.1:40099931-40105733 GCF_001458135.2 Marmota marmota marmota
AGACCCTGTCTCTAAATAACATACAAAATAGGGCTGGGGATGTGGCTCAGTGGTCCAGTGCCCCTGAGTTAAATCCCTGGTGTCAGGTTGATGGCGGTGACTTAGGAACAAAGCACCAAGCAGCCGGCGCACCTGAAAGAAGCATCAATCTGGCACCAATGGAACCGCCTGTCAATCAGCGAATCTCCTGGCCAATCCTGGGTCTCCTGGACATCCTTGTCTTGTTTCAGATCTTAAAAGAAACACTTTCAGCTTTTCCACATTTGGGCTTTTTATTTAGAGACTTTAGTATTTTTTTAATATTTATTTTTTAGGTATAGATGGACACAACACAATGCCTTTATTATTATTTTTTTTAATGTGGTGCTGAGGATGGAACCCGGGTCCCGCCCGTGCGAGGTGAGCGCTCCACCGCTGAGCCACAATCCCAGCCTGAGTCTTTAGTATTTTGAGGTGTGTACCTTCTATATATAATTTGTTGAGAGGTTTTATCATGAAATTATCAAATGCTTTTTGTGCATCTATTGAAATGATCCTGTGTTTCTGGTTTTTCATTCTGTTCGTGTGACATTACATTTCTTGATTGGCAAATGCTAAACCATCTTTGCCTCCCTGTTGTGATCATACTTCATCATAGGGTATCACCTTTTTGATCTTCTGTTGGATTTTATTTGCTAGTCATTGTTGAGAAGTTTTGCAAACTTGTTCATCAGAGAACATTCAGGTTTTCATCCACCTCACAGAGTTTCCTCTTCACTAATGCTTAAGCCCCATGAGAGCAGGGAGTTTTGTTGTCCATTGATGTACAGGGCTTTGATTAGACCCTGAATGAAGGAGAAAGAATGAAGGGTCAAATCATAGACTTTGAGTTCCCAAAAACATTGCTGAAAAGATGGGATGTGGAGAGGCACTGTGTGATATTAAAAAGTCCTTGAGTGTCGGAGCACATCCAATGCCTGGACCCAATATCAGGGACTCATCAAAGGAGGGGGAGACGGTCTGCCTATTGCAGTTATGAGTGCTCCAAAGCTGAGATGCTGAATGCCAGGTGATGATGCACCCCAGGGCACAGGACCTCTGAACCCTGATGGAGGCTTAAAACCAGCCACTGCCTGAACGGAACAGCACTGGTGGGAGCACAGGGCTCCCAGAGTTTGGGGGCTATGTTGTTTGCTATGGCGTTGTCCTAGGATCAAAGCTCCCCCAAGTGAGTGGCTGAAATAGCAGAAGATTATGGCCTCACAGACCTGAAGGCAAAGGACAAAGATCCCACATCTGGTTCTCTGCCACATTCCTCACAACTAAAATACTCAGGGTCACTCCAGGGGAACTGGGCTGCAGAAAATAATCACATAAGAGACAGATACCATTTACTTTGGGGTCCTGTGATGATCAGAGGAGCCCCTCCGACCTTAGGGGTCCACAGAAAGAGAGAGCACGAGAACATTGCTGAACCCTTTTATTGAGGAGAAGCCATTCAAATGAGGCAAGGGGTCAGGTTTCTGGGGGTTGAGCCTAGCTTCCTGATGTCTGCTGTCAGCAGGTTGACTGCCATCTAGGAAGGCCACACTCAAAGGCAGAGCAAGAGAAGGGGACACACAAAGGGCATTTCCATGGAACATTCTATTCCAAACAGGGCAAAAGGGCAGGATTACAAAGGAACAGGTGAGTGTGGCTCAACCCAGGGGTGACTCGCCTACACCTGAAGAAGACAAGCCCTCAACTTCCTGGATTGGGACAACGTCAAGGTCACTAAAAAATGTAGTGACAGGTCAAAGCCTCTCGCTCCAGGATGGAAGGCGCGAATCATTAAGAGTGGCTCCCCACAGTTCTCTCCAAGGTCTGAGGTGGGGGTATCTGCTCCAGGACAGGCTCCTACCTTCTGGTCGTTTGCTGGTTCTTGGGAGCCTTGGCTTCTGAAAGCACGACCCCATCTCCGCCTTCACATTTAGATGGTGTTCTCCCCATGCATGGGTCTCTGGGTCCAAATGTCCCCTCCTGTAAAGACACCAGTCATCTAGGATTAGGTTCCATACTAAAGACCTCATCTGAACTAATTGCATCTCTAATGACCTAAACATAGGAAGTGGGAGAATGTGGGAAGGACCAAAATCTAACCTAGCACACAGCTCTGGCTCTTGAGGTAGACCCCACTTTCAAGAGATGAGCCTTCTGAATGGCTCTCAGGATCATCCAGGCAAGGCTGCAGCAAGGGCTGGGCTCAACTATCAGCAGCTTAATACAGCAAAAGTTGACCTCTGGCTCACGCAGCTACTCCACACCCACAGAAGGCCGCAGAACTTCCCAGGACAGCAGCCCTCCGCGCTCTGACTCAGTGATCCAGACTGCTTCTGCCTTCAGGATCCACAGGAGAGGCACAGAGAGGCCAGGAGTTGCTCCTGGTTTTCAACTGGTCTCAGCCTGGAAATGACCTTTCCCGCCAATGCCCATGTTTTAGCAGACTCAGGGCAAAGGTGGACACTAGGGGAATGTTCATAACAAACACAGCCTCGATGGCTTTTTGGGGATGTTTACTTAAGACCTTGGAAGCTGAATTCTCAGCATAGATTGGAGGGCAGGAAAAAAGATATTTGAAGGATTATGGAAAATAATATTCCTACAAGACAGCTCCCTGGGAAAAACAAAGGGACAGTGTGACTCAGGAGGAGGGAGGGAACTTAGCCAAACATTAAACCTCTCCCAGTACCTCCTTTCCCAGTAATAATGGGCCCTGGGGAAAAAGCAAACTTCCATCCCTTCCCTGGTCCATCCCCAGAATCTCCACCAGAAGCATTCACCCTTCCCAACCACAATGGCCAAGGGAGGGGGCGAATACTGAAAAGCCAGGCCCTGGACTTTCTCCCTTTCCTGGAAGGAAAGTTCTAAGTAACAATGGGTCCCAGAGATAAGCAGTGAACCCCCAGCTGTGAGCTTTTCCCAATGGCAAGTTTCAAACATTTTACAACTGCTTCCCTGAGTTAACATTTTAACCTGCACAACTCGGTCCCTGACTGTTCAAATGGCACATCTGCAGTCACCAATGATTAATTCGCCCTCATTGTAAACTATAAAACCCAGACTCCTTTGCACTCCAGAAAATGAGCCATTTCCCGTAACCAGAAAGTGAGCCCTTCCGTGCGGGATGGATTGATTTCACAGCAGAAAAAAGGAAAGCTGGCCTCTGCTTTCATCTCCTTCCTCCTTCATTTGGTCACCAGGCACTTACAATATTTACTTTAGGTAAATATTTATTTTATCTAGAGTCACTGCATCCCCAAAGACCAAAGAATAAAGGACTGATCCCTCAGGGAGCATTAATTGACCCATTTCCAAAACAAGGTGGAGACAGGGGTTTGGTGGGAACTTCAAGACAGCTTCTGGCTTCTCCTAGGTTTGGAAACTCAAGTGGGATGAGAGAAGGAGGAGAATACAGAGGAGGGTTCAGAGCAGGTGCAGGCTCTGGCTCCCCTTAGGGGGGAGGAGAATCCTCCCCATGCAACCCTTGCCCCAGGACCCCACGGGCAGGACTAGGGTAGAGTCTCTTCAAGTCTCAGGTGATTTGCATTGGTCCTGGAACTTTGCAGAGGCTTAGCATGTACTTCCTGGGAATGAATGATTGATTGATGAAATGAATGGAGAGCACTAAATGCCCTTTTTCTACTCCCCAATGCCACATTTAGCGCCCTATTCACTGTGCCTGCCATAGTACATGAACTTTGCCCATCCATGGGCAAAGTGGTTGCAAGAAGGTGACTAGTGGTCACACCCATGGCTGGTTATGGAAATTTACCCAGTCGGGAGCTAAGCCACAGAAAAGGCTTCAACATAACTTGAAATTTAATCTGGCATCAGCTCATGACATGAAAGATTTTCCGGTCCTCATCTCTATCTTGCAGGTGATGAGGGGGAAATAAAGGTTATTACCCAGGCACATGGGCATTTTGGAGTCCACCAACTGGCCACTCCCACCTCCACCCCGTGTCTCACCAACCCCCAACTTCCCAGAGGGTGCAGCTATTTAAGAGCTGCTGCATTTAGGAAAAATAAGAGAGTCATTTGGAGCTATCCAGTCCAGTATCTTCTGAGAGGTAAATACCCAGAAACTAATAGTCCATGGAAAGAATTAGAATCCCTGCTCATTGGCTACTTTGAGAATGGCCATGTTGTGTGTTTGTATGTGTGCATGTGTGTGAGCCTACGTGGACATAAGCATGCCTGTGCACAGTTTGGTAAGTAAAGGACAGCGTGTTGTGTGGTTTTTGTGAGCAGACTAAATAAAGAGACTGTGTGCACTACTTGGGTAGATGTCCACAGGCATCCATGTGCAAATAAGTGTGTGTGTGTGTGTGTGTGTCTGTGATTGAAAAAGTTTGCAGTGTGTTGCTTTAGTTCTGGAGAGAATTATGGGGAATCAGATACCTTGGATGGAATTTCTGAGGCTTGAATTGAGCATGGGGATGTGGGTGAAATGTTTAATGGGGGGCGCAACCTCTGACCTTAGTGATTTCCCAAATGGGTGGGTGAAGCTGGTTCAGTGTCTCAGGAATTCTCAGTCTGTTGAGGAACAGGGGGTCTCATTCAGGTCTCATAGGGGGTCTCCATGGTCCGAGGGCCTGCACATGTGCAAAGCCATTCCACAGAGCTGTGGAGGGTGAGGAGGTGGTATTATGAGCGCACAGGCGGAGTCATGCTTGGGTACACTGGGTGCGACAGAGGTGTTCACCCTGGACTTACTGCAATGCAAGAGCATGGCTGTACCCTCTAGGACAGTGAATTGGGCAAGAGATAGGGGCCAGGGCAGGAGCTAGGACCACCTAGGAGAGGAGCCCAGGCCAATCCATCTGCACTCGTCCTGCACAGATCTCTCAGCATGAGGACCCTCCTGGCACTGGCAGTGATTATGGTCTTTGGTAAGAGCTGACATTGATCTCAGCGCAGGGGGAGCCCCAGGGGGGAGGGGGGAGGAATACAAACCCCAAGTTTTCTTTCCTTTTGTAACAGTCCTCTCCCAGTGGGAAGAGAATAGAGGCCATGGGGGCGGGGGAGAGAAGCAGAGAGAGACAGAAGGCGGACACAGGGCCTCACACCCCATCACCAGCTATTTATCAATTTCCTTTCAGGCCTAATGTGGGTTCAGGGGGATCTTTTTAACTTCAATTCCATGATCTCATCGGTGACAAAAAAGAATGGTGCAACCAATTATGGCGCCTATGGTTGCCACTGTGGCCTGGGTGGCAAAGGAACCCCCAAGGATGCAACGGATCGGTGAGGCCACCCCAGCCCTCCCTGCCCTGTGCTCACTTCTAGCCTCAGCAGGACTGAAGCTGGAAGGACAGAGCTGGTGCCCCATCGACACAAAGGTCCTGGGATATCCCAGCTGGACAGGCCGTCAGCGTGCTGCACCCTCTGCTCTAGACTATTCTATAGCCATTGTGTCTCTGCCTAGGATCAAGGGTGGGAGGGAGATGATGCGCCACCAGGGCCCCTGGAGCTGTAGGTAGGCAGCCCTAATGGTACAACCTCTACTAGATGCTGTGCCAGCCACGACTGTTGCTACAAGCGTCTGGAGAAACGTGGATGTGGCACAAAATCTCTGAGCTACAGGTTTAAATACCAAGCAGGCAAAGTCATCTGTGAAGGTAAGAAAGCCCTGTACCCAGTCCACTTTCCCTGTTTCATTTGTTCCCTGCCCACCATGCCAGGTACAGTGCTAGACACAAGAGATAAGGACACAGAGGGACACGGTCACTGCCTTGAGAAGAAAGCAAGAAAGCCGAGATCACAAAGTGATGTCACTGCAAG
>NW_026000082.1:40109259-40135714 GCF_001458135.2 Marmota marmota marmota
AAAAAAACAGAATATATATATATATATATATATATATATATATATATATATATATATTATAAATTATATATATTATAATTTATATATATGTTAATAATTTGTTGAAAGATAGCAAACAGATCAAAATTGCTTACGTTCCAGGTTTTTCCCCACTGGAATTTACGTTAGTGGATACGTTACTGGAATTTAACATTACTGGAATTCACGTTACCAAGATTTAACATTTATATATATATAAAATACATATTATATACATATATTATATACATATTATAACTACTATATACACACATTAATATGGTTTACATGTATCACATATATTACTTATATTTTTGTTATATATATGTCATACATATATTTTATTATATAAAGTGTGTCAGAAAATTATAATGTGTTTTTATAAGAAAAACTATAAGAGATAAAATGACTTTTTTATTGAGGAAAAAAATAATTCTAATTTGGAAATTGTTTTAAGGATTGTTTCAAAGGGTAGATTTATGGAAGAAAACAAAACGGGGCAGAAAGGAGCCAATAAGTGGTGGAGAAAGAGGTAAAGGCCAAAAGCGGGCACAAGGACATCTGGTAAGGAAAGCTAAAACTAGAAAGTATTTTTTGCATGAGAAAGAATTTTGCATGGTGAAGGATGAATCTTATGAAAGAAAATCTGTGTGTGAACAATTTGGCCATAACTAGAAGAAAATTACCTATGTGTTTTTCTAAAATTTGACCGTTAATAATCTGAGATAAAACCAGAATCTGATTCTTTAAGTTTAAAGCAACATAGTTCTCTCGGAATATTGATTGGCCCTTAGTAAAAATCTGCAAGTAATCCATTGCAGCAGCATGCACCTGTAACACCAGCTTCTCAGGAGACTGAGGCAGGAGGATCCCCTGAGCCCAGCAGTTCAAGGCCAGCCATGGCAATATAGCAAAACCCCCGCCTCTCAAAATTAAAAAAAAAAAAAAGAAAAGAAAAAAGAAAAAGAAAAATGTTTTACAAGAGGTTTAGATTTAAAATTTTGAAATCAGTTTTGTTTTTGATTTTCAACCACTATCTGCACTGCAGCTTTTCTTGTTTAACATCTCCCATTTAATCAGTGACTCCCCAACATTTTAGTCAGTTACCATAGCTTATTTTTCTCCCCTGTTCTGACTCTGCTTATTGTGGCCTGACAGCCTTGATAATGATTCTTCTTTTCTTTTTTTTTTCAGTTGTAGATGGATACAATACCTTTATTTATGTCTCTTTGTTTATTTATTTAGTGTGGCACTGAGGATTGAACCCAGGGCCTCACACAGGCTAGGCAAACGCTCTACCACTGAGTTGCAGCCCCAGCCTTTGATTCGTTACTCTTGGCTTTTCTCAATGTCTTTGAATTGGTCCATGTGACCAGATCATTTGATGTGCTTTTAACATTTCCCAGAGTCAGGCACTGCCCTGATCAGGGCACTGGTGTTCTTGTTGACACATTTTCCAGATGTGCCTTCCAGATTGTCTGGATGAGCTTCCCATAAGTAGAAGTACTCACGCTGTAAAACGTTTTTCATGACTTTTTGGTAAATGGTCTAGGAAACACAGACTTTATGTTTTTTCCAGATTTTCTTTTTCGTGATATCTTTCTTAGGTTTCTTGTTAATGGAAACAAACCGAGCCTTAGAATAGTTAAGGTTTCTGTTTTATGATATCTCTTCCTTTTAAAATCTTTTAACTATCACTTTGGTTTAATGAATGCCTACTGTTTCATGAAGACCAATGGTCCTATTTTGATTTTTTTTTTTTGGAACTGTGGATTGAACTCAGGGGTGAGTAACCACTGAGCCACATCCCCAGCCCTTTTTATTTTTTAGTTTGAAACAGGGTTCACTAAGTTGTTTAGGGCCTTGATCAAATGTTTTAATTCTTTGATGTCTTTGGCAGGCTTCCTTGGGATCAGCATTCTTAGTTAAGTCTTTCCAATTTTGAGATTTTCCAGTTGGACTACTGGAAATCCTTAAAAGCTGTAGTTCTCATCTTGCAGAGATGATGAACACATTTCCTGGGATCCACTTTCAATCCATAAAGTGATGCTAAACCTCCTTCATGTTACATCCAATCCAGATAAGTTACTGATACAAAAATTCTAGAGACTTTGTGAAATTTACAAAAGTCCAATGGTCCTGGCATGACAATTTCAGTCATAATTGTTATCTTAAAATGATGTGTGCACAATAAAAATAACTGAATTTCTTTGTCAACTGCTGAACTGTCATCAAGTTGTAGCCATGTCTATTCTGAATCTTTTGTAATTCATAAGTTTTGATTGTTCTCTAAAACCATTTGCAATCAGATTCATGGGGTGGGGCAGGGAACACTCTTCTAACAAGTATTCCTGAATACAAGTGTCTGATAACTTTAGGACCAGTGGACTGAATAAAAAACAGAACTCTAACAAAGAAACTGATGGGTTCATAAAACCTAATGCAGAACGAGACAGAAGACTGGCTGAACTGATAGAATTTGTGGGGTTTTGTCTTTCAATTAATATGTGTTTGGTTCTTGAATGTTTTGTTTTCCAAATTTAAGGAAATGTTTGTCTTTATCTATAGTTTACAGCAATTTGGGCAAATATAGTTTTGTAAGCAAAGCTGAAAGCATAATTTCTTCTCTATACCTTATTTCTGCAAAATTCTAAAACTATTCAGGAGTATTTTTGTGGCAATGTGGAATTTGTATAAACTCAGAATGTGTCCTCTTTATAACAGGATAAAACTGGAAACATTGGCATATTTGAAAATATGCATAGAACATGTGGCTTCTAGAGTTCCCAGCGTCATAGGGAGTGAATAGATCCTCAAAGGATTAGGTGATAGACCCAACCTGATCTTTTCTTAAAATTGGGAGCCATCTTGCCACAAAGCCATGAAAAGATAATTTTGGCTTTACTATAAATTGCTGCAAATTCTGAACCTGCTTGGAATGCCTGCCTTTGCCTTGAACTCACCTATGCCTGGCTCTCTGACCAGACAGCAGCCCTCTCTGATACTTTAGTGACACCTCACAAATCTTGGCCTTCCCTGCCCAGATAATGACCCTCTCTGAGGCTCTAATGACCCTCATAAATTCTGATGTCAGGGCCAGCAAAAATGTAAACTAGCCTTTGTGTTATGCTCCTCAGAATTTTGTTATCTGTAACCCCCCTTTGTGTAACTTTCTGGGCTATAAAGCTGGGCTGCAGGAAAGCTGCGGCTGCTGTCTTGTTCCTGTGGTTTTGGTGGGAGAGGCAGACCGGCCAGTGGAAATAATAAGCTTGCTTTAATTTGATCTTAATTGGAGCCAGTGGTCTTTTCTTGCGTCCTGGTCTAACATTTTGGAGGCCCCAGTGACATGACCCTGCCAGACCAGACTGCTGGAAATTCTAAAGCCGGCATTCGCTCCAGGGCTCTGGGCTGGAGAGCCACTCTAGGGGGTGTGCACCTTGAGACGTCCCAAGGCCTCAGAGTGAGCCTCAGTCCCTGGAGCACTGCAGTGAACTGCCGCACTAAAACTATTAGCAAGCACCTGGTGGAGGAGGCCTCCATAGGTAAGTAGTGCCTTTATAACATCTGGTATCCAGTTAAGGGAGATCTCTTCTGAAGACAGAGAGGTGGCCTGGCGAGGCTCACATATACTCCTGTCTGGGACAGTAACGAGAAATCGTTCTTTCCTCTGTTCTGTTCTGTAGGGAATTCCTCTGGAAGGGTAGAGAGGGGCCGACGGGCACGCATGCGCTCCTACCCCGGGAGCTTTAGCAAGACGTTGCATTGCTCGTCTGTTTTTCTGTTTCAGTGTCGGGTTTCTGTTTTCTTGTGTTTTGTTCTGTGTTCTATGTTTTTTGTTTGTTTGTTTTTCTGCCTTTTTTTGTGTGACTTTTGTGGTAAAAACTTAAGGATATTGGACATGAAAATGGGTAATAAAGCAAGTAAGCCTGACACCCCTTTGGACTGTGTTTTAAGGAAATGTGATGAACTTTACCCCCCTTTGTTAGGCAGGATGAGAGAAGCTCCTAGATGGCTGCCTGGAGCACACCCACTGCAGACGGCAAGGCCTGCTGGGGATCTAAGAACTGAGTATCTCCAAGATTAACAAGTGAAACTCCTTTAAAACCCCTTGTCCCTCCAGATCAAGAGAGTCACAACCTTTGGGGCAGACTCCCCTGTGTTTCTCCTTTGTTAGCAAAGCAAGAAACCTCCCTTTCTCTTTTTCTCAAAACCCTGTCCTCATTATTGAATTGGCATTTATTGGCTTCAAGGTCAGGAACAGAACTTTCAGTTACAAATTTTGACACCTCAGAGGGAACTCTAAAGGATTCCCAGGGAACTTTTTGAGAGCTGACTACCAAAATGTTAGGAGATGGAGTGCGCCTGGGTGGAACCGAACCAGAGGAGCTAATCCTGTAAGTAAAAGGAGGGACTCAGGGACTCCCAGCAGCTGCCGAAGGCCTTTTTTTGCTTTGGGGAACTCCCACCTTCCTTCCCTGCACTGTAAGGATTGTGCCACCTCTGTCTTCTTAAAAAAAGAGAAAAAGAAAAAGGGGACACTAAATGCAGTAAAGTCGCCACTGAGACCCTCGATTTTGCATTTCAGGATTCCTCTCTGTGAAAACATCTGGTCCCCTTGTAGGGACATCTATGGTGCCACTGGTATAGGAGATTTTTCTCTTATCTGCTCTGTTTTAAAGGTTTCTATCTGTCAGCCATAGTCTGGAGCTCCTTTCTGTCTGTCTGTCCTGTGTCTTTGTTTCTGGCCCTTTAAGACATGTGCAATAATGTGTTGATATTATAAATTGTTTCTTGGGAATGATCTTGGCTGAATGTGTGTCTAAAAGATGATGTTTTATTGTAACAATCTGGTATCTGAATGGGTTTTTGAAGCCTTGCACAGTCTTGCAGTTAAAAGTTGGCTTTAGGTAATTGTTTAGTTTATGATTTCAGATAATTCATGCCAGAGAACTTAAATACTTAGGATGTAAAACTAAAGAACTCTACTTCCAAGTTGGCAAGTAACTTCCCAATCATTCAGTTTTTTTCACCAATTTTGAATTGGGTAGCCTAGGAAAATGTCACTGTGTGTACCAGTGCATTAATTTGGACAAGGATAGTAAATTATAGTATGGTATCTGTTGACAAAACAAGATGTAAAGATATAAAATTTTGTGAATTGTATCTTAAACTTATATCATAATTTTCAACACCCAAACCTGAAAATTATGACTTATGGTTAAAATGCCTTAGGCCTGAGGTGTCTGCTCAGAACAGCAGTTTTTCCCTGCTCCTTCCAGACCTCACCCAGGACTTATGTTGAAATACAAATGAAAGAAGCCTGCAAGCTCAGTAGGAGACTGATCTGAGGCCTAAAAAAAAAGGAAATTGTATGGTATTTACTAATTACTGGCCAGTCATTTTTTTCTAGGACTCTTGCTTTTTCTTAGATTCTGTATTTTTTGAGCTCATGATTTTGATCCTACAGACCTAGGTTAAAGTTTCTCTGATCAGTTCTCCACCACCTGTGGAGTTTTTGAAACAATTGCAGTGGAGATTTCACCTGCAAAAAGCTACAAGGCCTTTACTATTATGTTATGTGTGCACACTTGTATTATGTGCTGTATGTCTATATGTACATATATCCTTATATCATATATATGATATACAAATTAACATATATAAGGAGCAATCATAAAAACCAATTTTATAAACAATGGATACAAAGATCTTTAATTCACATGATTTAAATTGTTCAATTTAAATTGGATAAACAGATGAAAATAAATGTCTTTAAATTTAAGCTTACAAGTTTTTCTAGGTGTTCAAAAATACTAATAAAATATTAATGTCTATAAAATGTCTAATATGTCTTGGTTCTAGGACTTTTCTTTCAACAAGAAAAAAATGGTTAACACTGTTTAATACATTTGTCTAATATTTTGATAAATAAGTAAAGTAAATTTGATATGGGATTACTCATTCATGAGTACTTTTGTTAGATATCTGATTTATTTACTAAGGTCTGTATAAGTTTGTTTTTACAATCAATCATGTGCTAAAAAGTAAAAAATTTCTTAAAACATAAGTTTACCCATAACATTGTGTTTATTAAGTTTTATTTTTTTTCTAGAGCAAGAAATCATAAAAATTAAACAACTGGTTAAATAAGAACTGTTATTTTAGAGCATTGTACTGTCATTTCTTTAAAAGCTAAACTTGGTTAATATAAAAAATCAATGTAATTGTGATGCTATTAATGTGCTCACGTCTTCCAGGTATACAAGTCTATAAGGTAGAAGCTTTAAAGAGCATTATATCAAGCTGGTATTCTAAAGTTGTTTGGTAAAAAAATATATTTGGGATTCATTTACCTGTTATCAATAAGATATGTAAAGTTTTATGTTACTTTTTACATTGGGGAACAATTTAAATGCATTTTTAAGTTAATGAGAGCCTAATCTATGTAAAGGTTAAAAACTTTCAGCCTTTCTTTAATTCATATTTTAAATGTGATATCATATGGTGTTAGCTAATGTTCATGTGACCTCAAACAATTTATGTAAACTTTGTAAAATGATATTTACAAAGCAAAGATCAGCTTTAGAACTAGAACACTTAAGATTTATAAAGAGCCCTGCCTTACCTGAGATAAGGCACTGTGTCCCATCTTACTACATGTGAGAATGACTACGAAAGCAGTAGGCCAGATTTTAGTTCATTTGAAGTTATGTTCAGAAGTTGTTTTTTTCTGTCAAGATTACTAGGATCTCAAACAGGGGATATAATGCATAACTCAGCCAAAATTCAGGGTAGCTATTACAGGAACTAAATGTTTTCATTCTTGTTAATTTTACTTTGTTATTTCTTTATAAGTGGTCAAAAGATTCCCTGTTAGTGTTTTACAGAAGTGTTGCTTTAAGAACACAACATGGGTTAATTTAAGATAATAAGCCATCACCTACAAGATAGATAGGATAACACAGATCCCAATTAATAAAAAAAGATAAATAATTAGTTATAGATATTAAAGCCCAGTACTCTTAATATAAGGCTGTAAAAAATTTATTTGCTGCATGTTTAAGATTAAGTTTTAAAATTAAAGTTAAATTAAAAGGGCCAAAAAACCTAATATTTGGCTCTTGCCCTCTGAGTCAATCTGAATCCAGGGAACAGGGGACTTCTCTAAAGAGCTTTGCAACTCTAGGCCGCATAACCTCCCGATCGGGGAGATTAATGAGATCACTGGAGAACAGAAAGCCAATCAGTACATTTGCTATGAAGAGGAGGGTCATCAGAGAAGGGAGACATCTCTGATGCTTCCAAGGGAAGCCACATGGTCAAGTAAGACCTGGACCCATCCTAGCACAAATGGCACTAGCAGAATTGAGAAGCTGCTCTCATGTTTCCCCAGGAATGACCGCCATAAAAACTCAGCTGACTGTTAACAATAGATAGAAACAAAAGTCAGTTTGACTGCTTCATCGTAAACACTTAGCAAAGACATTAAAACCAAAACACAGCCATTCCTGGGCACTTTAAATAATAATAATGATGATGATGATGATGATGATGATGATGATTATAATAATAATAATAATAATAATAATAATTATTATTATTATTATTATTATTTAAGGTATACACTTCATGTTAGCCTCCCAAAATAAGTAAGACTGGAGGCTACAAAGAAGGATTCTCAGACAGAAATGCCTGATAACTATAAAAAGAGACTATCAAGAGGAGCTGCCAGAGACAGTAGTTTTTAGTTTAAGACCTACAGATATTCCTAACCTACACAGGTAGGCTTGGTGTTTGCTAGTATGATTATCCAGCCCTGAGTAACAGAATTAAGGTTTCTCTATTAGACACAGAGGTCATACTAGTAAAAGGATTTTGTAAGATCAGATGACATTAAATTATTAAACTGTATCTTATGGGGAGGGACAACTGTAACACTAAAAGTTAAATGTTATGCTTACAGTCCTGATAACTGGGGATGTTAAAGCCTTGTGAGGGAACTTCTATACAGTGACATGTTCCAGCTCCTGCAACATTTATTCAGTACTCATGGTTTTTGTTTCTCTCATAGAAGCAACCATCCCCGGATGACTTTACAACCTATTCTTCCCCAACCAGACTTCAAACCGAATTGACTTCTAAAAGGAAACTCATGTTCCTCATGCTGTGCCCCCTCACGTCACCCCCTCTCAGCTCAGAAGAAGCCAAAACGGGTGACGCCCCTCTTCTTACAACAGTGCAGCCAAAATAAATAGACTGTCAATATAAATAATTAATTAAATCAGGTAAAATCAGGGATACCGGTTTTGGGTGAGTTCTAAAAAGTTGGAGACTGTTGCCTGAGGGATTAAAATTCTCTCAGTGCTCTTCCCCTACCCTATCAAAGATTTGAAAGGGACACATAAGAAAAGGGGGGAATGATAGACCCAACCTGATCTTTTCTTAAAATTGGGAGCCATCTTGCCACAAAGCCATGAAAAGATAATTTCGGCTTTACTATAAATTACTGCAAATTCTGAACCTGCTTGGAATGCCTGCCCGTGCCTTGAACTCACCCATGCCTGGCTCTCTGACCAGAGAGCAGCTCTCTCTGAAACTGGTGATGCCTCACAAATCTTGGCCTTCCCTGGCCAGATAACCACCCTCTCTGAGGCTCTAATGACCTTCATAAATTTTGATGTCAGGGCCAGCAAAACTGTAAACTAGCCTTTGTGTTTTGCTTGTCAGAGTTTTGTTATCTGTAACCCCCCTTTGTGTAACTTTCTGGGCTATAAGCCTGGGCTGCAGGAAAGCTGCTGCTGCTGTCTTGTTCCCGTGGTTTTGGTGGGAGAGGCAGCCCGGCCAGTCGAAATAATAAGCTTGCTTTAATTTTATTTTAATTGGAGTCTAGTTACCTCAAGTCAAACTCCTTGGTTTGATTTTCTAGCCTCCAGACATCTCTAAATCTGAAATTACAGTCTATCAATTTTCTTGCTGCACTTATGTAAAGAATCAAGCCAAATCTGATAATACTAAACTCACGGTACTAACAAATTGGTTTTTTAAAATTATATTTCATAAAAGTCAGTATGACTGTAGAGAAAGAAATATATCTCTAAAGAAAAACTACAATATGCCTGTTAGTAGATTGTAGCTTTACGTATTGTTTTCTAGTTGTATATTGTTTGATCTCCTTGTGGACTATACCTAGATCCTAAATTGTTATAGGTTCCTCCAATATTATTTTCTCCCAGATAATTACTAAGAATAGGAACTGTCTGAGCTGGACTGTTTGATGCAAATTTCAAGGGAGAAGCCTCACACCTGATGTGTGGGCTGCAGAGAACATTCCCCAGAATTCCAACACCACCATCACCCATTTGAATCACAAACCAGGGAGAAAATTGATGTCAGAATGAGATTCCATACTGTGCTGAAACTCATGCTTCTCTCAATTTTTTCCTTGCTCATGTTTATCACTTTTAACTTGGTAAAATAATGGGTTAGTTAACATTTCACAATCAATAGTTACTGTAGGTAACTTGACTGAACCTGACCTAAGAAATCTCTGAGTCCACCTAGTGGTTAACTTTGGTAACAGTCCCCAAGGCAGCATTTTGTTCAACTACTACTGGTGATCTCTTTTTATAGTACTCTCTTAATTTAATCCAATCATATCAAAAGATACCATTCCTCCAGATGAATTATTGGTTAAATAAGAAAGTGTGCTTTCATTAATACCACATGCTTTACCTGAATAAACCCCATTTCTGACATCAGATATATCAACCTAAACAAAAGTCAGAGAGATATTCTCCAACACATAGTGATTTTTACTTGGGAGTGGCAGAGCATTGCAACCTCTGGTTATTATTTAGGTTGACAGAGGAAACAGGACATGCTGGTCTGGAAGGTTTAGGGAGTGATATTTGACACCTTCTACATGGGATATTCACGGATGATGCCAGTCTGGCAGAGGGAAAAGCTGGAGCAATGCAATTTATTGCTTTAATTTGGAGCATTGTCTGCTGACCCAGGGCCTCCTCCCAGGCCTGGGACGATGTGTCCTGCAGGGCCCATGCTCAGAATGGCACTGAGACTGATCCGGGGCTCTGCAGCAGCTGTCTTGTATTCTTACTAATCTTTAGACAAGGAGTCTGATATTTTCATTTTCCACTTTGATATTACCCCAATGATACAGCTGGAGTGGGAACAGGACTGCATTACTCCCCAGTAGTTGGCTTTTACTTTTACAAAAGGTGCTGAATGCCCCCTTGAAATTATCCTTAGTTAAGCAGTTGCCGAGGGCTTTTCTTTCCTTATCCTTGATCTAAGAGGAGGGAGAGGGGGAGAAGTAGCTTATTTCCCCTGATACTCCTCTCTCCAATAAAGACTTTGTACTTTTGACTGAATTTCCTCCAAAAATATTTTCAACGTAAGCTTTTGCAAAATTTTGGAGGCCTCCTTTTCCTGGAGCATCTCTTTTGCATTCTCACATTAAATAACAAGATGTTAGCAATATAAGAATAATAAATGATTTATTTTAAAAAATTCTATTGTGAAGGTTAGTTACAAATAACATAAGCATTGAAATGAGGTAGCTAGTGAAGAGCTGGAAGCTTGAGAAGTCTTCCAAGGGGAATAGTGAAAGGAAAGTGGGAAATAAATCTGCAGAGATTTGGCATGCAATGGACCCACTTCCAGATACAGAAGTTCAAGCAGGAGGGGAAAAATAGAGGAAATGTTAATAGTCAAAGAAATAAGATCATAAAATCCCTGTAAGAAAGGATCTCAGAGTACAACAGGACCGATAAAGAAAAACTGCCAACTAGACACATTGTAGAAAAAATTTAAAACATTACAGAAAAAAGAGGGACATTCTTTTTTCCATATTTGCTTGGTGCATGATAGTTCAACATGATAATGGAATTCATTGTTTCATGCAACAAATATCACAATATAATTCAGCCAATATTCCCAGAGTTTCTCTTTTCCATCATCTCCTCCCATCCCATGAGCCCTTTTCTTGTACTCTACTGATCTCCATTCAGTTTTCATGAGACCCCCCCACCATACCTTTCTTTTCCTTTTTCCTCTCTAGCTTCCACATGTGAGAGCAAACATATGACCCTTGACCTTCTGAGTTTGCCTTATTTCACTTAACATAGCATTCTCAAGATCCATCCGTTTTCCTGAAAATGACATAATTTCATTCTTCTCTATGGCCATATAAAACTCTCTTGTGTAAATATAACACTTTTTTTTTATCATTCAACCATTGATGGATACTAGGCTGATTCCATAGTTTGGTTATGGTGAATTGTGCTGCTATAAATGGGGGCATGCAGGTACTGTACGCTGACTTTAATTCTTTAGGGAATTATTGAGGAGTGGTAGAGCTGGGTCATATAATAGGTCCATGTATACTCTTTTGAGAAAAATATAATTTTCATAGCGACTGTCCTAATTTACAACCCCACCAACAGTGTAAAAGTGCTCCATTTTCTCCACATCCTCGCCAGCATTTTGTATTCTTGATGACTGCCATTCTGACTGATGTAAGATGAAATCTCAGTGTAGTATTATTCACATTTCCCTAATTGCTAATTAATTCACAATTCCCTAATTGTTGAGCATTTCTTCATATATTTGTTGGCATTGTAGTTCTTTTGAGAAGTTGTCTGTTTAATATATTGGCCCATTTATTAATTGGGTTATTTGGGAGGTGTTGGTGTTGACTTTTTAAAGTTCTTTATATATTCTAGATATTAATCCTCTATCAGAAGAGTAACTAGCAAAAATTCTCTCCTATTCTGTAGGTTCTCTATTAACATTTTTGTTGTTTCCTTTGAAAACTTTCTAATTTGATGCCTTCCCACTTATTAACTCTTAGTACTATTTCCTGAGCTTTAGGAGTTCTAGTGAGAAAGTTGTTGCCTGTGCCTATAGGCTAGAATATTGATCCAAGGTTTTCTTCTAGGAGTTGCATAGTTTCTGGCCTAATTTCTAGGTCTATGATCCATTTTAACTCAACTTTTGTGCAGGATGAGAGACAAGGGTCTAGTTTCATTCTTCAAATGTGGATAACCAGTTTTCCCAGCATTATTTCCTTAAAAGGCTAACTTTTTCCAAAGTATGTTTTTAGCACCTTGTCAAGGATCAGATGACTGTACCTGCGTGGGTTTGTCTCTGTGTCTTCTATTCTGTACCACTGGTCTATGTGTCTGTTTTTATGCCAGTGCCATAAAAATAGACACAAAGACCAATTTTGTTACTACAACTCTGTAGTATAATTTGAAGTCAGGTATTGTAATACCTCCAGCTTTGCTTTTTGTGTCTTAAAAATTTCTTGGGCTACTCTGGGTCTTTTATTCTCCCCAAAGCACTTTAGGACTATTTTTTTCTAGTTCTGTGAAGAATGTCATTGATAGTTCGATGGGGATTCCACTGAACCTGTATATTGCTTTTGGTAGTATGGCCCTTTTAACAATATTAAGTCTGCCTATCCATGAACATGGGAGGCCTTTCCATTTTCTGAGGTCTTCTTCAATTTCTTTCTTCAGGGTTCTATAGTTTTCATTACCAAGGTCTTTCACCTCCTTGGGTATATTTATGTCTAGGTATTTTTAGACTATTATGAATGGAATTGTTTTTCTTATTTCTTCCTCAGCAGATTCATTATTGATCTATAGGGAAGTAATTGATTTTTATATGTTGATTTTGTAAACTGCTATTTTTCTGAATTTGTTTATTAGCTCTAGAAGTCTTTTGGTGGAGCCTTTTGTATCTTCTAAGTATAGGATCATATCATCTGCAAACAATGATAATTTGACTTCTTTTTTCCCTGTTTTCTCCCTTTTACTTCCTTATTTTGCCTAATTACTCAGGGTAGAATTTCTAGCACTATATTAAATAGAAGAGGTGAGACTGGAATCCTTGTCTTATCCCAGATTTTAAAGGAAATACTTTCATTCCCTATGATTATTGGGTATGGGTTAGTCACATCTGGCCCTCATGATGTTGAGGTAGGTTCATTCTACCCCTAGTTTCTTCAGTGTTTTTAGCATGAACGGGTGCTGCGTTTTGTTGAAGATTTTCTTTGCCTCTATTGAGATTTATAAGTGGTTTTTGTCTTTAATTTTATTATGTAATGAATCACATTGATTGATTTGCATATGTTAAACCATCATTGTATCCCTAGGATAAAACCAACCTGGTCATGATGTACAATCTTCTTAATATGTTGTTGAATATGATTACTAATATTTTATTAAGATTTTTTGCATCAAAGTTCATCAGGGATATTGTTCTGCAGTTTTCTTCCCTTGATGTGTCCTTGTCTGGTTATGGTAGGAGTGTGATACGGCTTCATAAAATAAATTTAAATAAATTAAATTTCAAAATTTAATTTATTTTAACTTGAGAAGCATTGGTTGGCATTAGTTATTCTTTAAAGATCTGGTTAGAAGGCTTTTATTACTGCTTCTATCTCA
Organism: Marmota marmota marmota; assembly: GCF_001458135.2. Taxonomy (NCBI): domain Eukaryota; kingdom Metazoa; phylum Chordata; class Mammalia; order Rodentia; family Sciuridae; genus Marmota; species Marmota marmota. The sequence continues at coordinate 40,122,750 of NW_026000082.1, forward strand.
TTGCTAGGTTTTGGTCTGGTTTGGTTTTCTATGTCCTTTCTATTCAGTTTTGATAGATGTTGTGTGTCTAGAAATGAATCCATTTTTATAGGTTTTCCAATTTATTGAAGTATACGTTTTCAAAATAGTTTCTTTTATTCTGTAGATTTCTGAGATGTCTGTAGTAATTTCTCCTTTGTCATCTCAAATTTTATTAATTGGGGTCTTCTTTTTCTTTTGGTAGTTTAGCTATGAATTTATCAACCTTGTTAGTCTTTTCAAAGAACCAACTCTTTGTTTCATTGATCCTTTGTATTGTTTTATTGTTCTCGATTTCTTTTATTTCAGTTCTGATAATTAATGTTTCCTTATTTCTATTGGCTTTGGAAATGGTTTTCTCTTTTTTAAAGAGTCTTGAGATGCATCATTAGGTTTGTTTATTTGGTGTCTTTCTAGTTTTCTCAAAGCTATTAACTCCTCTTAGAACCATCTTTGTAGTATCCCAGAGGATCTAATATGTTCTATCCCTATTCTCTTTTGATTCTAAAAATGTTTAAATTTCTCCCCCGAATTCTTCTGTCACTGTTCACCATTAAAAAAGTATATTGTTCGATTTCCATGTGTTTATACAGTTTCTGTAGGGTTTTTTGTGTGTTGATTTCTAATTTCATTTCATTATAATCTGATTAGAAGTTGAAAGAAGTCATATCAATTTTTTGTATTTTCTAAGAATTGCTTTGTGGCCTAAAATAAGTTGTTTTGGAGAAGGTTTCATGAGCTGCTGAGAAGGAAGTATATTTGGCTGTTGTTGGATGAAATATTCTATAGAATCCTGTTAAGCCCATTTTATTTATAATATTTTTCAAGTCCAAATAGTATTTACTGAGTTTATGTCTGGGTGAGTGTTGAGAGCCACAGCCAAAGGGGCCCCAGCAAACTTCCAGCTGCCAGCAAACTTCACAACGGCCCCAGCAACATCTAGCTGATTGGCTCCTCGGCCCCAGCAACATCTAGCTGATTGGCTCCTCTGCGGTGATGCTCATTGGACTGTTTCCCTGCCCTTTCAGACCACGGAGCTGCTCATTGGGGGACTTTTTTTGGCTCCGCCCACGTTACCCAGCCAATCGGCCTCAAGAGCAGGAGGATTGTGGGAGGTGGAGAGAAGCTGCTGTGGGAGAGAGAGGCTTGTGGAAAGCCGGTGGTGGCAGTTGAGGCTCTGAGGGTTTTTCCTGAGAGGCTGTTTTGTTTGGCGTGTGTGGTTCTAAAAATAAAGTTAGTTTCTTTTGACAAGTGGCTCCTGATTGTGCCCAGCCAGACTGCGGCATTTGGTGGCTCGCACGGGGAGCGACTGAGGGTAAGTGAACTGCTCGCCCCTGAGGGCAGGGCAAGAGGATGGGTAGCCATTTTAAGATTCTTCTTTTGTTATTTTGTTTCACTTTTGTTTTAAGTTGCCTGTCCCTGGAGATGTGTAAGATGGAAGAAAAACCGCTCACATCTGAGGAACAGATAGGGAGAAAGGACGGATGGACATTTCAGGAGGCTATTATAATGATTTTGTGTTGTTTCAATTTTGTTTCACTCAGTTTCAGTTTTGTTAGGCGTTATCTTGTTGAGTTGTATTATAGTAGAAATACGGGATCAGAAATTAGTAAAAAACAAACTGAAAGAGTGTTAAGTAAATTGTTAGAGGAAGGAGGCATCTCAGTAAAATCAAGAACAATCAGGGCATACGTTGATACAATACAAAAATGTAGCCCATGGCTTTTTAAGGAGGAGTTGTTAAATATATCACAATGGAACCATCATGGTGAAGATTTAAAAAGAATAGAAAAGAAAAGCCCAGGGACTCTGCCAGTTGGCACATTGCCATTGTGGACGTTCATATCTTGTTTGCTTAGTCCAAAGCCTTCAGTTCAGACAATGGTAGAGGAAGAAGAAGACATAATGATTCAAGTAAAAGAGAAGGTCTCTCAAGTTAGTCAGACAGAGGAAAAGATTCAAGTAAAAGAGAAGGCCTCTCAAGCTAGTCAGACAGAGAAAGAAAGTGTAAAACAGAAAAAGCCATCAGGGGGAAAGTTACAACAGGAGACTGCTACTAACACCTTTCTATCACCAGAGGACGTAAGTGTCCAACTAACAAGGCCACCTCCATATGCTGGGAGGTCCCCAACCCCCGCAGTTGATAGTTGGGATCCTGAGACAAGATCTCAAATATTAACATGCCCTGTATTTGAGGCAGGAGGGCAGCGATTTTACCAAGTTTTAAATTTCAAAACAGTGAAGCAGCTAAAAGAGGCTGTAACAACCTATGGTCCTCAAGCACCCTTCACTGTAAGCATGGTCGAATCCATTAACAACTTGAACATGACGCCAGCAGATTGGGCTAATATGTGTAAAGCTGTGCTAAATGGAGGACAATACCTGTTATGGAAGGTTGCCAATGAGGAATTTTGCAAGGAGACGGCTAGGCGAAATGCAGCAGCTGGTTATCCTCAGAGAAATCTAGATATGTTGTTAGGAAAGGGACCTTATGAGGATCAGCAGCAACAAATTGCATATGATCCTGGTGTATACGCACAAATTGCTGCAGATGCAATTAAGGCATGGAAGACTTTACAAGGACATGGAGGTTTACAAGGTCAATTATCTAAGGTAATACAAGGAGCTAATGAACCTTATGCTGAATTTGTAGATAGGCTTATTCAAACAGCTACCAGAGTTTTTGGGAATACAGAACAAGCAATGCCATTACTAAAACACCTGGCTTATGAGCAAGCGAATCGTTGGTGCAGAGATATCATTAGACCATGGAAACATGAAGATTTAAACACATATATTAAATTATGTAGAGACATTAATGAACAAGAGCAAGTCGTGGCAGCTGCAGTAAAACAGGCTTTAGATGCCAGAGACATTAATGAACAAGGGCAAATTGTGGCAGCTGCAGTAAAACAGGCTTTAGATGCCAGGCCAAGAACATGCTACAATTGTGAACAAACAGGACATTTTAAAAGGAATTGCCCCATTGGAGGAGGGTTTAACAAAACTAGGTATCAAAGGAGTAGAATACCAGGTATTTGCCCACGATGCCGTAGAGGGAGACATTGGGCTAATGAATGCCGTTCTCAAACCACCATAGAGGGTACTCCATTATCAAAAAACGAACAAGGACCAGGTGTTTATCCACGATATCGTGGAGAAAGGCATCGGGCTCCATTGCCAAAAAATGGACAGGGGGGCCCAATGCTCCGGGGCCCAAAACCACAAATATACGGAGCACTGGAGGAACCCAGCAACCCCATCAGGGTAGTGCCCAGGACACATTGTCCATCAGATCCCTCATCAGACAAACCAGAGGGAGCGCAGGGTTGGACATCTGCGCCTCCGCCAGAGCAGTACTAACTCCAGAGATGGGAGTTCAAATCATTCCCACAGGGGTGAAAGGACCTCTTCCCAAAGGAACAGTAGGCTTATTATTGGGACGCAGCTCTTCTACTCTAAAAGGACTTATGATAAGTCCTGGGGTAATTGATCCCGATTATGAAGGTGAAATAAAAATTATAGCCAGTTCTCCAAAGGGTATATCAGTAATTTCACCAGGAGATAGAATAGCACAGTTACTAATAATACCCAGCCTACATGATAAATTTTCCAGTCGTACTGTAGAAAGAGGTTCCAAGGGATTAGGCTCCACAGGTGTAGATTGGGCTATGCTTTCTTTAAATTTAGATTCTCGCCCCATGCTAAAACTAAATATTCAAGGACATGAATTTAATGGGCTACTGGATACAGGTGCAGACCTTAGCATCATCTCTCGTCAAGAATGGCCAAAACATTGGCCATTACAACAAGCCACTCAAACGCTTCGAGGCCTAGGAGTGGCGACTAATCCCCATAGAAGTGCAATGGTATTAGATTGGAAGGATCCTGAAGGATGTGAAGGAACTATACAGCCATATGTATTGGATCATCTTCCCGTAAATTTATGGGGACGAGATGTCCTAGATCAATTAGGTTTGACATTAACAAATAACATCAACCAAAATGCACCCACTATTATGACTAGACAAGGTTTTAGGAAAGGAAAAAGATTAGAAAAACAAGAACAAGGTATAGCAGCACCAATACAAATAGATCAAGGAACAGACAGACATGGGTTGGATTTTCAGAAAGGGCCACTGAGACAATAAAAATTACTTGGAAATCAGAAAGACCAGTATGGGTTCCTCAGTGGCCCCTGACTAAAGAAAAGATACAAGCAGCCCATGACCTGGTCAAACAACAATTAGCAGAAGGACATATACAACCTTCTGTATCTCCCCATAATACTCCCATTTTTGTCATCAAAAAGAAATCTGGTAAATGGAGATTATTGCAAGATTTAAGAGCCATTAATAATGAGATGGTTATTATGGGACCTGCTCAATCAGGGATTCCTCAATTGTCTGCTTTGCCAAAAACCTGGTATGTTTTAGTTATAGATATTAAAGATTGTTTTTTTTCAATTCCAATTCATCCTGAGGATAGTCCACGTTTTGCATTTACTATCCCTGCACTGAATCATGAAGGTCCTGATCAGAGATATGAATGGAAAGTACTCCCTCAAGGGATGGCTAACAGCCCAACTATGTGTCAAATTTATGTTAACAAAGTAATCCAGCCACTTAGAAATCAAAATCCTGAACTACAAATATTTCACTATATGGATGATGTATTATTAGCACACAAAGATAAAAACACATTGCTAGAATGTTATGCCACACTTACAAACTTATTAAAAAATTATAATCTAGAGATAGCAATAGATAAAGTACAATTAAATTTTCCAATTAATTATTTAGGAGTTCTATTATCCTCAACCATGGTCCGTCCACCAAAAATTCAAATACGAGTAGATCAACTCAAATCACTTAATGACTTTCAAAAGTTATTAGGAGACATAAATTGGATAAGGCCTTATTTAGGTATACCAACAGGAGAGTTGGGACCTTTATTTGATATCCTAAAAGGTCCATCAGATCCAAATTCACCCCGAATGTTAACGCCTGAAGCAAGAAAGGCATTAAAAATCATTGAAACATATATGGAAAATATGCATTTGGATAGAATTGATATAAGTTTGCCTTTATTATTTATTGTACTACCAACAAAAAATATTCCTACAGGAGTATTTTGGCAAGAAGGTCCATTATTATGGATACATTTATCTTATTCTCCTAACACTATTCTTACTAGGTATCCTGAGGCTGTAGGACAATTAATACTCAAAGGAATAAAAGCAGCAAAGGGAGTGTTTGGAATTTCTCCCAATAAAATTATTACTCCATATACTATGAATCAAATTGATGAGTTAGCTAATGAGTTAAATACTTGGGCAATAATCATGTGCAAATCTAATGTTTCATTTGATAACCACTTACCATCTAATCCTTTATTGTCTTTTTGGTCATTGCATCCTGTAATTTTTCCAAAAATGACAAGAAAAACACCTATCATGAATGCTCCAAATATATTCACTGATGGGTCAAATAATGGTACAGCAGCAGTAGTTACCCCTGATCAAACTTTTACATTTTTAGTACCCAAACAATCAGCTCAAAAGGTAGAGCTTAATGCAGTTTTACAAGCTTTTGTGATGTTTAAAGATTCTGTATTTAATTTATTTTCTGATAGTCAGTATGTAGTTAATGCTATAGTATCTCTTGAAGATGCTGGTAGGATTTCCCCTTCTTCTACTGTTTTCTCTTTGCTTTCCACTATACAAAGTCTAATCTGGGACAGAAAAGATCCATTCTTTATAGGACATATCAGGGCACATACAGGATTGCCTGGAGCCCTTAGTTTGGGCAATGATTTAGCAGATAAAACTACACATGACATACATATTTTCTCTACACTAGAAGAAGCTATAAATTTTCATAAAAAGTTCCATGTCAATGCTAATACTTTACAAAAGCGTTTTAAAATAACTAAGGAACAAGCTAGACAAATAATAAAACAATGTCAAAATTGTGTGACCTTTTTACCACAAGTTAATCTTGGAGTCAATCCTAGAGGATTGATACCTAACCATATTTGGCAGATGGACGTCACACACTTGCCAGAATTTGGAAAATTAAAATATTTGCATGTTACAGTTGATACTTCTTCTGGATTTTTGATGGGCTCCCTTCATGCCGGAGAAAAAACTAAAGATGTTATAGCTCATTGCTTACAAAATTTTGCCACTGTGGGTGTTCCAAAACAGTTAAAAACAGATAATGCCCCTGGTTATACTTCTACCTCTTTTAAACAATTTTGCTCAACATTTGGCATTACTCATATAACAGGAATCCCATACAATCCACAGGGACAAGGCATAGTTGAAAGAGCTCATCAAACTATTAAAATGTACTTATTAAAGCAAAAAGAAGGAATTGGGAAGGGGTATATATTCCCCAAAGATAAACTTAAAATAACCCTTTTTACTCTAAACTTTTTAAATTTGGATTCATCAGGACTTAGTGCTGCGGAAAGGCATATGTGTCCAAAAAATGTACATAAGCCCAAGGTACTTTGGAAGGATATTCTAACAGGACAATGGAAAGGTCCTGACCCAGTAATTGTCTGGAGTCGGGGGTCTGTTTGTGTGTTTCCACAGGGAGAACAGCAGCCGATTTGGATTCCAGAGAGATTAACCAAGGTCCTGACCCAGTGATTGTCTGGAGTCGGGGGTCTGTTTATGTGTTTCCACAGGGAGAACAGCAGCCGATTTGGATTCCAGAAAGATTAACTAAAGCGATTTCTACAGACCAAAAAGAAGATGATTTGGCTCAAATCCATAACAACTGATATCCAAAACTCCAGTTTGGCTATTCTTACATCTGCAACAGAACCAGGATGCTTTTTTCAATATCTATTTTATTATTGCCCTTTGCCATATCATGAAGTTCTATTTTGTTTTTTGAGCTCATACAGACCTAGGTTAATGTTTTGCTGATCAGTTCTATTTTTTGACTATAGAGTTTTTAAACATTGCAATGGAGATTTCACCTGTAAAAAGTTATAAGGCCTTTACTATAATGTTATGTGTTGTATGTATTATATTATGTGTGCACACTTGTGTTTTGTGTTATATGTTTGAATGTATGTATGTCCATATATCATATATGATGAGCGCTCATGATAAAATGGATCCAAATATTTTTTTTTAATTCACGTGATTTAAATGGTTTAATTTAATTGGGTAAACAGCTGTTAAAGATTGTTTTAATATGTGAACACAAAAGAAGGTTAACAGATCTGTTTGTTTACTTTCACCTTTCCTTTTCATTATATTTAATAATTCTCTTAAAGATAATGTAAATTGTTAAGAAAATTGTTTTCTTTTAGTGCCTTCTGTAATGTTACATAATTTTTTCTTTAGCCATTATTGCCAGAATTCCTATCTTCATCCCAGTGCTGGTGAAGTCAAAGATAAAACCAATCTACAGCTTCTACAATAGCCATCACTGAACTGCTTGCAGAACTTGCCTGGACACATTGTGAGCTCACCTGTATGCATTGTGAACTATCTGTTGGTGCAGCGACTTGTGGTAGTGTTGGGGTATTTTTGCTGATGATGTCATCGGTGGTACAATTTTTCCAAAAGGAGCCGTCAATTGGCTTGGTGTATCTTCCTCCCTTCTGCTTGTCATGATCGTCCAGCTAAAATTTGGGGGCCAACAGAGGTGAGGCAAAGAACCTCACCCCCCCGCTGGTACAAAGACCTCTCCACAGGTGTGGCTGTATACTGGACCGGTAGTCAGTGACGGGTAAGATCCAATTGCAATGGTACCAACCTAAGGACCATATGTACTATTGGACAACCTAAGGCAGGCACGGTCCCTAAGCCACATGCTTGTTGTTTAAACAGAGAGGGGGAGATGTTGAGAGCCACAGCCGAAGGGGCCCCAGCAAACTTCCAGCTGCCAGCAAACTTCCAGCTGCCGGCTGATGATTGGCTCACAGCGGCCCCAGCAACATCTAGCTGATTGGCTCCTCTGCGGTGATGCTCATTGGACTGTTTCCCTGCCCTTTCAGACCACGGAGCTGCTCATTGGGGGACTTTTTTGGCTCCGCCCACGTTACCCAGCCAATCGGCCTCAAGAGCAGGAGGATTGTGGGAGGTGGAGAGAAGCTGCTGTGGGAGAGAGAGGCTTGTGGAAAGCCGGTGGTGGCAGTTGAGGCTCTGAGGGTTTTTCCTGAGAGGCTGTTTTGTTTGGCGTGTGTGGTTCTAAAAATAAAGTTAGTTTCTTTTGACAAGTGGCTCCTGATTGTGCCCAGCCAGACTGCGGCAGGTGAGCTATCTCTGAGAAAGGTATGTTGAAATCATCCACTATTATTTTATCAGGGTCTCAGTCTTTGAGTAGTGCCTGTTATATGCAATTAGGTACACCAACATTTGGGCATAAATATTTACTATCATTATATCTTCTTATTGGTTTGTTTCCTTTACCAGTATGAGGTGACCTTCTTTGTCTCTTCTGATTATTTTTGGTTTGAAGTCTGCTTTGTCAGATATGAGAGTAGCTACGCCTGCTTGTTTTCAAGCTCCACTTACATAATATATCAATTTGCATCCTTTCACTTTCAGCCTGTGGCTGTCTTTGCCTGTAAGGTGAGTCTCTTGCAAAAAACATATAGTTTGGGTCTTGTTTTTTAATCCATTCTGCCAGCCTATGTCTTTTAACTGGAGAGTTGAAACATTTATGTCTAATGTTATTACAGAGAGATATTTATTAATTCCTGCCATTGGATTTCTTTCTAATGTTTAATTTGATTCTATTTTTCACTTCCTTATCTATGGTTCAAATGAAAATTGTTCATTTGTGAGCACTGGGGTTTGTTTTTTATTTCTTCTGTGTTGAGTACTTCTTTAAGTATTTCCTTTGGTGCCAGCTTTAATTAAGGTCATGAATTCTTTTAGTTTCTGTTTGCCTTGGAAGATTTTTACTTCTTCTTCAATTATGAAGGATAGCTTTGCAGTACATAGCAAACTTGGTTGAGAGTTATTTCTTTCAGAGGAACACTTCATTTCAAGCCCTAATGGGTTTTAGTGTTTGTGTTGAGAAATCAGAAGTAATTCTGATTGGCTTGCCTCTAAATGTGACCTAATGTTTTTCTCTTGAGGCTTTTAAAATTCTATCCTTACTCTGTACATTAGGCATTTTAATTATAATGTGGCATGGAGTGGATCTGTTTTTAGCTTGTCTGTTTGGGTTTCTGAATGCATCCTGCATCTGGATATTCATTTCATTCTCAAGGTTTGGTAAGTGCTCTGTTATCATTTCCCGAATGTGTTATTCATGCCATTAGCCAGCATCTCACAACCCTCTGTTAACTCCAGTGATTCTTAAATTTGGTCTCCAGATTTCTTGTATGGGTCATGGTTGCTTATTTTATTTTCTTTACTACTTTCTGAATGTTTGAGGCCAGCCACTTTGTCTTCCAACTCCATGATTCTGTATTTCAGAGATTTTCAACTGAGCATTTGATTTATTGTGTTTTTATTTCCAAGATTTCTGTTCGATTCCTCTTTAATATCTCTATCTCATTGAATTTCTCATTCATGCCCTGTATTTTGGGAGGAGATCTAGCCAAAAGTACAAAGTCTTTACTAGAAAGAGAGGGATCAGGGGAAAGAAGCTACTTTTCCCCATTCCCTTAATTCAGTTTTTCTTCATTCTCTTGGAATTCATTGACCATTTGTAAAATAATTATTTTAAGTCCTTATCTGATATTTTATCTACTACAGTATCTTTGGAGTCAGTCACTGACAAATTATGAACTTTATAAAGCTTCATGTTACCTTGTTTTTTCGTAGTTCTGGTATTCCTGTGTTGGGTTTTATGCATCTGCATCTGTTGGGCTGGGATTTCTATTTCACTCTTCTGTATGGACCTTTTTAGGGTATAACCATCTCTAGCCAAAGCATCCCAGAGTGATATAGGTATAGTCTTCGTGTTAATTTTCTGTTTTTACTGTATAAGTGGATTATGTGAGTAGAACCTGAGAGTTCCCCCACACACACACCCCACCACCAGCATAGCTGTTCCTAAGAGTTAGTCATTAGTTTTTTGCTTTGGTTTTGTTTGTTTGTTTGTTTGTTTTTGTCTCTTCTATTTGATGTATTAAAATAAATCCAAAGTTTGATTGTGGTTAATCTGTGTGTGGAAAAAGGTGCACTGTCTTGACTGAATTTAGTGCAGCAGCAGATTCTCTGCTCTATGAACTTGTAGTGTCCTGTAAATATCCAATGCCTCACAGGAAATGGGAAACAAACAAGAGCAACAGCCAAAGCAAATAATACACCGCATTAAAATAAATACCCACTGCCTACTATGACATTTAGAGAACTGATTAACATGAAAACAGTAATGGTGGTGTCAGCCATCTCCAACAGCAAAAGAAATAAATAACCATGAACTAGATCTGATGCTAAAGTAAACAGCAGGTGTAAACTATGTCATTCACAGCACTAATAACCACAACAAATTGAATGGTGGGGACAAGAATTAGATAAATCAAATAGTTCTAAAAGATGATAAAAATATAGTTCATTAAGAGAAAAGAAAATGTGATGGGACGGTAAAAGCAAGCTTAGAATGCTCAGAATGTGAACAGGGAGAATACAGAGGAGGCATAGCAAGTGATGGTTATAAAGAAGGGGAGAGAAATAGAGAAAACAGGGGAGAAAAGGAGAACAAGAGAACGTGTCTATGAACAGAAGAAAAGAAAGAAAGAGAAAAACAAAACAAAACCCAAATAAACAAACCAAAAACCTTAATCCTGAAAAGACAAGGCAAGGAAAACAACCATTGTTTTTAAAAATGCTAAAAAATTAGACTATCCACACAACAGTCAACACAACAGAACACCAATATTTTAAAAGGAAAAAAAGATTCTTAATGAAAATTAAAAAAAAATTCTCACTGAGGTGGTCAAAATAGTCAATGAGAGAGAGAGGGAGAGAGAGAGAGAGAGAGAGAGAAGTGGGGAAAGGAGATCAAGATTACAAGGTCCTCAGACTATTAACACCTTTCAAAAGAGGGGCACTCTGTACCTAGAGGGAAATGCTTCCAGAGAGAAAGAGCAGATGACCAACCAAAGATTAGGATTACTATCAGATTCTCATTAGCAATACTGGATGCAGGAAGAAATAAGAGGGATAATTCTAAGTACAAAAGTAAAAATTAAATCTAGATTGTTGTATCCCTATGATTCAATAATATTCAATGTAAAAGAGATGCTCTTGATAATAGGAGGTCTCCAAAATGTTGCATACAAAGACTCACATTGAAAATATTTTGGGAGGAGAGCTAGCAAAAAATACGAGTCTTTACTGGAAAGAGAGGGATGGGGGAAAGAAGCTACATTTCCCCATTCCCTCAGCTAGAACAAGGCATAAGGAAAGAGAAGCCCTTGGCAGCACTTAAACGAAGGCTTATTTCAACGGGCATTCAGCACCTCTCTCGCTGGGGAATAATGGGGTCCTGTTCTCCCTACAGCTGTACTTTGTGGGCAGCATGAACATGCAAAATGAAAACACCCAGCCTGATTAGATTTTTCAGAATAGAAAAATATGGACAAAACTAAGATTTAAGAAAATACAGAAAGTCTGAATAAGTCACAGAATGTTTGTGAAATTATGTGTGAACAGGTTAATATAATTAGAAAAAAATCACAGATTTTTTTCTAAAAATTAAACTTTAATGAACTAATATAATATCAGAATCTAATTGTATATGATTAAATCAGTAAAATTTTCTTCAAATATTCATCTGCTCTTAGTAAAACAAGAATGGGCTAGAACACAAAGACTTTGTGTTTTAATAAGATAATTACCTGTTTCTTGTTTTCTTTATTAGGGTTCTTGATTACTTAGAAAAAGTGAGTCTTAAAAGAGTGAAGGTTTCAAAAAAACACTGATTTGTTTTAAGGGCTATTAAATACTAACTTTGTAACTCTGCTTATATCCAGTTTATAAGTATTGCTAAATGGATGACTATTATTTTATAATGATATGAGATATGTGTTAATTATATAAATAAGGGTTCCTAAAATGATGGTTCTAGTGTAACACTGTTGGTTACAGTTGTTAACATAAAATGCTTTATGCAATTTAAATAATAAAACTTTTGTCAGTTGCTAAACTTTCTTCAAAATGTTAACCATGGATGGGGATATAGCTCAGTAGTAGAGCTACTTGCCTACCATGCATGAGGTCCTGGATTTTATCCCAACATTACACACACACACACACAATTAACCATGGTTATTCTAAGTCTTTTGTCATTCACAATTTTTCTGCTTCTCTAAAGCATTTGCAATCAGATTTCTGAAAAAGACTCCACAAAACACTCTTAAGAGTTTTTTTGATAAAACTATTCATTTACAAATTAGTTTTCCTATGATTATCTTTAATAAAAATCGGCATGACTATAAAAAAATTATGTCCCTTGGCTCAAAAACAGTATACAGAATGGATTTGTTTTGCATTTTCATTTTAAAACTTTGTACCTGTTGCCTGTCAAAACTCTGCAGAAATGAGACTCTAAAAAAATTAATGCTGGCCCAGTGCTTGGAGATGATACCCATCACCTGTAGAATAGATAGAAATGAACTCTACAGTGGACTCCAGGTAAGTGTAGCCTGAGGACCAGTCCTTCTAAACCTTACTGTTGCTCTGATGAGGCCAAAATTTTGACACTGACTCCCACTTGTCCATCGCTTCACTGCAACAGGACCAGGTCAGACCAACAACCAGGATGGGCCCATCTTGACAATAAGGAACAGTTAAAACCTAGGAATGGAATAATCTATCAGGATGTTCTCAGAGAAAAATCTTATCCAAAAAGAGGGGAATATAAAAGAAATGTGAGCAAAAGACCCAAATATTCAGGGAAAGCAAACAGTTTTGCAAATAGCAACTGATAAATTTCTATTATCCCCGATTTCTTTTTTTT
>NW_026000082.1:40139797-40214851 GCF_001458135.2 Marmota marmota marmota
CTTTTATGTCTAATTCCTCCATCCAGTACAATGATGAAATGCATTCATATTTTTGTACAAATCAGTAGCTTGTTCCTCCTTGTACTTTAATAGTATAAAGTATAATTACCTTACTACAAAGTATTAATACTCTAATAGTATGAAGTCTATTCTGCTGTTTTTATTTTACATTCCATGGTATGCATATACCTTCTTCTGATAATAGACATTTTTGCTATTGCCAGTTTTCAGATATTTTGAGTAAAATGGCTATTTGTTATTACACAAGCATCTCTGTGAAAATTCAGTTCCACTTTTCATGGGTAATTACTTAGGAGTAAAACTGTTTGCTAAAAGATAAGAATATGTTCAAATTTACAAAGGTGGGCAAACTGCTTTCCAAAGTATAGATCATGTTTTACCCTCCCAACAGAAGTGCACAAGAGCTCCAGTTGTTCAACCAGGTCCTAAACTCTGACTGGCCCAGAGTGACCTCTCCTGTAACTACCCTGGGGAGCACCACTCAGCTTGCCCTTCAGATAGAACCTGATAGTGGACAGCCCCAGCCACATTTCAGACCTAGACTATGGTACCATGACTGTATTTGTGTTACAATAAAGGGGTTGAATCAGCACTGATTTATGGGATTGTTTGGGGAAGTCCTTTTTCAATCTGTGTTGAGGAAAGACAGATGCCCTGATGATTTTATATTTAGCAATATGTTTTTGTCCTTTGATTTAAAGTAATTCAGTGCCGTTTATTACTATGTTGGTAGAGTAATTTTCTTTCCTGCCACCCTTATGAACATGCTGGACTGAGGATGGGACTCTATTACTCTTCAGTGACTGCTTTTTCCTTCAGAGAGAGGCTCTGAGAGTCCCCTTAAAAGAAGCCTTAGTTCAATGCTTGCAGAAGGGTTTTCTTTCCTTGATTATGTGGCTTTATTTACTCTGCTACATCTTTTCCTCCAGTAGAAACTGCACTTTCTAACTATTCATTCAAGAACTTTTTCAATTTAAGTCTTTGTGTGCAAAGCTTTGAAGGCCTCTTATTCTGAGAGCATCTCTTTTACAACCCCACATTGAATAACAATTCGGAAGAATACAATATCCTAGGTTCAATGCATTTTCTCTTATACCTTAGAAGTATCCTTCCATTTTCTTCTTCCATCCAGTGTTGCTAAAAAGAAATCTTATGTTAATCTTACTCCTAGTCTTTGATTGGTTATCTGCTTTTTCCCCTTGGAAGCCTCTAGGATCATCCAATTTATCTTCAGTGTTCTTAACTTTTACTACAATATGTCCTGTTGGAATTTTTATTTATCTATCTTGTTTATACCCTGAGGTTCTTTCATCTTTCTTTATAGGAATTTTATATTCATTACTCCTTTGAATATTTTCTCCCCTCCATTTTCCTTTCTCCTTCTATAGCTTGTGTTATCTGGAAGTGCATAATATGATGCATCTATACTATGAATCTCTTTGATTTTCCTTCCTGTTTTCTATTTCTAGATTCCCCTTACTCTTTCTCTTTTGAAGATTTCTCAATCTAAGTTTCCTTCTCTTAGCCATTCTTTAGCTAGCTATCCCACGTCACTGATTATATCCTTCATAACTAATGTGTCTCTGTGTGTGTTTGTGCATATGTGAGCATGTGTGTGTGTGTGTATGTGTGTGTGGTGCTGGGATCATACCCAGGCCATTGCATATATTAAGCAAGTGATCTATCACTGAACTACTCTTTAGCTCCTTCATAACCAAATTTTAAAAAATATTTCTTGATCTTTCCTTATATTGTTAGCATCTTCCCCATCTGCAAAGGATCTTAAACATGTCTGTTTTAATATCTTGTTTTTCCTTTCTGCCAATTCACTCACAGATGTAATATGTACATGTCACATATATTTTCTTTCTTCATTTTTTTCTAGTGGGTATAATCTGTGCACCTCAAGGTAAATTTAAGAAGGGATGGAACAAGTCCTATATTTGGTGCCTCCCACTTGCTGCCACAATAAGCAGGTACTCTGGTCAGGATTTTATCATTAAACATCTGGAAGTAGTAGTATTGATAGGAATCTGCACCCCAAGGTTATAACTGGCCATCTCTTGACAGGGGTAGGAAGCAAAAGGGATGGAATGAATGAATGAATGAATGAATGATAGATGGATGAGGGTATCTCATCTGCCTGCACCTGTTTTCAAGAATTTCTCAACCAAGAGGGGCTTTTGTACAGACATAATTTTATCTCTGGCTTCCTCCTAACCAAACCATTGCTAGTTCACTTTCTGTTCCAGGGCATAGCCTACTCCCTCTGCACCCCAACCACATCCAAGTACTTCCTACTTCCTAAAAGACTCTGCATAGGTTCTTTTGTTATCTCCTCAAATGCAAGCATTTCTTTAAATCTGTCATTTTGCCAGATTGATTTTGGCAAAGAAAGCTAGCACTCCATGATAATTTGCTATATTGGCAGGAAAAGGGGGGAATGTGCAGTGCAGTATCTTGTGTATAACCTAAAATCACAGAGAATCATGAAAACAATAAATATTTTCAAGGAATCATAAATATAAATGCCCATATGAAGGAGTGAATTGGTTGTGGAGATGGAAGATGGGTGGGGAAAAATAAATAACATAAAACAAAACTGGTATCTTAAACAAGGTCAATAAATTTGTCAGTTATAAAATGCATTTATCCTTTGAGTCAGCAACCCAACATCTGGAATTCCACCCTATACACGCACACATGCACAGTAACGTGTAGTGATATATCTATGAGAGAGTGAGAATTCAAATCCAGAGCTGTCTAGATCTAAAGTCTGGTCTTTGTATTATGAGTGTTTCTCACAAATTGGCCTCCGTGCCTCTGGGTATTCATTTAAACTTTTGGACCACAATAAAATACTCCTTTTTCAGTTATTATTATTTCTTGATGATATTAACAGAGATCAGAGAAAATCTAAAAACCATATTCATTGCACTCTTGTCCTAGTTTTAGGATGGAGAAAGCTGACACATTCTGCCTGGCAACAGGTGGCATCAAATCAGATTTATGCTGGGTGGCAGAAAGATGAGAAAGATGGCTCTCTGAGACTGAGCATTTTCTATACCTGATCATGATCTTGTAAAATATATTTGGTGCCAGTCCTAATTGCTGACATACAGTTCCTAAAACCTTTGGAGTCTCTGGAGTAATATGAATGTCTTTTGTATCTTAATGGATGACTGGGGGCTGAGGGCCCCCAGGTAGCTTCAGGATGGGGGCTGGTAAATGGAAAATCAAAATAAGATTAGAATGTTGGACTTTGTGTCCTACACTTCCACCTCCAATGAAGGGAGAAGGGTGAAGGTTAATTTTATCACTGATGGCTAGTGATTTAATTAGACATGTCTATATAATGAAGCTTCTGGAAAAAACCCAAAGGACAAGATCTGAGGAGCTTCAGGATTTTGAACAAGTGGAGATTCCTAGGAGGTTGTGCACCCAGAGAAGGCACCAAAGCTTCACCCCCTTCTTCCACACCTATCCTATGCTTCTCTTCCCTCTGGCTTTTCATCTGCATCCTTTGTAGTTTCCTTTATAATAAATGAATTCACATAAGTGCTGCCCTGAGTCCTGTGAGCCATTCCAGAAAATTGATTAACCCAAGGAGGGGGTCCTAGGAAGCCTGATTTTTAGCTGTTAGGACAAAAGTACCATCCACAATCTGGAGCTTGCCAGTGCATCTAAAGTGGAGGTGCTCTTGCAGGACTGAATCCTCAACCTGTGCAGCCTGATGCCATCTCCAAGTAGATAGTGTCAGCAATGAAGTGAACTTGAGGACAACCAGCTGGTGTCTGCTGCAGAATTGTTTGGCGGTGAGAGGGAACTCCACACATCTGGTATCAGAAGTGTTAGGGCCAATGGGTGGGTAAGCAACAGAGGAGAAAATACTTGGAGCTTGGCTTTTTCCCTCTATTCTTTTAAGCATTGAATGCTTTTAAGCACTTTCACTGATTGTGTAAATGAAAGAGTGAAAAGCAGAGTATAATGAACTCAAAAATAGAAATGATACCTGGTTCACCATTAGCCCAGCACCTACCCTGGGGTTCAGCAAGCTGGTCGAGGAGACAAATGAGGCTGAAGGATTCTGAAAGGTACNATGGGGGGGGGGGAATAAATAACATAAAACAAAAATGGTATCTTGAACAAGGACAATAAATTTGTCAGTTATAAAATGCATTTATCCCTGAGTCAGCAACACAACATCTGGAATTCCACCCTATACACGCACACATGCACAGTGCCGTATGAGCGACGTGTCTGTGAGAGAGTGAGAATTCAAATCCACAGATGTCTAAATCTAGAATCTGGTCTTTGTATTGTGAGTGTTCCTCACAAATTGGCCTTTGTGCCTCTGGGTCTTCATTTACACTTTTTGGACCAGAATGAAATACTCCTTTTTCAGTTATTGTTATCTCTTGACGATATTAACAGAAATCAGAGAAAATCTAAAAACCATATTCATTGCACTCTTGTCCTAGTTTTAGGATGGAGAAAGCTGACACATTCTGCCTGGCAACAGGTGGCATCGAGTCAGATTCATGCTGGGTGGCAGAAAGATGAGAAAGATGGTTCTCTGAGACAGTATTTTCTATACCTGATCGTTGTCTTGTGAAATATATTTGGTGCCAGTCCTAATTGTTGACATACAGTTCCTAAAACCTTTGGAGTCTCTGAAGTAATATGAATGTTTTTTGTATCTTAATGAGATGACTGGGGGCTGAGGCCCCTAGGTAGCTTCAGGATGGGGGCTGGTAAATGGAAAATCAAGGTAAGATTAGGAAGTTGGGACTTTCTATCCTACACTCCCACCTCCAAGGAGGGGAGAGGATGAAGATTAATTTTATCACTGATGGCTAGTGATTTAGTTAGCCATGTCTATATAATGAAGCTTATGTAAAAACCCAAAGGACAGAATCTGAGGAGCTTCAGGATTTTGAACAAGTGGAGATTCCTAGGGGATTGTGCACCCAGAGAAGGCACCGAAGCTCCACTCCCTTCTTCCACACCCCATATATGTTTCTTTTCCCTCTGGCTTTTCATCTGCATCCTTTGTAGTCTCCTTTATAATATATGAATTTACATAAGTGCTGCCCTGAGTTCAGTGAGCCATTCCAGAAAATTGATTAATCCAAGGAGGGGATTTTAGGAAGCCTGGTTTTTAGCTGTTAGGACAGAAGCACCATCCACAATCTGGAGCTTGCAAGTGTTCTCACAAGGTCTCCCCTCTATGTGTCTGTCCTAATCTCCTCTTCTTATAAATCTAAATGCCCATATGAAGGAGTGAATTGGTTGTGGAAATGGAAGATGGGTGGGGAAAAAAATAAATAACATAAAACAAAACTGGTATCTTGAAAAGTCAAAAAATTTGTCAGTTATAAAATGCATTTTGCCGCAGTCTGGCTGGGCACAATTCATAATTGTAATTGTCCCCATAAATTTACAGGAAGATGATCCAATACATATGGCTGTGTAGTTCCCTTACATCCTTCAGGATCCTTCCAATCTAATACCATCACACTTCTATGGGGATTAGTCGCCACTCCTAGGCCTCAAAGTGTTTGAGTGGCTTGTTGTAACGGCCAATGTTTTGGCCATTCTTCACGAGAGATGATGCTAAGGTCTGCATCTGTATAAAGTAGCCCATTAAATTCATGTCCTTGAATATTTAGTTTTAGCATGGGGCGAGAATCTAAATTTAAAAAAAGCACAGCCCAATCTACACCTGTGGAGCCTAATCCCCTGGAACCTTTTTCTACAGTACAACTGGAAAATGTATCATATAGGCTGGGTATATTAATAACTGTGCTATTCTATCTCCTGGTGAAATTACTGATCTACCCCTTGGAGAACTGGCTATAATTTTTTTTCACCATCATAATTGGGATCAATTACCCCAGGACTTATCATAAGTCCTTTTAGTGTAGAAGAACTGTGTCTCAATAATAAGCCTACTGTTCCTTGGGGAATAGGCCCTTTTACCCCTGTGGGAATGATTTGAACTCCCATCTCTGGAGTTAGTACTGCTCTGGCAGAGGTGCAGATGTCCAATCCTGCACTTCCTCTGGTTTGTCTAGTGAGGGATCTAATGGATAATGTGTCCTGGGCACTACCCTGATGGTGTTGCTGGGTTCCTCCAGTGCCCTGTATATTTGTGGTCGTGGGCCCCGGAGCATTGGGGCCCCCTGTCCGTTTTTTGGCAATGGAGCCCGATGCCTTTCTCCATGATATCGTGGGTAAACACCTGGTCCTTGTCTGTTTTTTGATAACAGAGTACCCTCTATGGTGGTTTGAGAATGGCATTCATTAGCCCAATGTCTCCCTCTACGGCATCGTGGGCAAATACCCGGTATTCTACTCCTTTGATACCTAGTTTTGTTAAACCCTCCTCCTATGGGGCAATTCCTTTTAAAATGTCCTGTTTGTTCACAATTGTAGCATGTTCTTGGCCTGGCATCTAAAGCCTGTTTTACTGCAGCTGCCACGACTTGCACTTGTTCATTAATGTCTCTACATAATTTAATATAGGTGTTTAAATCTTCATATTTCCATGGTCTAATGACCTCTCTGCACCAACGATTTGCTTGCTCATAAGCCAGTTGTTTTATAAATGGCATTGCTTGTTCTGTATTCCCAAAAACTCTGGTAGCTGTTTGAATAAGCCTATCTACAAATTCAGTGTAAGGCCCATTAGCTCCTTGTATTACCTTAGATAACTGACCTTGTAAACCTCCATGTCCTTGTAAAGTCTTCCATGCCCTAACCACATCTGCAGCAATTTGTGAGTATATGGCAGGATCATATCCAATTTGCTGCTGATGATCCTCATAAGGTCCCTTTCCTAACAACATATCTAGATTTCTCTGAGGATAACAGGCTGCTGCATTTTGCCTAGCTATTTCCGTGCAAAATTCCTCATTGGCAACCTTCCATAACAGGTATTGTCCTCCATTTAGCACAGCTTTACACATACTAGTCCAATCTGCTGGCGTCATGCTCAAATTGGTAATGGATTCGACCATGCCTACAGTGAAGGGTGCTTGAGGACCATAGGTTGTTACAGCCTCTTTTAGCTGCTTCACTGTTTTGAAATCTAAAACATGGTGAATTCGCTGCTCTTCTGCCTGTTCAAATACAGGGCATGTTAATATTTGAGGTCCTGTCTCAGGATCCCATCTATCAACTACGGGGGTTGGGGGCCTCCCAGCATATGGAGGTGGTGCTGTTGGTTGGACACTTATGCCTTCTGGTGATAGAAAGGTGTTAGTAACAGCCTCCTGTTGTAACTTCTCCCCTGATGGCTTTTTCTCCTTTAAATTTTCTTCCTCTGTCTGACTAGCTCGAGAGACCTTCTCTTTTACTTGATCTAACATGTCTTCTACCATTGTCTGAACTGAAGGCTTTGGACTAGGCAAAAAAAATCATATCATCATCCACAGTGGCAATGTGCCAACTGGCAAAGTTTCTGGGTTTTTCTTTTCCCTCTCCCTTAAATCTTCACCATGATGGTCCCATTGTGATATATTCAACAACTCCTCCTTAAAAAGCCATGGGCTACTTTTTTGTATTGTATCGATGTATGCCCTAACTGTTCTTGGTTTTGCTGGGGTGCCTCCTTCCTCTAACAATTTACTTAACACTCTTTGGGTTTGTTTTTTACTAATTTCTGATCCCATATTTCTACTATGAAGATAACACAACCCAACAAGATAACACCAAACAAAACCGAAACAGAATGAAACAAAAATGGAACAAAAAATCATTATATCAGCCTTTCTATCCACCTGAAATGTCCATCCATCCTTTCTCCCTATCTGTTCCTCAGATGCAAATAGTTTTTCCTCAGATGTGAGCGGTTTTTCTTCCATCTCACCCATCTCCAGGGACACACAACTTAAAACAAAAGCGAAACAAAACGAAAGAATCTTAAAATGGCTACCCATCTTCTCGCCCTGCCCTCAGGGGTGAGCAGTTTACCTTATCACTTATCCTCAGTCGTTCCCAGTAGAGGCCACCAAATGCCGCAGTCTGGCTGGGCACAATTCAGGAGCCACTTGTCAAGCAGAAACAAACTTTATTTTTAGAACACACATGCAGCACCACACGAGCTCTTCAGGAATTCCCTCAGAGCCCAACTGCCACCACTGGCTCCCGGCGAGGATCTCAACCCCCACACCTCCCACTCTTGAGGCCGATTGGCTGGGTCGCATAGGTGGAGCCAAAAGAGTCCCCCAATGAGCAGCTCTGTGGTCTGAAAAGGCGGGGAAACAGCCCAATGAGCATCACCGCAGAGGAGCCAATCAGCTGGAAGTTTGCTGGGACCGCGGTGAGCCAATCAGCTGGAAGTTTTCAGGGGCCGCTTAGGCTGTGACTCTCAACAACATTTATCCTTTGAGTGAGCAACACAACATCTGGAATTCCACCCTATACACGCACACATGCACAGTGCCGTATGAGCGACATATCTGTGAGAGAGTGAGAATTCAAATCCACAGCTGTCTAAATCTAGAATCTGGTCTTTGTATTATGAGTGTTCCTCACAAATTGGCCTTTGTGCCTCTGGGTCTTCATTTACACTTTTTGGACCAGAATGAAATACTCCTTTTTCAGTTATTGTTATCTCTTGACGATATTAACAGAGATCAGAGAAAATCTAGAAACCATATTCATTGCACTCTTGTCCTAGTTTTAGGATGGAGAAAGCTGACACATTCTGCCTGGCAACAGGTGGCATCGAGTCAGATTCATGCTGGGTGGCAGAAAGATGAGAAAGATGGTTCTCTGAGACAGTATTTTCTATACCTGATCGTTGTCTTGTGAAATATATTTGGTGCCAGTCTTAATTGCTGACATACAGTTCCTAAAACCTTTGGAGTCTCTGGAGTAATATGAATGTCTTTTATATCTTAACGAGATGGCTGGAGGTTGATGGTCCCCAGGTAGCTTCAGGATGGGGAAATGGAAATGGAAATCAAGGTAAGAATGGAATCAAGGTAAGGTAAATGGAAAATCAAGGTAAGATTAGAAAGTTGGGACTTTATGTCCTATACTTCCACCTCCAAGGAGGGGAGAGGGTGAAGGTTAATTTTATCACTGATGGCTAGTGATTTAATTAGCCATGTCTATATAATGAAGCTTCTGTAAACCGAAAGGACAGAATCTGAGGAGCTTCAGGATTTTGAACAAATGGAGAATCCTAGGGGGTTGTGCACCCAGAGAAGGCACCGAAGCTCCACCCCTTTCT
This sequence comes from Marmota marmota marmota, assembly GCF_001458135.2. NCBI lineage: Eukaryota > Metazoa > Chordata > Mammalia > Rodentia > Sciuridae > Marmota > Marmota marmota. The sequence continues at coordinate 40,149,063 of NW_026000082.1, forward strand.
TCCACACCCCATCCTATGCTTCTCTTCCCTCTGGCTTTTCATCTGCATCCTTTGTAGTCTCCTTTATAATAAATGAATTCACATAAGGGCTGCCCTGAGTTCTGTGAGCCATTCCAGAAAATTGATTAACCCAAGGAGGGGATCTTAGGAAGCCTGATTTTTAGCTGTTAGGACTGAAGCACCATCCACAATCTGGAGCTTGCAAGTGCATCCAAAGTGGAGGTGGTCTTGTAGGACTGCATCCTCAACCTGTGCAGTCTGATGTCATCTCCAAGTAGATAGTAAAAAAATACTCTCAATACTCTCAGTCAGCAATTAAATGAACCTGAGGACAACCAGCTGGTGTCTGCTGCAGATCTGCTTGGGGGGGGGGGGAACTCCACACATCTGGTATCAGAAGTGTTGTGGCCAGTGGGTGGATAAGCAACAGAGGAGGAAACACTTGGAGCTTGGATTTTTCCCTCTATTCTTTTAAGAATCGAATGCTTTTAAGCATTTGCACTGATTATGTAAATTAAAGAGTGAAAAGCAGAGTATAATTAACTCAAAAATAGAAGTGATACCTGGTTCACCATTAGCCCAGCACCTACCCCAGGGTTCAGCAAGCCACTGATGGTCGAGGAGACAAATGAGACTGAAAGATTCTGAGAGGTACAGAAACCGTGATCAACCTCTATTGGTCTCCCTTTGAGTCACTCAATCCACTCATGCCCTTTCACCCCACCCAGCTTCCATGCTACAAGTTGCAGTGGCCTGTGATTACAGGAACCTCACTGCGTGCTAAGAGGGAGGTGCAAGACCAACGGATCCCAGAGTCCCTGTCAAGGTCCAGTCCAGATCTCCTAAGAGACTTGTTGAAAGAAAAACCTAGGTGTGTTAATATTTTCAAGAATTTCTAGGATCAGATAGCAATTCATTAACTAGGCAGCTCTAGACCTCATCAAGCAGTTCAGTGATCCACTGGGGGTTCTATGGTCTGGATATGAGGTGTGCCCCAAAAGCTCCTGTGTTAATGCAGGAATATCCAGAGGTGAAATGATCAGATCAGGAGAACTGTAACCTAATCAGTCCATCCTAGTTTGAATGGACTAACTGGGTGGTAACTCTCGGCAGGTGAGTCATGGACAGAGGAGGCAGGTCACTGGGCTTATGCCCTGGAAGGGTTCATCTTCCCTGAGCCCCTGTCCCCTTCCCTCATTCCTAGCTACCATGAATGGAGCAGCAGTCCTCTACCACTCCTCTCCACCATGATGTTCTGCCTTACCTTGATCCCAGATCAGTGGAGCTGGCCCACCATGGACTGGACCTCTGAAACCATGAGCCAAAACACATTTTTCCTTGTTAGGTATTTTGGTCAGAGTAACAAAACTGACTAACAGGGGTGGAAACTTATAAAATGTTCAAGGAAGCAAGACAAAGAAAATCAAAATATTTGATTGGTTAAAGTGGAAAGTCTATACATAGAGGTTAGGTGAGTGGTCTCAGATTGGTTAAGCTTAATTTTGCTTTACTGTTTGAATTGAATGTCAGTGTATTTATGGGGGACCTCACTGCATTGAAAGTGTCTCACCTTCATGATCTCACAGTTACATCTTTTTAGCAGATTTAAATCAAGAAGGTGAATAAAATAGCTATAGACCCTGTTGCTACAGATGCTACTAAGGTGCCATGTAAGTTTAAAATAAAAAAAACTACAGACATCCTGTTTTCCCGTATGATACCCTCAACACTCTCAATACTTCACTTCTGACACCCCATGTTGCATTGAGGAGGGGATCTCCAACACACCAAGTAATTCCACAGAAGACACTGGCTGGGTGCCCTATAACATAACTCAATTCAGACACTATTGGACACTGAGCTAGAATCTGATCCCACAGATTCAGGGCTGTCAAAAGTCAAAATTACAACAAATTTGGCTTAAAGATCTAATTAGTGAGGCCAGGGCTAGGGTGGTAACGCACTTGCCTGACATGTGTGAAGCACTGGGTTTGATTCTCAGCACCACATATAAATACATAAATAAGATAAAGGTCTATCCACAACTAAAAAATATATTTTAAAAACTGAATGTCAAAAAAAGATCTAATTAGCTTTTATTTTTGATTCTAGAACCAAGTAACACATCACTATAGAAAATACAATGAGGGGCTGGGGTTCTGGTTCAGAGCTCTCAGCTAGCACGTGCAAGGCCCTGGGTTCAATCCTCAGCACCACATAAAAATAAAGGGGTTGTGTCCAACTACAACTAAAAAATAAATACTTAAAAAAGAAAATAGAATGCATTGTTTCATTAAGCTGAGCCAAGGAGGTTGGCTTTACATATAGGAAAGAGCTGGAAAAAGCAGGAAGAGAGAACGGATTGGTCATTTCAAAGTTGAAGGATATGGAAATGACAACCCCAATACAGTGGCCTGGGAAGAGGGAGGGAGGGAGAAGACAAAACTTTGATAACATTGATCCTTTCCCAGTGACGGAACAATCCCTGGGAATGAAGCAAACATCACCCAATAATAGTAACAAGACAATCCCTGGGAAGGAGACCTCCATCAAGCCTAAAATGACAATTTCTGGGAAGGAGCCAAAACATTGATCCTTCCCCCCAAATAAATCCTTTCCCAGTGACAGTACAATAGACCCTAGAGGGAAAGAGATAAGTGCTGAATGCTGAGCTCTGGACCCTCCATCCTTGCCTAGTAAAAGCCAATTTCAAATGCTCCCAACCTGATTCCTGAGTGCCCAGACTGATATGTTCTGTTAAAGCCTTCAGTGGTGAAGTCATCTCCCAGAGTGTGATCTATATAAAACCTTTATCCAGCCTAACTCCACTGCTGAATAAAGGCCTTGATGACTTCATGAGGTCTGCACAAGTCTTGGTCACTTGGTGCTTACATTAATAAATAATGGCCACCTGTGAACTTATCAAATACAATCAGGAAATGGAAGCATGGCTCTATCAAACCCATATTGGAAAAAACAGACCCATGAGCTTACCGAACACACCACAACACTGAACAAAGCAGCCCCCTCACCTAAGGCCCATCAAAGGAGGAACACCCTAAGATTGGAGACTGCAGCACCCACCAACCCTTCACTACCCCCCATCATCAGACCATCCAGTGAAAGCATCACAGGTTCAAAGGACAACAGACCTCCAACTCTGTCCCCAGGCTTCAGCTCAGATCAATCTTTCTGCTTGACTTGGCCCTATTTAAAACTGCCCGCCATCTGGACCTCAGCCTAGAATAAGTTCTGTGCTGTGACTGTTCTGCACCCTGAACGAGTTCTTCAGCTGCTCAGTAATCTTCTGGAACCACCCAGAGTGACACTTGGATTTGTGCCTGCTCTCTGCCTTTGTTCTCAGTTCAGCCTCCGAAGTCCTATAGCCACCTTCACCCTTTCTTAGCCATTCTACGTAAAGTGTGATGTATGGCTTGAGGGTTATAGATACTAGTAATTAAGATTGGGATAAAAGAATATGCACCTGCTCAGCTTATGACTACCAGGTGACCCATGAATTCTTGGTGAATTGCAACCAATGTAAATGATGTAGCTTGTGAATTTTTCGTTTTTCAATAAATTCTGACATTGTGGAAAACACAAATGTGTCCATTCTATGTTAATGGGATAATTTTCTCATGACAATTACTCACACACAGACCATTATTAACTTCACTTTTCCTTATCCCCAATCACCTGTCCCCGTGCCTGAGATGATCACTGGAGCCAACTTGGCTCAGGAGCCAACTCTGAGGATCCCAACAAATCAGATCTGGCCATTCACCCCACAAACCAAATGGAAAGAGTAATAGTGAAAGGAATTTTAGTCACTACAGCTGTACTCAAAAGACAAGGGACAAGCATTTCCAGTCCTTTCTTTGGGAGTTACTTATATAAACTTCCTAAGTATATACATAAGAGATCCGAGAACAGCATGGTCAAGCAGTTTTTGTCAAGTGGTCATCTGTTGATCATTATCTAAGGATTGGTCAGGCAAGGCCTTGGGAGGCAATAAGAAATTTGCCATTGCCTGGGTGCTCTGACTCATCAGATGACGTTTGTCAATCAGATCTGTTATTCCTGGAATCCAGCATGACTGACTCAAAGGAATTAAAGACAGGTGCAAAATGGAGGAAAAGATGCCAAGTGTTTTTACATTTGCAGGCCCAAGCGGAGTCAGAGATTTTAGGAAACACAACCTCTAAGTCCTTGTTACAAGACCACCTGCTTCTTTATCCCATAAATATCCCTAACCCCCACCTTCATGGAGGTGGATTTGAAACTCGGGTTTGCTGTTGCCTCCTGTGTGGCTGCCCTGTGGGTATCTCTTTTGCAAAACTGGCCATTTCCGTGATTGGCATACTGCAGGGCCGGCAAATGGGCATGGTTCAGTAACACTTTTAGTTTTTCCTGGAGATTTCATTAAGTAGGTATGATTGATTGGTGATCAACTCAACTTTCAGTCCCTCTCTCCTCCCCAGAGGAATGGGGGGTGGGTGTTATGGTTTAGATGTGGTGTCCCGCAAAAGCTCATGTTTTGAGACAATGCAAGAAGGTTTGGAGGAGAAATTATTGTGCTATAGCTTTAGCCTAATCAGTTAATTAATCCCTGATGGGATTAACTGAAGTGGTAAGGTGTGGCTGGAAGAGATGGGAACTGGGCCATGGCTTTTGGGTATATATTTGTATCTGGCAAATGGAGATCTCTCTCTCTTGCTCTGCTTCTTGATCAGCATGATGTAAGCTACTTCCATCTGCCACACACTCCGCCATGATGTTCACTCTCATCTTGAGCCCTAAGAAATGGAGCAGGCCTTCTATGGACTTAAGACCTCCGAAACCCTGAGCCCTCAAATAAACTTTCCCTCCTCTACAATTGTGCTGGTCTTTAAGTCTCAGCATTGAGAAAGCTGACTAAAACAGTGGGCAAGAGGGGAGGTGAATGTTCCGACCCTCTGATCACAGGGTTGACTCCAGTCCCTAATCCTAACTCAATCCAGAAGCCTCCAGCCACCAATCACCTCATTAGCATACAAAAAGGCACTCTCATTTTGGAGCTGTGTGCCAAGATCAAATTCAGTAGGTATTCATAATAAATCCAATATCACATAATGTCTTAAGTGACATTCCTAGAGCCATCTGTGGGCTGTGTGTGGACTACATCGGCATCCCAGCCTAGTGAATAAGAGAATCTGGTGTCTGGGAACTTTCAGTGGAAATTTCCTCTGGCCAAGACCACCCAGACACACTGTTAGCCCTATTCAGCTCTGTCTGGTCCCACGTGAAAGAAGCCTCCACGCAAGACAATTCACTGGGGAGAGTTCCACTTTATTGCAAAAGGCTGTGTGCTTATATAGATCTAAGGAGAGATGGCAGGGCTTTGATAAATGGTGGGCCACCTGTTTATTGGCAAGTTCTTCCAGATATCAGTTCCAGAGCCCAGGAATTAGTTCTTATTAGGGCTAAGGTTCCCCGCCAGAGAGATTTGAAATATTGGCACCGGTGGGAGAGTTCACACCTGCAAGAACTTTTCACGCATGTGGACAAAGGGGAAAGTAGGAAGAGAAGGTCCTTAGGCACCATGTTGGGGTTTTTTTCTGGGGTGTGGCTGCCATTATACTTTTCCCAACATTCCTCCCTTTTTGTTTTCTTAGGAACTGGGGCGTCATTGGTCAGATCCGCCTGCTTCCTGCTGTGTGGGGGCAACGTGGAGCCTAGAAGGGGAAGTGGAGGAATGTTCGGGGGGCAGGTCTGGGGATATCATGGGAGCCAAAAATAAAACCTAGTGGCTATAGACAGCTACTTCCGTAGGGGTGAAGTCTATGAAGGTTCCCTGAAGCCACAAGTCATCGATGGCATCGAACCAGTCCTGGATGGAGGAGATTGTTGGCATCAGCCACTGGTCTTGTAATAGAGACTCTAGGAAATATTGGAAGCGTTGCCTCGACATGGCGTCACCATCACCTGAAGAAGATCAGAGCAAACAAAAACAGGATGAAGATAAAAATTAAAGCAAAGGTCAGTTTTTGGCAGAAGTTCCATGTTGGCGTACTGACAGAGAAGAGGCCAAGGGCCATGAGGAGGCTTAAAAGGACATGAAGGCTCAAGAATCCAGGGTGGCAGATTAAGAGGTTCTCCGGGCTCATTGTCTCCTGCTGTCCGATGTTCGTTGCATTCCATCGTGCCTGGTAGTGAGCTTCAGCACTGAGTGAGCTGTTCTCCTGAAGATGTTGAGGGTTCATCAGTCATCAGAGGCTGGTAGTGCCTAAGCAGAAGCTGGTTGAAAGTTTGATTAGAAATTTTCTGTAATTGGGTTTGAAGGAACTTCATTATGCAGGGCAAGAGAGCGCAAAAAGGAAGCATCCCAATAAGGAGCCCCAAGAAAGATAGCAAGTACGTGGTGAGAGAGGATTGGAAGAACCCCGTTATGGGATTAGAGGAGGTGGGTTTGAGCAATTGGGTCGATAATTCCTGCAATTTAACAACATTCTTTTCTATTAGCCCAGACTCATTAACATAGTAGCAACATTCCTCTGTGAGGAACAGGCATGTACCCCCTTTTTCTGCAATGAGGAGATCAATTGCCCTTTGGTTCTGTAAAGCCACTTGTGCCAATGAAGTAACCTGCCACTGCAAGGAGCCCAGAGACTCAGCAGTGGTATCAAGTGCTTCTTGCAGTTTTTGTTGAAGGTCATTGGATGCCCATAGATCATGACCTATAGCTCCACCAAAGAGTCCAAGACTTGCCACTGAGGTTGTTAAAGTGAGGCCTACCAGAACTGGGAGAAAGACTGCCCTACAGGTGCAGGAAGGTAGGGCCAACTGTCGGAATTTGGTGGGAGTATACAAAGACAGCTGAGGAACTACAGTAACCAAGAAACAGGTGCCAGAGACATTGGTCATTGAGGTACTTAAAGACCCGTTACACCAGAGGAAATGTCCAGGTTGCATAAACGCAGAGCTCAATGGGGTGCTATAGCTCAAGGAACAAATGGGTAAAGGACTCATTGTTGGCAGGTGGAAACAGATGAAAGGAAATGAAGCATTGGTGGAATAACTTTCCCACAGTGGGATACGTGCCACATGTAGGGGTTGTCCTTTCTTAGAGAAATTGTAGATTTTTGCTGAAATATTTCCTGCCACTAATGGGACTGCTGCTAGAAGCAGATGACTAAGTGAAGCACAGAGAAAGCACTGAGAAGTAGGCACAGAAAAGGGATGGAGTTTAATAATCGGAGAGTTTGGTGTAGCAAATTGAGCCATATGAGAAGGGGGCCTGAGGGTGTTGAAGACTCTGAGTCATCTTTGGAGGGCTATGGATAGGATCTTGAAGTTTTGATTCTGACTCCTTGATGTGTTCGACTACCTGGATGGTTGCCTTAGGTGGTGTTATCAGGGAGCAGCCAACAGTCATCCATCCCGTGGGTTTGGCTGAGGTTGTCCGAGCATAGACAGCAAACTCAACATAGTCCCAACGTTTGGCCTTGGGGTCAGGTATATCTAAAGTATACCATCCACTGTTATCAGATGAAGAGCCCTTATGCCATTTGAGGTAACTAGAAGTCCACCCTTCAAGGTAGCCAAGTGAGTGGTAAGAATAACTACCACATTCATCATGGAGCCTGCATGACCAATAGGGACACCCATTATATCTCAGGCCACCAACGGCAATAGTCTTTGGTTTGATCAAAAAGGAAGCAAATGAAAGGCCAGTTCCAGCTACTGGGAGTGAAGGTCCTGGAAGGTGACAATTTTAGGGAAACAGAGGTGCAGTTGTGGATGAAGCAAGTATTTACATCCACTATGCGGACGTTCTGCATGCCATGTTCCAAGTATCGTTCCCAAAGGGTGAATTGGTACATGGTAGGAGAGGAAGGTAAAGACCAGTCCCGAAAGAGCACAGAAAACAAGCAGAACACACACACACACACGAAAAAAAAAAAAAAAACAAGCAGAGAGAGAGGACTAGGGTGTTGGGACAGCTCATTGTGCCTTGTTTAAGAAGAATTGGGCGGCGGGGAATACCGTGTGAGCTGCAACTTAAAGGGGTGAGATGGGTGTGGAGAGCAGGAGTAAAGCAGAGGTTCAGGAGGTGACTCTTGGAGTTCCTCTTCGGTGGTCCTGTCGTCAGCAGGTCAGGCCTCTTGGTGATATGGCTTCAACCTAGAAATGTGAATCCAGGGGGTGAGACGGTTGTCTGGTAGCAGAGTTTGGTGGCGGTGGGGGTACAGAGAATGACAGGATAGGGGACTTCCCATTTTGGGGAAAGAGGCCCTTTCTCCTTTGAGGTATAATAATAAACTAAACTCCCAGGTGTTAAGGGAGGAGTGTTTGGAGAGGAGTCTGTGTCCGGAAGAAGCCAGTCCTGATATTTCCAGGGTTCCGAGCGGAGATGAAACAAGAGAGGTAAAGACAAATCTCATGTGAGAGGTCCTTGTGAAATGACCAACCCAGGTGGTATAAGAGGTCTTCCATACATTATCTCAAAGGGAGATGGTAAAGATGGTTTCTTAGGGAGAGCTCTGATCCGAAGCAAAGCCAAGGGAAGGAGTTTGACCCAGTCTAAGTTTAATTCCATTGTCAATTTGGTAAGGACTTACTTCCTTCAGAGTCCCATTTACCCTTTCCACTTTCCCTGAAGCCTGGGGGCGATATGGACAGTGGAAATGCCTCTTGAAGGAGAGGGATTTTGTGTGATCCTAGAAATAAATTCAGGGCCATTATCGGATTGTAAGGCAGTACCAAACCTGGGAATGACGTCTGTTAGTAAGATTGAAGCTACAGTGGAAGCCTTTTTATTGAAAGTGGGAAATGTCTCAACCCAACCAGAGAAAGTGTCCACAAAGACAAGGAGGTATTTAGTATGCCATACAGCAGGCATGTTGGTGAAATCTACCTGCCAGTCAGCAGCAGGAATATGTCCCTGGGCTTAGTGGGAGGGAAATGGTTTAGGCCTTAAAGGGGTATGAGGGTTGATCCGCTGACAGATCTGACAATTAGAGGCTATATTCTGTAGCATGGCTTTGTCAGAGGGGGTGAGGGATAAGAAGCTCTGTAAAAAGAGGGTCAAAGACTGAGAATTGGAATGGAATAGAGTATGGAGGAACTTGAAAAGGTCCTTGTTCTTACTGGAAGAAGTAGGGGCTTCAGATGGACAGTCTAAAGTGGCCATTATAAGTCCCCCAGGGGTGTCATAATTGGAAGTGGTAGCAGCCATCCGTGCTGCCTGGTCAGCTTTGGCATTGCCCTCAGTGAGAGGAGAGCCATCCTTCTGATGGAACCTACAATGGACAACCCCCAACTGGGTGGGTAAGTGGGAGGCCTCTATCAAATTGGTTATAAGAGACGAATTAGTGATCGCATTACCTTTGGTGGTAAGTAGGCCTCGCTTCTTCCATATTGGAGCATGGGATAATAGAATATGGAAGTCATATTTTGAGTCAGTATAAAGGGATTTGCCTTGTGCTAGAAGGCAGACACAAGTGGCCACTAAAAGTTCGGCCTGCTGGTTGGTAGTTCCTGAAGGCAGAGCTTTGGCTTCTATAATCTCAGTGGCCAAAACTATGGCATATCCAGAGTAATGAGTGTCATTCTGCCTAAAGGAACTGCCATCAGTGAACCAGATAAGGTCGAGCTTGGTGAGAGGTCCCTCAGAAATGGAAGAATGACAGGGGAGTAAATCATCCAAGGTTTTCAAGCAATTATGAACTGGTGTGTCAGGTGTGGAGGTCATTGGGAGCAGTGAGACAGGGTTTAGTGCAGGGCAGGGGAGGAACATAATATTAGGGTTTTCCAAAAAGGAAGTGAGGAGCAACAGAACTCTGGATGGAGAAAGGGTTTGAAGGCCCTTATAAACTAAAAGATCCTTCAAATGATGTGGGGAGTGGATAGTTAAAGGGGCCCCGAATGTCAGCTTAGAGGCTTCTTTGTGTAAGATTTGTCCAGCAGCCAGAGCTCTTAAGCAAGGGACCCACCCACAGATGGTAGGATCTAATTGTTTGGACAAATATGCCACAGGTGCAAATGTAGGCCCATAGTTTTGACCCAAAACCCCAAGTGCTTGCCCCCCTTTTTCATGGACATATAGATGAAATGGTCTTGAAAGATCGGGAAGGTGAAGGGCAGGTGCCTTTGAGAAGAGTTGCTGAAGTCTGCAGAAGTGGTAGTGGGAGGAGGAGGCAACAGGTTCACCAGGGGGTCCCTTTGCTAGGTCATACAGGGGTTTGGCTAGAAGAGAGTAATTTGGGATCCAGGCCCTAAAATATCCTGCTAGTCCTAGGAATGATAGTATTTAAGCTTTCGTATGAGGCATTGGAAGATTAGAGAGGAGTTGCCTCCTACCCAGTGTTATTTCCTTTTTTTCCCAGTGCAAGGCGAAAACCAAGGTAGATGACAATAGACTGGGAAACCTGGGCCTTGTGGGGAGACACCCTATATCCCTTATCCTCTAGGAAATTGAGAAGCTGGGTGATGTGGGATTGAGAGTGTTCCCAAGAGGGATTACATAAAAGAAAGTCATCGACATATTGAAGGAGGGTAGAGTCAGGACAGGTGGGGTGGAAGGATGTGAGGTCCTTGGCAAGAACATGGCCAAAGAGATGGGGACTATCCCTGAATCCCTACAGGAGGACGATCCAGGTAAACAGATGAGAATGGCGGGTGCGAGGATCAGTCCACGTAAAAGCAAAGATATCCTGAGATTCTGAGGACAAGTGAATAGAAAAGAAGGCATCCTATAAATCTAGGACAGAGAAGTGGGTAGTAGTAGCAAGGATCTGAGAGAGGAGGGTGTAGGGTTTGGGCACTAGCGGGTGGATGGGGACCACAGAGGAGTTGACGAGGCGAAGGTCTTGGACCAGTCTGTAGGACCCGTTAAGTTTCTTAACTGCCAGAATGGGGGTGTTGAAAGGAGAGTGTGTAGGCCTAACATACCCCTTCCGTAATAAATCCTGGATGATGGGTTCTAATCTGAGGAGGGCTGTGATTGTAAGTAGATATTGTGGTTTATTAATATATCTTGAAGAGTCCCATAAGACAATATGAATAGGACTGCATTTAGCCATAGGGGGCGTAGTTGTGTCCCAAACCTCAGGGTTAACTGGTTTAGATAGTTGTGGGAGACTGTGTAAAGGAGGTGTATCTGTCCCTAGGATCATCATGAGGAAATGAGAGGCAGGGGAGGTGGGGGGGTGATATGTGAATGGTGACCTTCAATAGTGAGAGTATTTCCCTTCCCAGAAGGGGAATGCGGCAATGGGTCATAACGAGAAAGGAGTGTGTGAAAGACAAAAGGGATCCCTGCAAATAACATGATGGGGGGGGGTTTCGAGGGAAGATCTGTTTACCTCCTACCCCAACAATAGGAGTTTTTGAGGGTGTGGTAGGACCCCAATACTCCCTTAAGACCAAAAAAGTGGCACCAGTATCCAAGAGGAAGGTAATGGAGCATCCATCCACCAGGAAGGTGACCCTAGGCTCTTGCTTCTTGATGGTAATAGTCGGGAGGGAAGGCCCAGGGCTTGGTCAATCCTCCTCTGCCAAGCCCAGGAGAGGCTGGGGTTGTGGGGCGGCTGAACAATCTCCCCTCTGGGTTGTTGGACAGTCTGCCCCCCAGTATCCCCTTTGGCGGCATTTTGGGCAGGGGGTGGAGGGTGTCCTCGGCGAAGGAAAAGCCCTGGCCCAATGTCCCTCCTTACCACATTTGAAGCAAGCTCCAGGAGGGGTCTTATTAGGATGGTGTGGTGATGACCTTCCCTAAATGACCTGGGCCAACATTTGGAATTTGGCGTTTTCGGCCTTCTGCCTGCGGGGTTTGCTTTCTTCCTCCCTAACATGGAAAAACCTTGAAAGCGACTTCAAGGATTTCGGTCTGAGGAGTAGCAGGGCCCTGTTCAAACTTCTTAAGCTTGGCTTTAATGTCAGGGTAGCTTTGGGTCAGGAAATATGTCATTAAGACATGACGGCTGTCAGGGGTTTCTGGGTCTAGGTTTGTGTACTGTTGGAAGGCCTTGGTTAGTCTATCCAGGCATTCTGAAGGTATTTATTCCTTCTTCTGAATGACCTTCTGCACCTTTTGAAAATTAACGGCCTTGCAGGCAGCCTTCTTCAGGCCTGCCAAGAGGCAGGATGCAAAAGGTCACGTGACTGTAAGCCTCCAGAGGTGTTGTAATCCCATAGACAATCCTGCTCTGGGACAGTGTGTGGGCCTGTAGGGTGGATGGGATTGATTCTATGATTTTCATCAGCATGGGCCTGGGCTAGTTCCCAGACCCGTCACCTTTCCTCAGGGAGAAGTGTATTGGCCAGGAGCATGTAAATGTCGTGATGAGTGAGGCTATATGCTTGCAGGATCCATTGATACATCCGAATCTAAGTCGTGGGGTCAGTGGTGAATGAGCCTAACTTCCTCTCTAGCTGAGTAAGATCCAACATGGAAAAGGACACATGTACTCAGATAACACCCTCGGGACCAGCAACCTCACGAAGGGGTGAGATTGTCATGGAGGTGGGAAGGGGTCCCTTAGACCTGGTAACAGGAGGACTGAAAGAGGTGGTCAGTGATGGACAGGAAGAGGAGGGAGGGGAAGGGGATGTCTCCGCAGAGGAGGGTGTGGAGCAGGTAGAATAGGGCAGAGGGGAGGGGGGATAAAACAGAAGGCTGAGGATCCGTGGAATCAGGTGGAGGAAGAGGAGGGAATGGCAGGAGCGGGTGGGGCTGAGGGATAAGGTGGGGGTTCATCTGCCGGGTCAAATGAGGAAGAGTCTGCTAGGTCTGGAGTAGAAGTAGGGGAAGGGAGGGGTTTGCAAGCAAGGAGGACTTGAGAGGGAGAACAGGGTCAACACAGAGCAGGGTGTTGTGTGAGAAGGCTAAAGCCTTCAACGCAGGGAATCTCTCTACAATTTTTCAGATGCTGGCAATAGTTAAAAAGGTCCCAGAGGAGATTTGGATATAACGAGCCTTCTGGAGGCCAATGATTGCCATTATCCAGTGGATATGTAGGCCAATCTTGGGTACAGAATTTGATCAGAAGTTTGGGTTTAATATCTGGTGTGAGAGAGAGTGTGGTCAGATTTTTTTATTAGACATTTGAGGGGTGAGATTTCAGGTATAGACGAGGGGGCACCCATGGTCACAGAAAGAGATGGAAGAGAGGGGGGGAGAGAGAGAGAGAGAGAGAGAGAGAGAATAAGAGTAAGAGAGAGGGACAGAGAGAAAACATGGGCTGGAAAAAGTTTCCTGGAAGCTCAGGGTGAATGGAGGATCAAGTGGGCGTCCCCAAAATGTCCGACCGTTGCGAGGAAATACAGAGGGCCCTACCTGGTCGTCACCAGTGAAGTGCGATCTGTGAGACCCAAATAGGGCCGGGGCCACAGACAACCTGACGTCCAGAAAGTTTTTGACTTGAACGAAAGAGTCAGGAATGAGAGGAACAGAGCTCCAGGCAGAACGCAGCTCTGGGTGGAACACAGCTCCAGGCTGAGAAGGAAGAAACCGGGGAGTCTCTCGCCTAAACCCAGAAGCCTTACTCCCCAAAGGGAAGCGGGTCATCAGAGAGTCCACTGCAGCTGTAAAGACCTTAGTGGGGTGGAGTCTCTCTCTTCTATCACACCTCAGGACTGTGCCGGACATTCACAGTCATATTTCCTGCTGTAGCCTGAAGAGGGTGACGAACCAGGAGGGGAGCTTACCTAAGTCCAATCAGTGGTGAGTGCAGGGAACCAGCATATGAAAGGGAGGATGAGGGCGGAATGTCTCGGCGGAGCCAGAGACGGGGGCTCTGTTAGAATGAGCTCACCAGTATGCAAGTCACGGCACCAAATGAAAGAGGAAGTGCACGAGACAAATCACCGGAGAAAGTTCCACTTTATTACAAAAGGCTGTGGGCTTATATAGATCTAAGGAGAGATGGCAGGGCTTAGATAAATGATGGGCCACCTGTTTATTGGCAAGTTCTTCTAGATATCAGTTCTGGAGCCCACAGAATTAGTTCTTATTGGGGCTAAGATTCCCCGCCAGCGAGATTTGAAATATTGGCGCCCGCAGGAGAGTTGGTACCCACAGGAACTTTTTGCACCAGCGGAAAAGGGAAAAGCAGTACGGGAAGCTCCTCAGGTGCCATGTTGGGGTTTTTTTTCTGAGGTGCGGCTGCCAATATACTTTTTCCTAACACACCACAACACAATAATTCTGTCTTTGCAACACTTCTTTTTCATCACTGGATAGATCTTCAAACAAAAGCTGAACAAAGAAACTATAGAATTCGATAATACAAGTAATAACTTAGACTTAACTGATATAGAATATTTCATCCATCAATGAGCAAATGTACTTTCTTCCCAGCAGCACACGAATTCTTCTCTAAAATATACCATATATTATGCCTCAAAACAACTCTTAGCAAATACAAAAAAAAAATAGAGATACTACCCTGCATTCTATCATATCAAAATGGAATGAAATTAGAAATCAATGATAAAATAAAAGGTAAATGCCACTCCAATAACTGGAGACTAAATAATATATTATTCAATGAACAATGGGTTGCAAAAGACATCAAAGAAGAGATAAAAAAATTCTTAGCTGTAAATGAGAACACAGATACAACATCTCAAAATCTATGGGACACTATGAGGGCAGTACTGAGCAAAGTTTGTTGCATGGAGTTCATTCCTTAAAAGAAGAAAAAGTCAACAAATAAATGACCTAACATTGCATCTCAAAGCCTTAGAAAAAGAAGAATGAATCAACACCATAAGCAGTAGAAGACAAGAAATAATTAAAATTAGAGCTGAAATCAATGAAATTGAAACAAAAGAAACAATTGGAAAAATTGACAAAACAAAAAGTTGGTTCTTTGAAAGAGTAAATAAAATTGATAAACCTTTAGCCATGCTAACAAAGAGAAGGAGAGAGAAAACTCAAATTATTAACATCCATGATGAAAAAGGAAATACCACAACAGACACTACAGAAACACAGAAGATAATTAGAAATTATTTTGAAAATTTTCACTCCCATAAAATAGAAAATGCCAAAGGCATCAACAGATTTCTAGACACATGATTTGCCCAAGCTGAGCCAGGATGATATACACAATCTAAACAGAACAATTTCAAGCAATGAAATAGAAGACACCATCAGAAGCCTACCAACCAAGAAAAGTCCAGGACCAGATGCGTACATAGCTGAGTTCTATAAGACCTTTAAAGAAGAACGAATACCAATACTCCTCAAATTATTTTATGAAATAGAAAAAGAGGGAACACTTCCAAACTCATTCTATGAGACCAGTATCATTCTAATTCCAAAACCATGCAAAGACACATCAAGAAAAGAATATTTCAGACCAATATCTCTAATGAACATAGATGCAAAAATTCTCAATAAAATTCTGGCAAATCAAAATCAAAAACATACCAAAAAGATAGTGCACCACGATCAAATGGAGTTCATCCCAGGGATGCAAATTTTTCTCAATGTACGGAAATCAATAAATGCAATTCATCACATCAATAGACTTAAAGATAAGAATCATATGATCATCTCAATAGATGCAGGGAAAACATTTGATAAAATACAACACCCTTTCATGTTCAGAACACTAGGGAAACAAGGTTAGTAGAAACATAACTCAACATTGTAAAAGCTATTTATGCTAAACCCAAGGCCAGCATTATTCTAAATGGAGAAAAACTGGAAATATTCCCTCTAAAAATTGGAACAAGACAGTGATGCCCTCTCTCACCACTGCTATTTAACATAATTCTTGAAACACTACCCAGAGCAATTAGACAAATGAAAGAAATTAAACGGATACAGATAGGAAAAGAAGAACTCAAATGAGCACTATTTGCTGATGATATGATTCTATATGTAGAAGACTCAAAAAATTCCACCAGAAAATTTCTAGAACTAATTAATGAATTTGGCAAGGTAGCAGGATATGAAATCAACACCCATAAATCAAAGGTATTTCTGTACCTCAGTGACAAATCATCTGAAAGATAAATGAGGAAAACTACCCCATTTACAATAGCCTCAAAAAAAAAACCACACACTTGGGAATCAACTCAATGAAAGAGGCAAAAGACCTCTACAAAGAAAACTACAGAATGCTGAAGAAAGATATTTAAGAAGACCTTAGAAGATGAAAAGATCTCCCTTGTTCTTGGATAGGCAGAATTAACATTATCAAAATGACCATACTACCAAAAGCACTATACAGATTTAATGCAATTCCAATCAAAATCCCAATGGCATTCCTCATAGAAATAGAAAAAGCACTCAACAAATAAATATCCTGGTTGTTGTCCCTAGGAGAAACTGGTGAAGGCAATTCCCCTCTCACTGTCTTGACAAGGTCAGTGAAAATAAGCGCTGTCAAAGCCGCTCTCCCACTGTCTTGACAAGGTCACAGTGAGGATGAATGCGGGCAAAGCCTCACTGGTTGGTGGGAAACCTAAACCATGAGACCCTTTTTTATGTAATTTGGACTTTTCATTTTCATGCTCATGTCCAGGACAGGAGGCATGAATATGTTAAATGCCAAACCAAATCAAATTTCAGATGGCTAGAACATAACAGGTAGTTCATGCCTTGAAGGCTGTTCTACTACCCCTCAGCATATCAAGGACAATGTAGAAAACTGCTCTCCTATCTCAGCACATTGAGGACAAAACTCATAATGGACAACAACCATTCTCTGAAAGGTCATGAGAATTTTAGGCACCACATTGATTATATCAACTGGAACCCAAGCCCATATTTCCAGCCTCTTAGAAAACCTAATCATTATGCTCATTGTACAAAACCCACCAAATGTAGTTTTATTCTTGATTAAGGAAAGTTATGTTATACACTTAGGAAAGTTAGGACATATAAGGATACATTCTTTTCATTTCTATAAACCCTCTTTTACTTCACATAGAGATTTTTGATGAGCATACTTAATATTGGTGGAAAAGGTGGACTGATGTTTAGAACTTACTTTTTTGAGAAAGATTATGAAGATATAAGAACTAGTGCACCTTGACTGAGAAACAAAGAAACTCTTTGAGAAAGCAGCTCAACCAGTTTTATGAGAACAAATATAGGAGTTAATTAAAGTAGCATTATAAGACATATGATTAGAATAATGTTAGAAGTATTACTCTATTTAGATTCTTGGGTTTAGAAGTCTTAAGTTTTTAGTTGTATGGGTTTCTGATATGTTTTAAGAATGGTTTATTGCCGCAGTCTGGCTGGGCACAAAAATCACAAGCCACTCAAGCAGGAACAAACTTTAGTTTTTGAAACTGCCGCCAATGCCCTGTAAGCTCCCGGGAAGATGGCCGATGGATGCACGCAGCGTTCTCCCGGATCCCAAGAGGAAGTTCCTCCTCCGGAATTCCCTCCTACCGCACTTCCCCAACCAATGGGAACTCTCCAGGAGTCCTATAGCAGGCTGAGGTGAACAGCAGGAGTCCAATATCCATATGAATGCAAATCTTAACATAATCATATCATCTCAATGGCTTGCTGGCATCACCTTTCAACCAAAAATGCCATGCATCATATTACTTGGCTGTGGCTCTTAGCAGTTTATAAACTTTAGGATATTTTAAGTATAAGATTTAAGGGGACTTTTTAGATGGGAATTTTAGATTAGAAATAAAAGTGCAGGTGTACTTTAAAACTCAAAGGTAGGAGACTTAGAGTCTGGTTATGTAGTTTGGCATTAGTTAATAAGAAAATAGTACATCTTGGGAAAATCTGAAAAAAATGTAAATTAGTGACACATTTTATTAATGATTGATAACTAAAAAGTCACATCCTGGAAGAATGTAAATTGATGTTACATTTTTCTATACCCCTAATTATGGTTAAGGAAACATTATGTCTTGGCAAAGTTTTGAAATTTTATAATCAATGACATATTCTGAATCTATAATGATGAGAAAAAATTGTAATAAAAGATGACCCAGAGAAAGCTGGATTAGAGCTCTCTCTCTGGAGATTGCTCCAACAAAACCACTCCTGTCTCATCTTTTCGCCAATGCCACTCATCCTTCAGGACTCCCTGGACCCCGCTAGGGCTGGACCCTGGCAAGAAACATCCATGTCCCTAGTTGGTGGTGAGGTAGCATTAAACCTGTAAGTGCCTTGGTGTTGGGCTTCCAAACCTCAGCCAGTGTCCCAAGGTAGAAGCTGCTGTCACTAAAGATGGTGGTGGCAGCAGCGGAGGTAACCTGAGATGGTATTGGAGGTGTCCCAAGATGATGACAACCACTTTTAGAGATGGGGCTGAATGGGCAAGCCAAATGTTGGCTTTGGGCAGCCTGTTTGGAGACACAGTGCTGTGGTATGCAGGCATGGTCTTCAGCGTGGTGGGTAGTCTGTGCCTGGGCCTAGGCCTGAACCCTTAGTGGGTTGGTGGGGCTGTCCTGAGCCTGCCTGGTCTCCACAGAAATCCTTCATCTGATTAACCCTTAAACTCTCTTCACACTTCAGATAAAATGTTATCTCCCCAGGAAAACTTCTTACCAGACTAGTTGAGGCCTTTCTGCTATGCGATATTTTTGCAGAGCACTTACTATATGCATTGGTCAGGGAAGCAGACGAGCTATGAGCAGGAAAGGGTGAGAAACTGGGAGGAGCTAGAGAAAGAAATGTCCTAAAGAAGGAGTCAGAGGATCAGAGAAGAATTACTCTGTGGCATCCAGAAGCACTGGGTAGATGGTCAAGTAGCAACTGGCAGGTAAATCTGAGAAACCATCTCTGATGGCCAAAGTGAAATGGCAAGGGCTTCTAGAAGGTCTATGAGAGGCTGTCGTCCCACAGCACCCTCTCCCTGTGGGACAGCCAGACATCCAGGGCTGGCCAAGGGCTGTAGCCAGTCATCAAGATGAGCAGTCAGGAAGAAAAGCTGGACACAAAGCAGAAGAGAACAGGAACATATGGAACCTTCTAGAAACCTAAGCATTTATACATCCATCCAGATTTCTGACCACAAGGGCTTGTGGAGAATAATGGGCACTGCCTGGCTTCTACTTCCTAAAATCTTGTACAGAGTCACCTGTTGACTCACTCTAACCCAGAGCCATATGGGAAAGGGAATTCTGAGAGACAATTCCTAAATTACCTGATGGATCATAGAAGGATCCAGTGCCTTGTATTTCTGTAATTGTATGTGTGTGATCCTCTAATCAATGTCTCTACCTAGACTGAAAATGCCATCAGAGAAGAAACTGCTTGTTTTCCTCACCACTGCATTCTCCACATGTTGTCTGGATTGTTGAGCAGGTCTTCAATAAACCTTTATTGCAGGAACAGTGATTAAAAAAATATTATAAGATGAGTGCATGCAAAATTAAAAGTCTCTCAAAAGCATCCTGTTGGCGAGACTGTCGGGGAGCAGGCATTCTCCTACATTGCTAGCAGGTAAGCAAACTGGTTCAACTTTTCCAGGAAGGAATTTGGCAATACCTCACAAAGCTACATATGCTCTGACCTTTTGACCCACTAATCCTGCCTTTCGGAATCTATCCAGAAGATACAAATATAACCTTATAAATGTGTATGTATGCACAAGGGATCTACTGGAGCATTGTTTGCAATTGCAAAATACTGGAAACATTCTGATTGGCAATCCTGGGAGCATAGTTGAAAAAATTGTAACATACCCATGCAGTAGAACACTATGTGAAAAGAAAGAGGCAGATCTCTATGGCTACTGTGGAGTGGTTACCATGATGTACTCTTAGGTGAAAAAGTACAAAAAAATGTCTATGCTACTCTTCATGTAAGAAAAAAGAGGTAAAAGAAAATGTGCATGCCTCCACTCCTGCTGCTTCTGACCTGGGCAAGGCAGCACATTGTGCTGGGTATGTGTGGTGGAGCAGGTTGTGAGATGAGTGCAAAATTTAAAATCTAGCAAAAACATCCTGTTGGTAAGGCTGTGGGGGACCAGGCATTCTCCTACATTGCTAGCAGGAGAGCAAACAAGTTCACCCTTCCCAGGACACATGGCCAGGACACAGAGAGGAAGAGACCAGGGTCCCATAATCCCCTTTGATGGCACACCTGCCCATGACCTAAAACCTCTCACTAGGCCCCGCCTCTTTAAGGTTCTTGCACCTTCCAGTAGCACCAAGCCAAAGAACCAAGTCTTTGATACATGGGCTTTTGCCGGGGGGGTATTTCAGATCCAATCTATAATACCCCCCCAAAGTAACAGATACATAAATAAAATCTATCAGGAGGTAGGTGGAATCAAAAGTGGATTGCCAGCAATCACAAATATACAAACAGAAATCACAAGTGAAAGCATTAGACAAATTCAACTTGAAGGACATTCTACAAAAACTCGACCAATACTCTTCAAAAGTATTTATACATAAAGACAAACATAGAAAAGGAGCTGTCAGATTAGAAGAGACCAAGGAGATATGAAAACTACACACAAGTTGGGATCGTGGATTAGATCCTGGACCAGAAAAAAAGACATTAGTAGGAAAACTGATGAAATTCAAATGAGGTGTTTGGATTAGCTGGGATCACAAGCACAGGGCACCATACCTAGCAGAAGATACAGGAGGGAAACTGGGTGGAGGGCACCCAGGAACTCTAAGTGTGCAAATTTTCTGTGAGTAAAAATTTATTTCAAGACAAGAATCTTAGAAAAATGAGCAATACATGTTCACAAGGGAAAAAGTAGAAAGTAGAGGAGAGCAGAAATATTTCAACCACAGGCCTGATATCGAAAGCAATGCTATCAACATGCTGGTTCTTTTAGTTATTTATAATTTAAGAAAGCTCTTCCAAGCACTGACTATGCTCAAAGCATCTCCCCTTTGAGCACATCCACCCATCCAGCCCACCCCTCACATTCCTTCCACCCCATCCACCTGGATGGCTTCTCCCCACTGTGTTTCCACCACCTAACATACGGTGCCATGTACTTATTATAGCTTTTATTGTCTGTCTGTGGAATAATCAAGCAAATCTATACAATCACTTAGAGGGTGAAGACATTGGAAGTGGAATGGATTGTGCCTTCATGATGAGCCTCCATAAAACCCCTGAACCATGGGGTTCCAAGGGCTTCCAGGGTGGTGAATGCCTCCACATGCTGCGTGGGCAGCACAGACCAATTCTCTGGGGACAGAAAAGCTCCTATATTCAGGACCCTTCTAGTACCCCCATGTTTCTCTTCATCAGACTGTTCTTCTATATCTTATATAATATCCTATATTAGCAAGCTGATGAAAGTCTATTAGTGTCCCTTGAATTCTGTAAGCCACTGTAGCAAATAAATGGGACCTGAGGAAGGGATCAAGGGAACTCATATTTTCAGTTAGTGGGTCAGAACCACAAGCCACAACCTGGGCCTTGTTATTAGCATCTGAAGTGGGGCAGTCCTGGGGGACTGAGCCCTTACTCTGTGGGATGTGACACCACCTCCAATTAGACAAGTCTTAGTTGAATTGAATTTGAGGAAATCTAGCTGCAGACTTCTGGAGAATTATTCAATGTGGAGCATAGAACCCACTCACATCTGGTGACACAATTATTGTGTTGATTGGTGTGAGGATGGGGAAAACGCTTTTCATTTTAATTTTTAACTGAGACATAATCTGTACATCTTTATGGGGCACAGAATGATAATTTGATACATGTATTCCATGTATAATGATCAAATCAGGGTAATAAGCACTTTCATCTCCTCAAACATGAATCATTTTTGTGTTTTGGTAACTTTTGTACTCTTCTAGTTATTTTGAAATATATAGATTGAAATCTATATATTGTAGATTGTTGTAACCAGTAGTTATCATATTGTGCTATTGAAAACCAGAGCTAATTCCTCTTCTCCAATTCTTTTTTTTATTGGTTGTTCAAAACATTACAAAGCTCATGATATATCATCTTTCATACATTTGACTCGAGTGGGTTATGAACTCCCATTTTTACCCCAAATACAAATTGCAGAATCACATTGGTTACACACTCACATTTTTACATAATGGCATATTAGTGACTGTTGTATTCTGCTACCTTTCCTATCCCCTACTATCCCCCCTCCCCTCCCATCTTCCCTCTCTACCTCATCTGCTGCTGTTCAGTTCTCTCCCTTGTTTCCCCCCTTCCCCTCCCTCTTCTCCAATTCAATGCCCTTTATCTATCTTCTTTCTGTCTCCCTCACCCTTGCCTTTCCAGTATCTAGTGACCAGTAATCCACTCTCTTCTTCCATGAGATCAACTTTTTAGTCTCTGTAAATGAGTGGGAACATGTGGCATTGTCTTCCTAGTTATTTCATTTAATATAATGGCCCCCCATTTCATCCATGTGGCTGCAAATGAAAGAATTTCCTTTTTTTCTCATAGTTGAATAATAGTCGACTATGTACACCTAGAGTGTTTTCCTTATTCATTTATCAGTTGGTGGTCACCTTGGTTGATTCCATACATTGACTGTTGTGAAGAGTGATGTAACAAATACAAGTGTTCAGATATTTCAGATATAGCTTTGCAATAATGAGTTCCTCTCCTTTGGAGATATATATATATATATCATGGTGGGATGGTTGGGTCATATCATAGTTTTTAGATTATTAAGGCATCTACTGTGCTCCATAATGGCTACATGATTCTTATATATTCTCTATATTAATTCCTTGCTGGATGAAAAATATTTTCTCCCATTTAATAATTCTTTTGATTATTTCTTTTGCTGTATAGAAGCTTCTGTTTGATAGGACCCCCTTCATCTATTTAAAAAAAGATTTAATAACATTTTTAGTTGTTGATGGACCTTTATTTTATTATTGATTAATATCATAATCAATATGAATTTATACATTGATTTATATGAATGAATTTATATCAATGAATAAAATTCATCAAGAATTTATATCAAGAATCGAACACAATGTCTCACACATTAGACAAGCATTCTAACACTGAGCCGTGACCCAAGTACACTTTTGTGTATTTTTATTTTTCTTGCCTTTGCCTTTGGGATTCTATCATTCATACACACACACACACACACACACACACATACACATATATATATTTCCCTACACTAAGTGTTTCACCTTTGTTTTCTTGTGCCAATTTCAGTTTCGGTTCTTACATTCAGAATTTAAATCCATTTTGAGTTGATTTTTGTGTTTGTAGGGAAGAAGGGACCTAATTCCATTCTTCTACGTATGCATATACAGTATTTCCGTCACCTGTCTCCAATGTATGTTTTGGCACCTTTAGTTTAAAAAAACATCAATTGGCTGTATGTGTATAAATTAATTTCGGGGTCCTTTATTCTGTTCTATTGACCTATGCACCCAGTTTTACGCTAATACCCATACTGTTTTGGCTACTATAACTTTGTGGTATGTTTTCAATTCAGGTATTGTGATGCCTCCAGCTTTGGATTTGTTTATTTGTGTGTTTATTTTTGGTTTTGTTTTGCTCAGGATTGCTTCAGATATTTTGGGTCTTTTGTGGTACCATACCAGTTTGGGGATTATCTTTTTCTATTTCTGTGAAGACAGTCTTGAACTGAATTGAATCTATAGATTGCTTTGGGTAGTATGGCCATTTTAACACTATTAATTCTTGTGGCCCATGAACACAGCATATCTTTCCTATATTTTTATGTGTCCTCTATACTTTCTTTCATCAGTGATTTGTCATTTTAATTGAGAGATCTGTCATTATCTTGGTTAAATTTATTTCTAAATTATTTGTAACTACTATCAATGGGTTTGCTTTCTGGATTTATTTTTCAACAAGTTTGTTATATAAATACTATTGATTTTGTATGTTAATTTTGTATCTTTCAACTTTATTGAATTCATCTATCAATACCAACTGTTTTCTGATGAGTATTTTAGATTTTTCTACCTATAAAAATGTTATCTGTTGTTTTAGTCAGCTTTATTGTTGCTGTGTCCCAAAGACTTCACAGGAACAATTTAAGGAGAAAAAGTTTATTTGAGAGCTCACAGCTTCAGAGATCTCAGTCCATAGATGGCTGACCCCATTGCTCTGGGGGGGAGGGAAGGTAGCACTGTGCGGTTGCTGCCAGACTCTGCTCCCATCTTGAGCAGTAGCCGAGCCTCCAGGGACCCTGGCTGCAGGAGTCTCTGAGTGCTTGGGTGGCTGAGCATGATGAAAAAACTTCCTAGGCCCTCTGGTGCAAGGAGGGTGCCCTGCTGCTCTTTTCTCAAGGGAATTTTAATTTTACCCACTTGAGCCTGAAATAGGTGTGGTCTTGCCAATTCCTGAGACACCTTCAAGCCATCTTTACTATTGTTTCTTGATAAAGTACTCAGCATTTCTTTAATGGCTGTAACCTCTTCAACAAGCACAGCTTCCTTAGACCAAATTTTACTCAAAGTTTTCTGGCCAAACTGCAAGTTTTTCAAATCTTTATGTTTTGCTTCCTGCTTGTTTTGAGTCAGCCTTTTTGCTGCTGTGACTAAAAGGATCCAACCAGAACAACTGCAGAGAAGAAAAGTTAATTTGAGGGCTCACAGTTTCAGAGGTCTTAGTCCAAAGCGGGCCGGTTCCATTCCTTGGAGCTGGAGGTGAGGTAGACCAGTATGGTGGAAGAGTGTGGCAGAGGGAAGCAGCTCATATGATGATAGGAAGCAGAGAGAGACTCCACTTGCCAGATACACATATATACCCCCAAAGCCAGGCCCCCAATTCTCACCTCCTCCAGCCACATCCTACCAATTCAGTTACCACTCAGTTAATCCCCATCAGGACATTAATTCATGGTTTGGGTTAAGACTCTCACAATTCAATCATTTCTCCTCTAAACCTTCTTACATTGTCTCACACACGAGTTTTGGGGGGATACCTCACATCCAAACCATAACACTGCTCTCAATTATCAATAAATTTGGCTAAAAGCTGACAGTAATATCTGTCCGGTCGATGGGGGTGACTTAGGAACAAAGCAGGCTCCAATAGAACCACCTGTCAATCAGCAGGATCTCCTGGCCAATCCTGGATCTCAGCCAGTTCCCCCCACCAACTCCACTGGGATAAGGGACTCTAAAAATCCCTTTTCCTGTCCCAAGCCCTTCCCTTCCTGCCACAAGCCCCATAAAATTCCAGTCGGGTAAAGCCCCCATGAGTTTTTCCCCTCCTCCTGTCCACTCTGTCGGTCTGATCGAGTTCTGCCTGGGAGTGAGTCTCAATAGAGCCTTCTTCGGCTGCCTTTTTAAATCTGCCTCCTTTTGGTTGTCGCCCTGCCTGACCTTATAATATCCATGCCACTGCCTGACTGCTATACTGCCTAGAAATTCCTTCCACCAGATTAAGAGGTCCATCACCTCTAAATTCAGCCTCACAGACAGTCTCGGGACATGGGCAAAGTGTAGACAGCTTTTTTAGCCAGAACATAACACAAATGGCCTGAGGCCCAAGTTCTAATAGTTTTTCTTCTCCTCTGAAACCTCTTGAGCCCAGTCTTTGCTGTCCACAGTCTTATTGGCATCCAGGTCTTCTGAATTCCCACCAGAATTGCTCATTAATGTCTCCTTACAACACTCTAAAAAATTTCCAGCTTGCATCACTCAACCTTTCAAAATACCTCCCACAACTTTCAAAAAGCTCCAAAAGCTTCTGAACCACATGATCTGGTGAGTCGAAGCAACAACCCCACTTCAAGGTATCAATTTCTGTCTTAGCTTTTTTGTTAATGTGACCAAAAGACCTAACAAGAACAAATTTATGTGGGAGCTCACAGTTTCAGAAGTCTCAGTCTATAGATAGCTGACTCCGTTGCTCTCGGCTGGAGGAACACGGTGGTGGAAGGATGTGGTGGAGGAAATCAGCTAGGAACATGGGAATAGGAAGCAGAGAGAGAGAGACTGCTCTCACCATGGACAAAATATATACCCCAAAGGCACATCCCCAGTGACTCACCTCCGCCAGCCACAGCTTACCTGCCTACAGTTACCACCCAGTTAACTCAATCACTTCACCTCTAAACCCTCTTGCATGGTCTCACACATGAGCTTTTAGGGAAACACCACAACCTTAAACCATAATATCTGTGAACATGGACAATTTGACTTCTTCCTTTCTAATTTAGATGCTCTTTATTTCTTTCCCTTGCTTAATTGCTCTTGGTAAGACTTACAACACCATATTAAATAAGAGTGGCAGGAGTGGACATCCTAGCCAGGCACAGTGGCACATGCCTGTAATCTGTAATCCCAGTGGCTCAGGAGGCTGAGGCAGGAGGATGGTACAAAGCCAGCCTCAGCAACAGTGAGACCCTGTCTCTAAATAACATACAAAATAGGGCTGGGGATGTGGCTCAGTGGTCCAGTGCCCCTGAGTTAAATCCCTGGTGTCAGGTCGATGGCGGTGACTTAGGAACAGAAGCACCAAGCAGCCAGCGCACCTGAAAGAAGCATCAATCAGGCACCAATGGAACCGCCTGTCAATCAGCGAATCTCCTGGCCAATCCTGGGTCTCCTGGACATCCTTGTTTCAGATCTTATAGGAAACACTTTCAGCTTTTCCACATTTGGGTTTTTTATATAGAGACTTTAGTATTTTTTTAATATTTATTTTTTAGGTATAGATGGACACAACACAATGCCTTTATTATTATTATTTTTTTAATGTGGTGCTGAGGATGGAACCCGGGTCCCGCCCGTGCGAGGCGAGTGCTCCACCATTGAGCCACAATCCCAGCCTGAGTCTTTAGTATTTTGAGGTGTGTACCTTCTATATATAATTTGTTGAGAGGTTTTATCACGAAATTATCAAATGCTTTTTGTGCATCTATTGAAATGATCCTGTGTTTCTGGTGAAATGTGACATTACATTTATTGATTGGCAAATGCCATCTTTGCCTGCCTGTTGTTATTCTACTTCATCATAGGGTATCACCTTTTTGATCTTCTGTTGGACTATATTTGCTAGTCATTGTTGAGAAGTTTTGCAAACTTGTTCATCAGAGAACATTCAGGTTTTCATCCACCTCACAGAGTTTCCTCTTCACTAATGCATAAGCCCCATGAGAGCAGGGAGTTTTGTTGTCCATTGATGTACAGGGCTTTGATTAGACCCTGAATGAAGGAGAAAGAATAAAGAGTCAAATCACAGACTTTGAGTTCCCAAAAACATTGCTGAAAAGATGGGATGTGGAGAGGCACTGTCTGATTTTAAAAAGTCCTTGAGTGTCGGAGCACATCCAATGCCTGGACCCAATATCAGGGACTCATCAAAGGAGGGGGAGACGGTCTGCCTATTGCAGTTATGAGTGCTCCAAAGCTGGGATGCTGAATGCCAGGTGATGATGCACCCCAGGGCACAGGACCTCTGAACCCTGATGGAGGCTTAAAACCAGCCACTGCCTGAACGGAACAGCACTGGAGGGAGCACAGGGCTCCCAGAGTTTGGGGGCTATGTTGTTTGCTATGGCGTTGTCCTAGGATCAAAGCTCCCCCAAGTGAGTGGCTGAAAGGGCAGAAGGTTATGGCCTCACAGACCTGAAGGCAAAGGACAAAGATCCCACATCTGGTTCTCTGCCACATTCCTCACGACTAAATACTCAGGGTCACTCCAGGGGAACTGGGCTGCAGGAAATAATCACACAAGGGACAGAGATACCTTTTTCTTTGGGGTCCTGTGATGATCAGAGGAGCCCCTCCGACCTTAGGGGTCCACAGAAAGAGAAAGAGCGAGAGCATGTGCTGAACATGAGGAGAAGCCATTCAAATGAGGCAAGGGGTCAGGTTTCTGGGGGTTGAGCCTAGCTTCCTGATGTCTGCTGTCAGCAGGTTGACTGCCATCTAGGAAGGCCACACTCAAAGGCAGAGCAAGAGAAGGGGACACACAAAGGGCGTTTCCATGAAACATTCTGTTCCAAACAGGGCAAAAGGGCAGGATTACAAAGGAACAGGTGAGTGTGGCTCAACCCAGGGGTGACTCGCCTACACCTGAAGAAGACACGCCCTCAACTTCCTGGATTGGGACAACGTCAAGGTCACTAAAAAATGTAGTGACAGGTCAAAGCCTCTTGCTCCTGGATGGAAGGCGCGAATCATTCAGAGTGGCTCCCCACAGTTCTCTCCTAGTGCTGAGGTGGGGGTATCTGCTCCAGGACAGGCTCCTACCTTCTGGTGGTTTGCTGGTTCTTGGGAGCCTTGGCTTCTGAAAGCACGACCCCATCTCCACCTTCACCTTTAGATGGCATTCTCCCCATGCATGGGTCTCTGGGTCCAAATGTCCCCTCCTGTAAAGACACCAGTCATCTAGGATTAGGTTCCATACTAAAGACCTCATCTGAACTAATTGCATCTCTAATGACCCTCTTTCCAAATAAGGACACATTCTGTGACCTAAACTTAGGAAGTGGGAGAAGGTGGGAGGGACCAAAATCTAACCCAGCACACAGCTCTGGCTCTTGAGGTAGACCCCACTTTCAAGAGAAGAGCTGTCTGAATGGCTCTCAGGATCATTGAGGCAAGGCTGCAGCAAGGGCTGGGCTCAATTATCAGTAGCTTAATACAGCGAGAGTTGACCTCTGGCTCACGCGGCTACTCCAGGCCACAGAAGGCTGCAGAACTTCCCAGGACAGCAGCCCTCCGCGCTCTGACTCACTGACCCAGACTGCTTCTGCCTTCAGGATCCACAGGAGAGGCACAGAGAGGCCAGGAGTTGCTCCTGGTTTTCAACTGGTCTCAGCCTGGAAATGACCTTTCCCACCAATGCTCATGTTTGAGCAGACTCAGGGCAAAGGTGGACACTAGGGGAATGTTCATAACAAACACAGCCTCGATGGCAGGGGCTTTTGGGGGATGGTTACTGAAGACCTTGGAAGCTGAATTCTCAGCACAGATTGGAGGGCAGGAAAAAAGATATTTGAAGGATTATGGAAAATAATATCCCTACAAGACAGCTCCCAGGGAAAAACAAAGGGACAGTGTGACTCAGGAGGAGGGAGGGAACTTAGCCAAACATTAAACCTCTCCCAGTACCTCCTTTCCCAGTAATAATGGGCCCTGGGGGAAAAGCAAACTTTCATCCCTTCCCTGGTCCATCCCCAGAATCTTCACCAAAAGCATTCTCCCTTCCCAACCACAATGGCCAAGGGAGGAGGCAAATACTGAAAATCCGGGTCCTGGACTTTCTCCCTTTCCTGGAAGGAAAGTTCTAGGTAACAATGGGTCCCAGAGATAAGCAGTGAACCCCCAGCTGTGAGCTTTTCCCAATGACAAGTTTCAAACATTTTACAACTGCTTCCTGAGTTAACATTTTAACCTGCACAACTCGGTCCCTGACTGTTCAAATCGCACATCTGCAGTCACCAATGATTATTTCACCCTCATTGTAAACTAAAAAACCCAGACTCCTTTGCACTCCAGAAAATGAGCCATTTCCCGTAAACAGAAAGTGAGCCCTTCCGTGCGGGATGGATTTATTTCACAGCAGAAAAAAGGAAAGCTGGCCTCTGCTTTCATCTCCTGCCTCCTTCATTTGGTCACCAGGCACTTACAATATTTACTTTAGGTAAATATTTATTTTATCTAGAGTCACTGCATCCCCAAAGATGGAAGAATAAAGGATTGATACCCTCAGGGAGCATTAATTGACCCATTTCCAAAACAAGTGGAGACAGGGGTTTGGTGGGAACTTCAAGACAGCTTCTGGCTTCTCCTAGGTTTGGAAACTCAAGTGGGATGAGAGAAGGAGGAGAATACAGAGGAGGGTTCAGAGCAGGTGCAGGCTCTGGCTCCCCTTAGGGGGGAGGAGAATCCTCCCCATGCAACCCTTGCCCCAGGACCCCACGGGCAGGACTAGGGTAGAGTCTCTTCAAGTCTCAGGTGATTTGCATTGGTCCTGGAACTTTGCAGAGGCTTAGCATGTACTTCCTGGGAATGAATGATTGATTGATGAAATGAATGGAGAGCACTAAATGCCCTTTTTCTACTCCCCAATGCCACATTTAGCAGCCCTATTCACTGTGCCTGCCATAGTACATGAACTTTGCCCATCCATGGGCAAAGTGGCTGCAGGAAGGTGACTGGTGGTCACACCCATGGCTGGTTATGGAAATTTACCCAGCCGGGAGCTAAGCCAAAGAAAAGGCTTCAACATGACTTGAAATTTAATCTGGCATCAGCTCATGACATGAAAGATTTTCCAGTCCTCAACTCTGTCTTGCCAGCTGATGAGGGGGAAATGAAGGGGATTACCCAGGCACATGGGCATTTTGGAGTCCACCAACTGGCCACTCCCACCTCCACCCAGTGCCTCACCAACCCCCAACTTCCCAGAGGGTGCAGCTATTTAAGAGCAGCTGCATTCAGGAAAAGCAAGAGAGTCATTTGGAGCTATCCAGTCCAGTATCTTCTGAGAGGTAAATACCCAGAAACTAATAGTCCATGGAAAGAATTATAATCCCTGCTCACTGGCTACTTTGAGAATGGCCGTGTTGTGTGATTGTATGTGTGCATGTGTGTGAGCCCACGTAGACATAAGCATGCCTGTGCACAATTTGGTAAGTAAAGGACAGCGTGTTGTGTGGTTTTTGTGAGCAGACTAAATAAAGAGGCTGTGTGCACTACTTGGGTAGATGTCCACAGGCATCCATGTGCAAATAAGTGTGTGTGTGTGTGTGTGTGATTGAAAAAGTTTGCAGTGTGTTGCATTAGTTCTGGAGAGAATTATTGGGAATCAGATCAGATATTGGATGGAATTTCTGAGGCTTGAATTGAGCATGGGGATGTGGGTGAAATGTCTAATGGGGGGCGCAACCTCTGACCTTAGGGATTTCCCAAATGGGTGGGTGAAGCTGGTTCAGTGTCTCAGGAATTCTCAGTCTGTTGAGGAACAGGGGGTCTCATTCAGGTCTCATAGGGGGTCTCCATGGTCCGAGGGCCTGCACATGTGCAAAGCCATTCCACAGAGCTGTGGAGGGTGAGGAGGTGGTATTATGAGCGCACAGGCGGAGTCATGCTTGGGTACACTGGGTGCGACAGAGGTGTTCACCCTGGACTTACTGCAATGCAAGAGCAGGTCTGTACCCTCTAGGACAGTGAATTGGACAAGAGAATAGTGGCCAGGGCAGGAGCTAGGACCACCTAGGAGAGGAGCCCAGGCCAATCCATCTGCACTCGTCCTGCACAGATCTCTCAGCATGAGGACCCTCCTGGCACTGGCAGTGATTATGGTCTTTGGTAAGAGCTGACATTGATCTCAGCGCAGGGGGAGCCCCAGGGGGGAGGGGGGAGGAATACAAACCCCAAGTTTTCTTTCCTTTTGTAACAGTCCTCTCCCAGTGGGAAGAGAATAGAGGCCATGGGGGCGGGGGAGAGAAGCAGAGAGAGACAGAAGGCGGACACAGGGCCTCACACCCCATCACCAGCTATTTATCAATTTCCTTTCAGGCCTAATGTGGGTTCAGGGGGATCTTTTTAACTTCAATTCCATGATCTCATCGGTGACAAAAAAGAATGGTGCAACCAATTATGGCGCCTATGGTTGCCACTGTGGCCTGGGTGGCAAAGGAACCCCCAAGGATGCAACGGATCGGTGAGGCCACCCCAGCCCTCCCTGCCCTGTGCTCACTTCTAGCCTCAGCAGGACTGAAGCTGGAAGGACAGAGCTGGTGCCCCATCGACACAAAAGTCCTGGGATATCCCAGCTGGACAGGCCGTCAGCGTGCTGCACCCTCTGCTCTAGACTATTCTATAGCCATTGTGTCTCTGCCTAGGATCAAGGGTGGGAGGGAGATGATGCGCCACCAGGGCCCCTGGAGCTGTAGGTAGGCAGCCCTAATGGTACAACCTCTACTAGATGCTGTGCCAGCCACGACTGTTGCTACAAGCGTCTGGAGAAACGTGGATGTGGCACAAAATCTCTGAGCTACAAGTTTAAATACCAAGCAGGCAAAGTCATCTGTGAAGGTAAGAAAGCCCTGTACCCAGTCCACTTTCCCTGTTTCATTTGTTCCCTGCCCACCATGCCAGGTACAGTGCTAGACACAAGAGATAAGGACACAGAGGGACACGGTCACTGCCTTGAGAAGAAAGCAAGAAAGCCAAGATCACAAAGTGATGTCACTGCAAGAAGTGACAGCCGAGCTATGCAGAGTCAGACGAGGGTGGGAGTATTCCCAGAAGAACAACAGTATAGCCAAGGAACCCAGGGGGCCGCAGGTCATTCTGTGCTGCCCAGTGAGCAAGGCAGGGGCTAGATCAACCAGACCTTTCAGGCCAGAGTGTCTTTACTTTTGTCCTAAAGCCACAGGGAGCTAATTAGCACCTTTGCACAGAAACACATTTGCTTTTCAGAGGACTTACTCTGGGTGCAGGATGGATGGGGCCCAGGGAGCCAGCTATGGCAGACAAAAGAGCAACAGCCAGGCATAAAGCCCTGGTGGTCAGGATGGAAGGGGCGTGGAATGAAATCAAGAAGCAACTATATGATTTTGAGGAAGAATCAGCTTGGAGATGCCTGAGGAGGATATGGGGATAATGAGCTTTGGGGTGGGTATTTGTGCAGATGGTACCCTGGAGGTAAAGATCCCGGATGTTGTTCTGCTGGGTTGTAAGAGGAACTATTCTAATTAGAATACTCAGAGACTAGGGTCTCCAGACACCCTCCCTGGGCAATGGCCAGCAGCCAGCTGAGTATGAACACTTGCAGCTCAGTGTGGGGTATGGACTGGGGTCATACTCAGATTTAGCAGAGGAGAACTGGAAGTTGGGTGTGCTCACTCAAGGCCTCTGAAGGAGGCCAGTGGATTTGACAGAAAGCAGGGAAAAGGACTGAGTGAGAAGGTCAAGGTGCCATTGAGGAGATGATTAACAATAGCAGTTTAACAGAGAGGCCACATTTGACGGACAGGGTTTCTCCAGACTGTGGGGCACGAAGGTTGTTCAGGACTTCAGGAGAAGGTGCTCTCCTTGAGCATGAGGGCGAAACCAGGTTAGAGTGGGTTAGGTATGGGTGGGAAGCAAAGTGGAGAGAGGAAGTGGAGGCACATACATGGAGAAAGCTTGAATCTGAAGGGGAGGATGGAGATGGGTGGCAGCCAGAAAGACTGCTTAGTGACCCCAGACAGTGGGTCCAGTGTAATTGGGAGAGGGCATAAACTCCCACCCATAACATGAATCATAAGATCAGAAATTGTCTCTTGCAATGGTGACCTCTCCATATGTATGTGAGCAGGTTTTAGGGCCCAGACACAAGATGCCCAAACCAGCACTGGTTCGGCTATTGGTGCTGCCTGACTCTCACAGTACGAATTCTCCCAACTGCAGTCAGGCCTGGGGCTGCTTTTCCCCATCGTCAGCTCTGCTGAGTTGGCAGGTCCCTACAATCCAAGTGTAGTCAAGACACATGCCGCAGCTCCAGGCACCTGGGCCTCACCCCAGCAGGCTTTCCCACTGTGCAATTCCCTTTTCCAAGGGAGGAAATGAATGCTTCCCAGAAGCCTCCAGCAGACTCGTGCTCATTGGCCAGACCAATGTTACCTGCTATTTAGAGACCAATCACTGTCAAGGAGAAAGGGGGGAACTGTCCTTCGCCAATCACAATCCACCCCATGATTGGAGGGGCTTTACTGCCCGCCAGAGAGTGGCCAATGGGAAGACCTGCGTCTTCTGGTGTGGTGTGCAGGGCTCTGTGTCTGCTATGGGCCGGAGCTAGCTCCCCCGGGCCAGGGACATGCCTCCCCATCTGTCAGCAATGGAGGATTTGCGCGGTCCTCTCCCCCAAGAGAAGCCACAGACTATTAAACTCCCATCCGGTGTTTATTTTCTTGTAATTTCAGCAAACCAGGGCTATTGTAGGAGTCAGCTGTGTCAGTGTGATAAAACTGCTGCCTACTGTTTTGCTCAAAACCTGAAAACCTACAATAGGAAGTACCAGTTCTATCCCAATGTGCTGTGCCGTGGGAAGAAGCCCAGTTGCTGAGGCTCCTCTTCACCAAAGCCTGGCCAGCCAGTGCTGGTCCTCTTCTCCAACACCCTCTCTCCCAGCCCCCACCAAGTTCCCTGCAATCCAGAAAACAGTCCCGGTCCATCCCAGGGGCAAGCTAGGAGCCCTTCTGTCCTGACCCAAACAAGAAGACCAAACCCGGGGGCACCTCTGCCCGGCCTCTTCCCGGGACTACCTGCACAGCTGAGTCCCCACTCCTGCCCTTCCCTACCACCTCCGGCCCCCTGCTTAGCTCCCAGCTGCACACTCCTGGGAGTCTTTTCTGAATAAACCAATTTGTCACCAAACTCTGTGTGCCTGCGTGTATGTGTGAGAACACACTCTACCAGACAAACTGGTACATGGTGAATTCAAAGTGTGGGCTCTAGAGTCAAGACTTTATGACTCCTCTACTCCACTACCCTGAGCCTTGGTTCTCCCACCCAAATGGAGATGACAGTGTCCCTCCTGCCTGGGCAGGTTTGAGAATTAAGGGAGATACCAATTTTTAAAGGACTGGGCCCAGCCCATCTACCGCTGCTATTCCTATTAGGAGTGAAACCCAGATCTATCCATCTATCTATTTCTTTGTCTCTCTCTCTCTCATCTCTCTCTCTCTCTCCCCATCCATATCTCTACCACCACCCCTTGCCTTCCCTGGGCCAGAACAGCTCCTCCTGGCCTGTTGGAAGATGTCTAACTTGTCAGAATCAAAATGGGTCACTTTTGTCAAAGTCTAGCCAAATTAAAGAAGCAAAGCAGAAGGTTCTGAAGGAGCGGATTTCACGCATGCACTGTTCACAGAGGACCGCAGGAACCATGACCTTGCACAAAGGCCATCTGCCAAGTACAAATGGAATCCTGTGTACACCCAGTCAAAGCAAGACACACTGACCATGCATTTAAAATTCCCTGACAGAATTTAAGGGATTTTCTTAGCCCTCCAGACACTGATAAGAAGCAAAATCCTAAGGCCCATAAAGAAGCTGTGTTTTGAGGCACTTCATCTGACAACACTGTGGTCCATTTTCATGGAAAGAACAGGGGGAAAGGTTACTTCTTCAACTGCAATTATAGAGGTAACATGTAAAGGCTGTTTAGCTCTTTATTTCTCTATTTTTTTCCCTTGGTCTATATGGAGTCTGCTTTACATTAAGAGAAAGACAAATGAAGTGCACACACCAAAGCCTGGCCAGCCA
Organism: Marmota marmota marmota; assembly: GCF_001458135.2. NCBI lineage: Eukaryota > Metazoa > Chordata > Mammalia > Rodentia > Sciuridae > Marmota > Marmota marmota. Next base: position 40,184,205 of record NW_026000082.1, read on the forward strand.
GTGCTGGTCCTCTTCTCCAACACCCTCTCCCCTAGCCCACCTAAAAGGTTTTTTTCACGCACATCAACCAATAGAGAAGAAGAGAAAAACTTCTAATCGTGGTTTTGCAATTTACAGCAGCTCCATGGCAACGGAGACACACAAGAGTCATTCTTCCTGGAAATGAAAATTTAGATTTGCCTAGCTTTAACAGCTTAGGGTGATAAAACTGTTCTGGCTTTAAAACAACAACAACAACAAAAAACCACCTCCTCTCTGCCTTAGATGAAATCTTGAGCAATAGTAAAAAATCTCTCTGTCCAGCATAAAAATTGCCTCATATACCACCTCGGCCAGGAAAAAAAAAGAAAAAAAGAATCTTTTAAACACCATTTCTAAAATGTTTCTTGCCCTATTTGATTCATCGAACAAACAAGAAGGGCAAACCAAAGAACAATAATTTTATGATTAAATTCAAGGTTCCTTGGAGACTTGCTGCTCCAGACAAGCCTAGCTAAAATGGGAACAGCTATGAGTTAACCCTAAACATTCAAGACTGGAAATGGGGTAAGAGAGGAGTGAAAAGAAGTTTTAGACCCTAAGCTGCTATGGGAACTGGTTGGTCTGAAAATATGGTCCATGGCTTTCAGGTCACATGAAAATCTTAAAAGTTTATCCATATGAACAGGTCACTTTAAGTTGTCCCTTTTGTCAAAAATATAATTTGGTTTCAATCATCTTTTTATAAGCCAGTGAATCTATACTACTCTATTTTTCTGTTTGGTGACTAATTATTTTTATTGGTACCAGGGATTGAACTCAGGGGCACTCAACCACTGAGCCACATCCCCAGCCCTATTTTGTATTTTGTTTAGAGATAGGGTCTCACTGAGTAGCTTAGCAACTCCCTTTTGCTGAGGCTGGCTTTGAACTTGCAATCTCCTGTCTCTGCCTCCTGAGCCACTGAGATTACAAGCATGCACCTCTGTGCCCAGCTGGTGACTAACATTTTAAACTGCAAGATTGTCATTTGTAGATATCATGCATGGTATGTGTGTGTACAAGTTGTATAGTGAAGGATGAATCTTATGAAAGAAAATAGTTGTATGTTGTATCCATATAGTAAAATCATAGGAATTCTATTTGCATGGGCTTATGAGTAAAGGACCACTCATATAACTTGACACTGTTCAGATTATAGTAACTAACCAAAATGCTTTTTAATTCACATGACTTGAGTAAATCCTTGATAAATAAACTGGTTTTAAATATTAAAAGTGAAAATATCTTCAGAACTGTTAGTTACATGCTTGCCTGGGTGTGCTGGTGAGGAAGGGCTATATTTATCTCTGTTAGATGTTTAAGATCAAAAAAGTTTAATTTTGACCTAAGCATGCAATGCAGTATCCTCTGTTTTCTAGATATCAAGCACATATTTCCTTGACAAAGAAATAACTTAAAATGAAAACTATAATTATCTAATATCTGTTTTCACAAATAGTCCAGATATTATTTTTAAAATAAATTGTGTCAATGTAAAGGAGATAAATGTTTATGAATGAACTTTTTATGCCAAGTTTTATGTTATGTTAAACTACATAATGACTGAATCATATCAAAGTTAAAATACTAAGACATCAATTGATACATATGTATTCAAATATATTTGGCTTCATTAATTCTATAGGAAAGGCAATATATTTGGGTCTCTTAATAAATATGTTCTATTCCACATACGTTTTTTTTCTCTATGAGAGAGCACATGTTATAATATAAATTATAAAATATGTACTGATACAGACTGTGGGTGTTGCTCAGCAGTAGAGAGTTTACCTAGTATGTGTGAGATCCTGGTTTCCATCCCCAGCACTACAAAAAGCAAAAAGTAAAATCAAAAAATATATACATATGCCTGGTGTGGTGGCCCATGACTGTAATTCCAGAAACTCAGGAGACTGAGGTAGGTTGGTTGCAAGTTTAAAGCCAGTCTTGACAAATTAGCAAGACCCAGTCTCAAAAAGAAAGAGGGTGAGGGTGATGTTTGTGGATGTAGCTCAGCAGTAAAGCACCCAAGAGTTCAATCTCCAGTACCAAACAACCAAAAAAATGAAAAAATATATATATATATATACTAATAATTTGTTGAAAGATAGCAAACAGATCAAAATTGCTTACTTCCCAGGTTTTATATTTTCTTATATAAAGTGTGTCAGAAAATTATAATGTGTTTTTATAAAAAAAACTATAAGTCATAAAATGACTTTTTTATTAAGGAAAAAAATAATTCTAATTTGGAAATTGTTTTAAGGATCGTTTCAAAGGGTAGATTTGTGGAAGAAAATAAAACGGGGCAGAAAGGAGCCAATGAGTGGTGGAGAGAGAGGTAAAGGCCAAAAGCGGGCACAAGGACATCTGGTAAGGAAAGCTAAAACAAGAAAGAATTTTTTGCATGAGAAAGAATTTTGCATGGTGAAGGATGAATCTTATGAAAGAAAATCTGTGTGTGAACAATTTGGCCATAACTAGAAGAAAATTACCTATGTGTTTTTCTAAAATTTGACCATTAATATTGAGATAAAACCAGAAAATGATCTTTAAGTTTAAAGCAACATAGTTCTCTTGGAATATTGATTGGCCCTTAGTAAAAATTTGCAAGTAATCCATTGCAGCGCCATGCACCTGTAACACCAGCTTCTCAGGAGTCTGAGGCAGGAGGATCCCCTGAGCCCAGCAATTCAAGGCCAGCCACGGCAATATAGCAAGACCCCCCTCTCAAAATTTAAAAAAAAGAAGAAGAAGAAAAGAAAAAAGAAAAATGTTTTGCAAGACGATTAGATTTAAAATTTTGAAATCAGTTTTGTTTTTGATTTTCCACCATTGTCTGCACTGCAGCTTTTCTTGTTTAACATCTCCCATTTAATCAGTGACTCCCCAACATTTTAGTCAGTTACCACAGCTTATTTTTCTCCCCTGTTCTGACTCTGCTTATTGTGGCCTGACAGCCTTGATAATGATTCTTCTTTTCTTTTTTTTTCAGTTGTAGATGGATACAATACCTTTATTTATGTCTCTTTATTTATTTATTTAGTGTGGCACTGAGGATTGAACCCAGGGCTTCACACAGGCTAGGCAAGCACTCTACCACTGAGCTGCATCCCCAGCCTTTGGCTTTTCTCAATGTCTTTGAATTGGTCCATGTAACCGGATTATTTGACGTGCTTTTAAAATTTCCCAGAGTCAGGCACTGCCCTGCTCAGGGCACTGGTGCTCTTGTTGACACTTTTCTGCAGGATGATGTGCCCTCGTGCACTGGGACATGTGCTCTTCCACACTGGTTATATCAACCTTTTCACCAGATGTGCCTTCCAGATTGTCTGGATGAGCTTCCCATAAGTAGAAGCATCACGCTGCAGAACGTTTTTCTTGACCTTTTGGTAAATGGTCTAGGAAACAAAGACTTTATGTTCTTTCCAGATTTTCTTTTTCATGATATCTTTCTTAGATTTCTTGTTAATGGAAACAAACTGAGCCTTAGAATAGTTAAGGTTTCTGTTTTATGACATCTCTTCCTTTTAAGATCTTTTAACTATCACTTTGGTTTAATGAATGCCTACTGTCTCATGAAGACGGATGGTCCTATTTTGATTTTTTTTTTTTTTTGGTACTGTGGATTGAACTCAGGGGTGAGTAACGATTGAACCACATCCCCAGCCATTTTTTGTTTTTTAGTTTGAAACAGGGTTCACTAAGTTGTTTAGGGCCTTGATCAAATGTTTTAATTCTTAGATATGTTTGGCAGGCTTCTTTGGGATCAACATTCTTAGTTAAGTCTTTCCAATTTTGAGATGTTCCAGTTGGACTACTGGAAATCCTAAAAAGTTATAGCTCTCATCTTGCAGAGATGATGAACACCTTGCCTGGGATCCACCATCAAACCACAATGTGATGCTAAACCTTCTTTACATTACATTCATCCAGATAAGTTACTGATACAAAAGTTCTAGAGACTTTGTGAAATTTACAAAAGTCCAATGGTCCTGGTATGACAATTTCAGAAATAATTGTTATCTTAAAATGTTGTGCACAATAAAAATAACTGAATTTCTTTGTCAACTGCTGAACTGTCATCAAATTGTAGCCATATCTATTCTGAATCTTTTGTAATTCATAAGTTTTGATTGTTCTCTAAAACCATTTGCAATCTGATTCATGGGGTGGGGCGTGGAATACTCTTCTAACAAGTATTCCTGAATACAAGTGTCTGATAACTTTAAGACCAGTGGACTGAATAAAAAACAGAACTCTAACAAAGAAACTGATGGGTTCGTAAAACCTAATGCAGAACGAGAGAGAAGAGTGGCTGAACTGATAATATCTGTGGGGTTTTGTCTTTCAATTAATATGTGTTTGGTTCTTGAATGTTTTGTTTTCCAAATTTAAGGAAATGTTTGTCTTTATCTATAGTTTACAGCAATTTGGGAAAATATACTTTTGTAAGCAGAGCTGAAAGCATACTTTCTTCTCTATACTTGATTTCTGCAAAATTCAAAAACTATTCACAGGTATTTTTGTGGGAATGTGGAATTTGTATAAACTCAGAATCTGTCCTCTTTATAACAGGATAAAACTGGAAACATTGGCATAACTGAAAATATGCATAGAATATGTGGCTTCAAGAGTTCCCAGCATCATAGGGAGTGAATAAATCCTCAAAGGATTAGGTGATAGACCCAACCTGATCTTTTCTTAAAATTGGGAGCTATCTTGCCACAAAGCCATGAAAAGATAATTTTGGCTTTACTATAAATTACTGCAAATTCTGAACCTGCTTGGAATGCCTGCCCGTGCCTTGAACTCACTTATGCCTGGCTCTCTGACCAGATAGCAGCCCTCTCTGAAACTTTAGTGACGCCTCACAAATCTTGGCCTTCCCTGGTCAGATAACGACCCTCTCTGAGGCTCTAATGACCTTCATAAATTCTGATGTCGGGGCCAGCAAAAATGTAAACTAGCCTTTATCTTATGCTCCTCAGAGTTTTGTTATATCTAACCCCCCCTTTGTGTAACTTTCTGGGCTATAAAGCTGGGCTGCAGGAAAGCTGCCGCTGCTGTCTTGTTCCTGCGGTTTTGGGTGGAAGAGGCAGCCTGGCCTGTCAAAATAATACACTTGCTTTAATTTGATTTTAATTGGAGCCAGTGGTCTTTTCATGCGTCCTGGTCTAACATTTTGGAGGACCCAGCGAGATGACCCTGCCAGACCAGACCACAAGACCAGACTGCTCGAAATTCTAAAGCTGGCCTTCGTTCCAGGGCTCTGGGCTGGAGAGCCACTCTAGGGGGTGCGCACCTTGAGACGTCTCAAGGCCTCGGATTGAACCTCAGTCCCTGGAGCACTGCATTGAACTACCGCACTAAAACTATTAGCAAGCACCTGGTGGAGGAGGCCTCCATAGGTAAGTGGTGGCTTTATAACATCTGATATCCGGTTAAGGGAGATCTCTTCTGAAGACAGAGAGGTGGCCTGGCGAGGCTCACATATACTCCTGTCTGGGACAGTAACGAGAAATCATTCTGTCCTCTGTTCTGTTCTGTAGGCAATTCCTCTGGAAGGGTAGAGAGGTGCCGATGGGCACGCATGCGCTCCTACCCCGGGAGCTTTAGCAAGACGCTGCATTGCTCGTCTGTTTTTCTGTTTCAGTGTCGGGTTTCTGTTTTCTTGTGTTTTGTTCTGTGTTCTATATGTTTTTTGTTTGTTTGTTTTTTTGCCTTTTGTTGTGTGACTTCTGTGGTAAAAAGTTAAGGATATTGGGTGTGAAAATGGGTAATAAAGAAAGTAAGCCTGACACCCCTTTGGACTGTGTTTTAAGGAACTGCAATGAACTTTACCCCCCTTTGTTAGGCAGGATGAGAGAAGCTCCTAGATGGCTGCCTGGAGCACACCCACTGCAGACGGCAAGGCCTGCTGGGGATCTAAGAACTGAGTATCTCCAAGATTAACAAGTGAAACTCCTTTAAAACCCCTTGTCCCTCCAGATCAAGAGAGTCACAACCTTTGGGGCAGACTCCCCTGTGTTTCTCCTTTGTTAGCAAAGCAAGAAACCTCCCTTTCTCTTTTTCTCAAAACCCTGTCCTCATTATTGAATTGGCATTTATTGGCTTCAAGGTCAGGAACAGAACTTTCAGTTACAAATTTTGACACCTCAGAGGGAACTCTAAAGGATTCCCAGGGAACTTTTTGAGAGCTGACTACCAAAATGTTAGGAGATGGAGTGCGCCTGGGTGGAACCGAACCAGAGGAGCTAATCCTGTAAGTAAAAGGAGGGACTCAGGGACTCCCAGCAGCTGCCGAAGGCCTTTTTTTGCTTTGGGGAACTCCCACCTTCCTTCCCTGCACTGTAAGGATTGTGCCACCTCTGTCTTCTTAAAAAAAGAGAAAAAGAAAAAGGGGACACTAAATGCAGTAAAGTCGCCACTGAGACCCTCGATTTTGCATTTCAGGATTCCTCTCTGTGAAAACATCTGGTCCCCTTGTAGGGACATCTATGGTGCCACTGGTATAGGAGATTTTTCTCTTATCTGCTCTGTTTTAAAGGTTTCTATCTGTCAGCCATAGTCTGGAGCTCCTTTCTGTCTGTCTGTCCTGTGTCTTTGTTTCTGGCCCTTTAAGACATGTGCAATAATGTGTTGATATTATAAATTGTTTCTTGGGAATGATCTTGGCTGAATGTGTGTCTAAAAGATGATGTTTTATTGTAACAATCTGGTATCTGAATGGGTTTTTGAAGCCTTGCACAGTCTTGCAGTTAAAAGTTGGCTTTAGGTAATTGTTTAGTTTATGATTTCAGATAATTCATGCCAGAGAACTTAAATACTTAGGATGTAAAACTAAAGAACTCTACTTCCAAGTTGGCAAGTAACTTCCCAATCATTCAGTTTTTTTCACCAATTTTGAATTGGGTAGCCTAGGAAAATGTCACTGTGTGTACCAGTGCATTAATTTGGACAAGGATAGTAAATTATAGTATGGTATCTGTTGACAAAACAAGATGTAAAGATATAAAATTTTGTGAATTGTATCTTAAACTTATATCATAATTTTCAACACCCAAACCTGAAAATTATGACTTATGGTTAAAATGCCTTAGGCCTGAGGTGTCTGCTCAGAACAGCAGTTTTTCCCTGCTCCTTCCAGACCTCACCCAGGACTTATGTTGAAATACAAATGAAAGAAGCCTGCAAGCTCAGTAGGAGACTGATCTGAGGCCTAAAAAAAAAGGAAATTGTATGGTATTTACTAATTACTGGCCAGTCATTTTTTTCTAGGACTCTTGCTTTTTCTTAGATTCTGTATTTTTTGAGCTCATGATTTTGATCCTACAGACCTAGGTTAAAGTTTCTCTGATCAGTTCTCCACCACCTGTGGAGTTTTTGAAACAATTGCAGTGGAGATTTCACCTGCAAAAAGCTACAAGGCCTTTACTATTATGTTATGTGTGCACACTTGTATTATGTGCTGTATGTCTATATGTACATATATCCTTATATCATATATATGATATACAAATTAACATATATAAGGAGCAATCATAAAAACCAATTTTATAAACAATGGATACAAAGATCTTTAATTCACATGATTTAAATTGTTCAATTTAAATTGGATAAACAGATGAAAATAAATGTCTTTAAATTTAAGCTTACAAGTTTTTCTAGGTGTTCAAAAATACTAATAAAATATTAATGTCTATAAAATGTCTAATATGTCTTGGTTCTAGGACTTTTCTTTCAACAAGAAAAAAATGGTTAACACTGTTTAATACATTTGTCTAATATTTTGATAAATAAGTAAAGTAAATTTGATATGGGATTACTCATTCATGAGTACTTTTGTTAGATATCTGATTTATTTACTAAGGTCTGTATAAGTTTGTTTTTACAATCAATCATGTGCTAAAAAGTAAAAAATTTCTTAAAACATAAGTTTACCCATAACATTGTGTTTATTAAGTTTTATTTTTTTTCTAGAGCAAGAAATCATAAAAATTAAACAACTGGTTAAATAAGAACTGTTATTTTAGAGCATTGTACTGTCATTTCTTTAAAAGCTAAACTTGGTTAATATAAAAAATCAATGTAATTGTGATGCTATTAATGTGCTCACGTCTTCCAGGTATACAAGTCTATAAGGTAGAAGCTTTAAAGAGCATTATATCAAGCTGGTATTCTAAAGTTGTTTGGTAAAAAAATATATTTGGGATTCATTTACCTGTTATCAATAAGATATGTAAAGTTTTATGTTACTTTTTACATTGGGGAACAATTTAAATGCATTTTTAAGTTAATGAGAGCCTAATCTATGTAAAGGTTAAAAACTTTCAGCCTTTCTTTAATTCATATTTTAAATGTGATATCATATGGTGTTAGCTAATGTTCATGTGACCTCAAACAATTTATGTAAACTTTGTAAAATGATATTTACAAAGCAAAGATCAGCTTTAGAACTAGAACACTTAAGATTTATAAAGAGCCCTGCCTTACCTGAGATAAGGCACTGTGTCCCATCTTACTACATGTGAGAATGACTACGAAAGCAGTAGGCCAGATTTTAGTTCATTTGAAGTTATGTTCAGAAGTTGTTTTTTTCTGTCAAGATTACTAGGATCTCAAACAGGGGATATAATGCATAACTCAGCCAAAATTCAGGGTAGCTATTACAGGAACTAAATGTTTTCATTCTTGTTAATTTTACTTTGTTATTTCTTTATAAGTGGTCAAAAGATTCCCTGTTAGTGTTTTACAGAAGTGTTGCTTTAAGAACACAACATGGGTTAATTTAAGATAATAAGCCATCACCTACAAGATAGATAGGATAACACAGATCCCAATTAATAAAAAAAGATAAATAATTAGTTATAGATATTAAAGCCCAGTACTCTTAATATAAGGCTGTAAAAAATTTATTTGCTGCATGTTTAAGATTAAGTTTTAAAATTAAAGTTAAATTAAAAGGGCCAAAAAACCTAATATTTGGCTCTTGCCCTCTGAGTCAATCTGAATCCAGGGAACAGGGGACTTCTCTAAAGAGCTTTGCAACTCTAGGCCGCATAACCTCCCGATCGGGGAGATTAATGAGATCACTGGAGAACAGAAAGCCAATCAGTACATTTGCTATGAAGAGGATGGTCATCAGAGAAGGGAGACATCTCTGATGCTTCCAAGGGAAGCCACATGGTCAAGTTAGACCTGGACCCATCCTAGCACAAATGGCACTAGCAGAACTGAGAAGCTGCTCTCATGTTTCCCCAGGAATGACCGCCATAAGAACTCAGCTGACTGTTAACAATAGATAGAAACAAAACTCAGTTTGACTGCTTCATCGTAAACACTTAGCAAAGACATTAAAACCAAAACACAGCCATTCCTGGGCACTTTAAATAATAATGATGATGATGACGATGATGATGATGATGATAATAATAATAATAATAATAATTATTATTATTATTATTATTATTATTATTATTTAAGGTATACACTTTATGTTAGCCTCCCAAAATAAGTAAGACTGGAGGCTACAAAGAAGGATTCTCAGACAGAAATCCCTGATAACTATAAAAAAAGACTATCAAGAGGAGCTGCCAGAGACAGTAGTTTTTAGTTTAAGGCCTACAGATATTCCTAACCTACACAGGTAGGCTTGGTGTTTGCTAGTATGATTATCCAGCCCTGAGTAACATAATTAAATGTTCCTCTATTAGACACAGAGGTCATACTAGTAAAAGGATTTTGCAAGATCAGATGACATTAAATTATTAAACTGTATCTTATGGGGAGGGACAACTGAAACACTAAAAGTTAAATGTTATGCTTACAGTCCTGATAACTGGGGATGTTAAAGCCTTGTGAGGGAACTTCTATACAGTGACATGTTCCAGCTGCTGCAACATTTATTCAGTACTCATGGTTTTTGTTTCTCTCATAGAAGCAACCATCCCCAGGTGACTTTACAACCTATTCTTCCCCAACCAGACTTCAAACCAAATTGACTTCTAAAAGGAAACTCATGTCCCTCATGCTGTGCCCGCTCACGTCACCCCCTCTCAGCTCAGAAGAAGCCAAAATGAGCGACGCCCCTCTTCTTACAACAGTGGAGCCAAAAATAAATAGACTGTCAATATAAATAATTAATTAAGTCAGATCAAATCAGGGAGACCGGTTTTGGGTGAGTTCAAAAAAGTTGGAGACTGTTACCTGAGGGATTAAAATTCCCTCAGCGCTCTTCCCCTACCCTATCAAAGATTTGAAAGGGACACATAAGAAAAGGGGGGAATGATAGACCCAACCTGATCTTTTCTTAAAATTGGGAGCCATCTCGCCACAAAGCCATGAAAAGATAATTTCGGCTTTACTATAAATTACTGCAAATTCTGAACCTGCTTGGAATGCCTGCCCGTGCCTTGAACTCACCCATGCCTGGCTCTCACACCAGATAGAAGCCCTCTCTGAAACTTTAGTGACGCCTCACAAATCTTGGCCTTCCCTGGCCAGATAACGACCCTCTATGAGGCTCTAATGACCTTCATAAATTCTGATGTCAGGGCCAGCAAAAATGTAAACTAGCCTTTGTGTTATGCTCGTCAGAGTTCTGTTATCTGTAACCCCCCTTCGTGTAACTTTCTGGGCTATAAAGCTGGGCTGCAGGAAAGCTGCTGCTGCTGTCTTGTTCCCACCGTTTTGGGAGGGAGAGGCAGCCCAGCCGGTTGAAGTAATAAGCTTGCTTTAATTTTATTTTAATTGGAGTCAGTGGTCTTTTCTTGCATCCTGGTCTAACATTAGGTACCTCAAGTCAAACTCCTTGGTTTGACTTTGCCTCCAGACATCTCTAAATCTGAAATTACAGTCTATCAATTTTCTTGCTGCACTTATGTAAAGAATCAAGCCAAATCTGATAAAACTAAACTCACGGTACTAACAAATTGGTTTTTATTTAATTATATTCCATAAAAGTCAGTATGACTGTAAAGAAAGAAATATATCTCTAAAGAAAAACTACAATATGCCTGTTAGTAGATTGTAGCTTTACGTATTGTTTTCTAGTTGTATATTGTTTGATCTCCTTGTGGACTATACCTAGATCCTAAATTGTTATAGGTTCCTCCAATATTATTTTCTCCCAGATAATTAATAAGAATAGGAACTGTCTGAGCTGGACTATTTGATGCAAATTTCAAGGGACAAGCCTCACACCTGATGTGTGGACTGCAGAGAACATTCCCCAGACTTCCAACAACATCATCACCCATTTGAATCACAAACCAGGGAGAAAATTGGTGTCAGAATGAGATTCCATACTGTGCTGAAACTCAGGCTTCTCTCAATTTTTTCCTTGCTCATGTTTATCACTTTTAACTTGGTAAAATAATGGGTTAGTTAACATTTCACAATCAATAGTTACTGTAGGTAACTTGACTGAACCTGACCTAAGAAATCTCTGAGTCCACCTAGTGGTTAACTTTGGTAACAGTCCCCAAGGCAGCATTTTGTTCAACTACTACTGGTGATCTCTTTTTGTAGTACTCTCTTAATTTAATCCAATCATATCAAAAGATATCATTCCTCCAGATGAATTCTTGGTTAAATAAGAAAGTGTGCTTTCATTAATACCACATGCTTTACCTGAATAAACCCCATTTCTGACATTAGATATATCAATCTAAACAAAAGTCAGAGAGATATTCTCCAACACATAGTGATATTTATTTGGGAGTAGCAGAGCATTGCAACCTCTGGTTATTATTTAGGTTGACAGAGGAAACAGGACATGCTGGTCTGGAAGGTTTAGGGAGTGATATTTGACACCTTCTACATGGGATATTCATCGATGATGCCAGTCTGGCAGAGGGAAAAGCTGGAGCAATGTAATACTTGCCACCTTTGGACATTTGGGGCATTGTCTGCTGACCCAGGGCCTCCTCCCAGGCCTGGGACGATGTGTCCTGCAGGGCCCATGCTCAGAATGGCACTGAGACTGATCCGGGGCTCTGCAGCAGCTGTCTTGACATTCTTACTAATCTTTAGACAAGGAGTCTGATATTTTCATTTTCCACTTTGATATTACCCCAATGATACAGCTGGAGTGAGAACAGGACTGCATTACTCCCCAGTAGTTGGCTTTTAGTTTTACAAAAGGTGCTGAATGCCCCTTGAAATAATCCTTAGTTAAGCAGTTGCCCAGGGCTTTTCTTTCCTTATCCTTGATCTAACAGGAGGGAGAGGGGGAGAAGTAGCTTATTTCCCCTGATACCTCTCTCTCCAATAAAGACTTTGTACTTTTGACTAAATTTCCTCCAAAAATATTTTCAACATAAGTTTTTGCAAAATTTCGGAGGCCTCCTTTTCCTGGAGCATCTCTTTTGCATTCTCACATTAAATAACAAGATGTTAGCAATATAAGAACAATAAATGATTTATTTTTTAAAAAATCCTAGTGTGAAGGTTAGTTACAAATAACATAAGCATTGAAATGAGGTAGCTAGTGAAGAGCTGGAAGCTTGAGAAGTCTTCCAAGGGGAATAGTGAAAGGAAAGTGGGAAATAAATCTGCAGAGATTTGGCATGCAATGGACCCACATCCAGATACAGAAGTATAAGCAGGAGGGGGAAAATGGAGGAAATGTTAATAGTCAAAGAAATAAGATCATAAAATCCCTGAAAGAAATTTTCTCAGAGTGCAAACAGGATCGATAAAGAAAAACTGCCAACTAGACACATTGTAGAAAAAGTTTAAAACATTACAGAAAAAAAGAGGGACATTCTTTTTTTCATATTTGCTTGGTGCATGACAGTTGAACATAATAAAATAAAGGAATTCATTGTTTCATGCAAAATATATCACAATATAGTTCAGCCAATATCCCCAGCATTTCTCTTTTCCATCCTCTCCTCCCATCCCATGAGCCCTTTTCCTTTACTGATCTCCCTTCAGTTTTCATGAGACCCCCCCAACCATACTTTCTTTTCCTTTTTCCTCTCTAGCTTCCACGTGTGAGAGCAAACATATGACCCTTGACCTTCTGAGTTTGCCTTATTTCACTAAACATGGCATTTTCAAGATCCATCCATTTTCCTGAAAATTACATAATTTTATTCTTCTCTATGGCTGTATAAAACTGTTGTGTAAATATAACACATCTTTTAATCATTCAACCATTGATGGATGCGAGGCTGATTTCATGGTTTGGTTATTGTGACTTGCGCTGCTATAAATAGGGGCATGCATGTACTGTATGCTGACTTTAATTCTTTAGGGTAATTATTGAGGAGTGGTATAGCTGGGTCATATGATGGGACCATGTATAGTCTTTTGAGAAAACTATAATGATTTTCATAGTGGCTGTTCTAATTTACAACCCCACCAACAGTGTAAAAGTGCTCCGTTTTCTCCACATCCTTTCAGCATTTATTATTACCTGTATTCTTGATGACTGCCATTCTGACTGATATAAGATGAAATCTCAGTGTAGTATTAATTCACATTTCCCTAATTGCTAATGATGTTGAGCATTTCTTCATATATTTGTTGGCCAATGTAGTTCTTTTGAGAAGCATCTCTTTAGTACATTGGCCCATTTATTAATTGGGATATAATTGGGTTTTGGGGGTGTTAAGTTTTTAAAGTTTTTTATATATTCTAGATATTAATCCTCTATCAGAAGAGTAACTAGCAAAAATCCTCTCCTATTTTTTGTAGGTTCTCTATTAACATTTTTAGTTGTTTCCTTTGAGAACTTTTTAATCTGATGCCTTCCAATTTATTAACTGTTGGTATTATTTCCTGAGCTTTAGGAGTCCTAGTGAGAAAGTTGTTGCCTGTGCCTATAGGCTAGAATATTGATCCAAGGTTTTCTTCTAGGAGTTGCATAGTTTCTGGCCTAATTTCTAGGTCTGTGATCCATTTTAACTCAACTTTTGTTCAGGATGAGAGAAAAGGGTTTAGTTTCATTCTTCAAATGTGGATAACCAGTTTTTCCAGCACCATTCACTTAAAAGGCTATCTTTTTCCAATGTATGTTTTTGGCACCTTGTCAAGGATCAGATGACTGTACGTGGGTGGGTTTGTCTCTGTGTCTTCTATTCTGTACCATTGGTCTTTGTGTCTATTTTTATGCCAGTGCCATGCAGTTTTTGTTACTATAACTCTGTAGTATAATTTGAAGTCAGGTATTGTAATACCTCCAGCTTTGCTTTTTTTGCCTTAAAAATTTCTTGGGCTACTTTGGATCTTTTATTCTCCCCAAAGCACTTTAGGACTATTTTTTTCTAGTTCTGTGAAGAATGTCATTGATAGTTCGATGGGGATTCCATTGAGCCTGTATATTGCTTTTGGTAGTACATTAAGTCTGCCTATCCATGAACATGGGAGGCCTTTCCATTTTCTGAGGTCTTCTTCAATTTCTTTCTTCAGGGTTCTATAGTTTTCATTATAGAGGTCTTTCACCTCCTTGGGTAGATTTATGTCTAAGTATTTTTAGGCTATTATGAATGGAATTATTTTTCTTATTTCTTCCTCAGCAGATTCATTATTGATCTATAGGAAAGCAATTGACTTCTGTATGTTGATTTTGTAAACTGCTATTTTGCTGAGTTTGTTTATTAGCTCTAGGAGTCTTTTGGTGGAGCCTTTTGTATCTTCTAAGTATAGGATCATATCATCTGCAAACAATGATAATATGACTTCTTTTTTCCCTGTTTTCTCCCTTTTACTTCCTTATTTTGCCTAATTACTCAGGGTAGAATTTCTAGCACTATGTTAAATAGAAGTGGTGAGACTGGAATCCATGTCTTATCCCAGATTTTAAAGGAAATGCTATCATGCCCTATGATGTGGGGTATGGGTTAGTCACATCTGGCCCTCATGATGTTGAGGTAGGTTCATTCTACCCCTAGTTTCTTCAGTGTTTTTAGCATGAATGGGTGCTGAGTTTCGTTGAAGATTTTCTCTGCCTCTATTGAGATTTATAAGTGGTTTTTGTCTTCAATTCTATTATGTGATGAATTACATTGATTGATTTGCATATGTTAAAACCATCATTGCATCCCGAGGATAAAACCAACCTGGTCGTGATGTACAATATTCTTAATATATTGTTGAATATGATTACTAATATTTTATTAAGATTTTTTGCATCAAAGTTCATCAGGGATATTGTTCTGCAGTTTTCTTCCCTTGATGTGTCCTTGTCTGGTATGGTAGGAGTGTGATACGGCTTCATAAAATAAATTTGAAAGTGTTCTATTCCTTTTTATTTTATGAAATAACTTGAGAAGCATTGGTTGGCATTAGTTCTTCTTTAAAGATTTTTTTAGAAGGCTTTTTATTACTGCTTCTATCTCATTGCTAGCTTTTGGTCTGGTTTTGGTTTTCTATGTCCTTTCTATTCAATTTTGATAGATGTTGTGTGTCTGGAAATGAATCCATTTTTAATAGGTTTTCCAAATTATTGAAGTATAAATTTTCAAAATAGTTCATTTTATCCTGTGGATTTCTGAGATGTCTGTAGCAATTTATCCTTTGTCATCTCAAATTTTATTAATTTGGGTCTTCTCTCTTTTTCTTTTGGTAGTTTCAAAGAACCAACTCTTTGATTCATTGATCCTTTGTATAGTTTTATTATTCTCAATTTCTTTTATTTCAGTTCTGATAGTTAATATTTCCTTATTTCCACTAGCTTTGGAAATGGTTTGCCCTTTTTTGAGTCTTTTTTGAGAGAGAGAGAGAGAGAGAGAGAGAGAGAGAGAGAGAACTTTTTAATATTTATTTTTTAGTTCTTGGCGGACACAACATCTTTGTTTGTATGTGGTGCTGAGGACCGAACCCAGGCCGCACTCATGCCAGGCGAGCGCGCTACCACTTGAGCCACATCCCCAGCCCTTTTTTGAGTCTTGAGATGCATAATTAGGTTTGTTTATTTGGTGTCTTTCTTGTTTTCTCAAAGCTATTAACTCATTTTAGAACCATCTTTGTAGTATCCCAGAGGATCTAATATGTTCTATCCCTATTCTCTTTTGATTCTAAAAATGTTTAAATTTCTCCCCTGAATTCTTTTGTCACTGTTCACCATTAAAAAGTATATTGTTCAATTTCCATGTGTTTATACAGTTTCTGTAGGATTTTTTGTGTGTTTATTTCTAATTTCATTTCATTATAATCTGATTAGAAGTTGCAAGAATTTTTTGTATTTTCTAAGAGTTGCTCTGTGGCCTAAAATAAGTTGTTTTGGAGAAGGTTTCATGAGCTGCTGAGAAGGACATATACCTGGCTGTTGTTGGATGAAATATTCTATAGATGCCTGTTAAGTCCATTTTATTCATAATATTTTTCAAGTTCAAATAGTATTTACTGAGTTTATGTCTGGGTGAGCTATCTCTGAGAAAGGTATGTTGAAATCATCCAATATTATTTTATCAAGGTCTGAATCTTTGAGTAGTGCCAGTTATATGTAATTAGGTACACCAACATTTGGGGCATAAATATTTACTATCATTATATCTTCCTATTGGTCTGTTTCCTTTACCAGTATGAGGTGACCTTCTTTGTCTCTTCTGATTATTTTTGGTTTGAAGTCTGCTTTGTCAGATATTTGAGTAGCTACGCCTGCTTGTTTTCAAGCTCCACTTGCATAATATATCAATTTGCATCCGTTCACTTTCAGCCTGTGGCTGTCTTTGCCTGTAAGGTGAGTATCTTGCAAACAATATATAGTTTGGGTCTTGTTTTTTAATCCATTCTGCCAGCCTATGTCTTTTATTTGGAGAGTGGAAACCATTTATATCTAATATTATTACAGAGAGATATTTATTAATTCCTGCCATTTGATTTCTTTCTAATGTTTAATTTGATTCTATTTTTCACTTCCTTATCTATAGTTCAAATGAAAATTGTTCATTTGTGAGCTCTGGGGTTTGTTTTTTATTTCTTCTGTGTTGAGTACTTCTTTAAGTATTTCCTTTGGCGCCAGCTTTAATTAAGGTCATGAATTCTTTTAGTTTCTGTTTGTCTTGGAAGATTTTTACTTCTTCAATTATGAAGGATAGCTTTGCAGTACATAGAAACCTTGGTTGAGAGTTATTTCTTTCAGTGGAACACATCATTTCAAGCTCTAATGGGTTTTAGTGTTTGTGTTGAGAAATCGGAAGTAATTCTGATTGGCTTGCCTCTAAATGTGACCTGATGTTTTTCTCTTGAGGCTTTTAAAATTCTATCCTTACTCTGTACATTAGGCATTTTAATTACAATGTGGCATGGAGTGGATCTGCTTTTAGCTTGTCTGTTTGGGTTTCTGAATGCATCCTGCATCTGGATATTCATTTCATTCTCAAGGTTTGGTAAATACTCTGTTATTATTTCCCTGAATATGTTATTCATGCCATTAGCCAGCATCTCACAACCCTCTGTTAACTCCAGTGATTCTTAAATTTGGTCTCCAGATTTCTTGAATGGATCATGGTTGCTTATTTTATTTTCTTTACTACTTTCTGAATGTTTGAGGCCAGCCACTTTGTCTTCCAACTCCAAGATTCTGTATTTCAGAGATTTTCAACTGAGCATTTGATTTACTGTGTTTTTCATTTCCAAGATTTCTGTTTGATTCCTCTTTAATATCTCTATCTCATTGAATTTCTCACTCATGCCCTATATTTTGCAAGGAGATCTAGAAAGAGAGGGATCAGGGGAAAGAAGCTACTTTTCCCCATTCCCTTAATTCATTCAGTTTTTCTTCATTCTCTTGGAATTCATTGACCATTTGTAAAATAATTATTTTTAACTCCTTATCTGACATTTATTCCACTACAGTATCTTTGTAGTCAGTCACTAACAATTTATGAACTTTAGAAAGCATCATGTTACCTTGTTTTTTTGTAGTTCTGGTATTCGTGTGTTGGGTTTTATGCATCTGCATCTGTTGGGCTGTGATTTCTATTTCACTCTTCTGTATGGGCCTTTTTAGGGCATGACCATCTCTAGCCAAAGTGTCCCAGAGTGATCTAGACTGAGATTCCCTCAGGTGGTGGTCTTTGTGTTAATTGTCTGTTTTTACTGTATAAGTGGATATATGTGAGTACAACCTGAGAGTACCCCCCCACCCAACTCCACTACCACCATAGTTGTTCCTAGTTGGGAATTGGTCATTAGTTTTTTGCTTTGTTTTGTTTGTTTGTTTGTTTGTTTTTCTCTCTTCTATTTGTTGTATTAAAATAAGCCAAAGTTTGATTGTGGTTAATCTATTTGTGGAAAAGTGTGCACTGTCTTGACTGGATTTAGTGCAGCAGCAGATTCTCTGTTCTATGAACTTGTAGTGTCCTGTAAATATCCAATGCCTCACAGGAAAGGGGAAACAAACAAGAGCAACAGCCAAAGCAAATAACACACAGCATTAAAATAAATACCCACTGCCTACTATGACATCTACAGAACTAATTAACATGAAAACAGTAATGGTGGTGTCAGCCATCTCCAACAGCAAAAGCAATAAATAACCATGAATTAGATCTGATGCTAAAGTAAACAGCAGGGGTCAACTATGTCATCCACAGCACCAATAACCACAACAACTTGAATGGTGAGGACAAGAATTAGATAAATAGTTCTAAAGGATGATAAAAATATAGTTCATTAAGAGAAAAGAAAATGTGGGCTGGGGATGTGGATCAAGAGGTAGCACGCTCGCCTGGCATGCGTGCGGCCCGGGTTCGATCCTCAGCACCACATACAAACAAAGATGTTGTGTCCGCCAAGAACTAAAAAATAAATATTAAAAAAAAAACTCTCTCTATCTCTCACTCTCGCTCTCTCTCACTCTTTAAAAAAAAGAGAGAGAGAAAAGAAAATGTCATGGGAAGGTAAAAGCAAGCTTATAATGCTCAAAATGTGAACAGGGAGAATGCAGAGAGGCAAGTGATGGTTATAAAGAAGGGGAGAGAAATAGAGAAAACAAAGGGAGAAAAGGAGAACAAGAGAATGTGACCATGAACAGAAGAAAAGAAACAGAAAAACAAAACAAAACCAAAATAAACAAACCAAAAACCTTAATCCTGAAAACACAAGACAAGGAAAAAAAACCATTGTTTTTAAAAATGCTAAAAAAAATTAGACTATCAACACAACAGTCAACACAACAGAATAACAATATTTTAAAAGGAAAAAAGATTCTTAAAGAAAATTTTTTTTAAAATTTCTCATTGAGGATGTCAAAATGGTCAATGAGAGAGAGAGAGAAGCGGGGGATGGAGATCAAGATTGCAGGGTCTGAAGACTACTAACACCTTTCAAAAGAGGGGCACTCTATGTACCTAGAGGCAAATGCTTCCAGAGAGAAAGAGCAGATGACCAACCAAAGATTAGGATTACTATCAGATTCTCATTAGCAAAACTGGATGCAGGAAGAAATAAGAGGGATAATTCTAAGTACAAAAGTAAAAGTTAAATCTAGATTGTTGTATCCTTATTATTCAATAATATTCAATGTAAAAGAGACACTCTTGATAATAGGAGGCCTCCAAAATATTGCGTACAAAGACCCACATTGAAAATATTTTGGGAGGAGATCTAGCCAAAAGTACGAGTCTATACTAGAAAGAGAGGAATCCGGGGAAAGAAGCTACTTTTCCCCATTCCCTACACCTAGAACAAGGCATAAGGAAAGAGAAGCCCTTGGCAGCACTTAACGAAGGCTTATTTCAAGGGGCATTCAGCACCTCTCTCACTGGGGAGTAATGGGGTCCTGTTCTCCCTCCAGCTGTACCTTGTGGGCAGCATGAACCTGCAAAATGAAAACGCCCAGCCTGTTGTCAAAAGATCAGTGAGAATGTCCAGATGCTTATTCTGTGCCAGGTGTTCTGTGTTGTCAGGTGCATTTCCTATTTTCTAGTGGATGTGGTTTGTGTGCCTCAAGGCAAATTCAGAACTTAGGCAGGGGATGGGACCTAGATTTCATGATGCTCATTTGCTGCCACCAGAGTCAAGTGTCCTGGTCGGGCTTTCATTACTAAACACCTTCAAGTAGCAGCATTGGCAGGAAGCAGCATGCCAAGGTTGTAACCTAATATTATTTCTAGATTCCTTGTAACCCAACCATTCACTTGCCAAAACTTCCCACTCTGCTCCAGGGCACAGCCTACTTTTTTCCCACAACTACACCGTGCAGTCAGGATTAGCTTCCTACTTCCTACACGTTTCTGCATAGATTGTTTTGTTATTTCCTCAAATCCAGATTTTTCTCTCAGATCTATCATTCTGGCAGGTTGATTTTGACAAAGGGAGCCAGCAGCCTATACTAATTTGCACTCTTGGTCCAAAAAATGGAGGAATGGGACAGTGCAATGTCTTGCGTATCATGTAAAAGCACACAGAGAGCATTATGAAACACTATTTTTTCAAGGAATCACAAATCTAAATCAACACATAAAGGGTGAACTGTAGTGGAGATGGAGTAGGAAAGGGAAAAATGAATAGAAGAAGGCAAAACCTGTGTCTTCCTCAAGCCAATGATAACAGTGTGCTTTGGGGAAAAACCAGAGGGCACTTAGGTTAAGAATCAGTCAATTAGAAATGCATTTTTCCAATGGCCTGTGCCTAATAAGCAGGACCCATCTGCCTCTGGTCCCAGGGTCCACATGTATTCCTTCCACTAGGTCAGGGAGAATATGGAAGAGGGGGAAGAGAAGTCTTCTGAATTAATAGCTGTAGTTTAGTAGCCTGCTCCTCTGAAAAGTGCAGATATAAATAACCCCACTGATAGTAAACACATGGAAAATTAAAAAAAAAAAGAAATGCATTTTACCTTTGACTCAGCAACTCCACTTGTAGTAAATCACCTATAAATGCAGGTAAACACCACCCCCCACCCCCCCACACACACACAAATACCCACAATGATGCAGGAATGGGTTTCAGTGGGAGAGTGAGAATTGAAGCCCAGAATTATTGGGATCTAGTCTGGTCTTTGTGCTACTGGTGTCCCTGACATGCCAGCCAGCTGGACCTCTGGGTCTAATTCACATCATTTGGCCAGAATTAAATAGTCATTTCTCAATTATTAATGTCTCTTGGCTATATTAGCAGAGTTCACAGATAAACAAAAAATAATTGTTATTGTGCTTCTTTCCACAATTTTGGGATAGAGATAAGTAGCCTGTTCTGCCCAGTAACAAGTGGATCCAGCAGATTCACTGTGAGCGGCAGAAAGCTGCCCCTCGGATAGTGAGCATTTTCTATGCAGCTGCTGAGGGCCATGGAGAAAGGCAAGGTTGAAAGAATCCACCTGCTAGGCATAAGTTGTGCCCAACAGTCGACCTCTGAGCCACCCAGATCTACCCGTACCCTTCCACTCTATTCAACCTCTGTGCTGCAGCATCCTGTGGCATCACGATCCCTCACCTCACACCAAGAGGGAGGTGCAAGGCCAGTGGGTCTCAGAGTCCCCAAGATCTTCCTGTCCAGTCTCATAAAGGGCTTATTGAAAGATAAACTTTGGCACATTTAAATTTAGCCTGTTTATTTGATCAGACAGCCGTTCATGGATCAGGAAGCTCCAGAGTACAAGAGATTTAGAGATGCCACTGGGGGGCAGGGCTAGTGGGGTGACAAGAGACAAAACTTTTATAAGACCTTGATGAAATAAGACACAGAAAAGTTATTGGTTAAAATTAAAAACCTATATGAAAGATTACTTGGTAGCCTCTATCTGGCTAAGTATCACTTTACTGTTTATTTGGGGTTTCTGTTTGTTTATGTAGGAACTCAAGGTGCTAGAGCCATCTCAGTTTCATATCCTTCCAATTTAAATTTTTTTCCAAATTCTGGGTATTGAACCCAGGACCTTGTGCATGGTAGTCAATTGCTCAAAGACTATGCTACAACCCAATTTTAAAACTTTTAAACAGACTTAAGTCAAAAAAATTAAGTGCAACAAGCCATTTTGAATTGATAGCAACATAACATAATTGTCAGGATACAAAAGAGAGAAAACATACTAATTCTATAAGATATTGTGCTGTTTTCTTTCTTTTTCAATTCTTATATTTACAGTTGTGTTAAGTTTCTGTCATGTCAAAATAGTTTGTTACAATCAAAAGATTTTTTTCATAAGCCTTGTGTTGGTCACCAAGCAAAAAAATCTGTAATAGACAAACCAAAACTAACCAGCAATGAATCAAAAAACACTACCAGAATAAATCAGCTAGCCACAAAGGAAGACTGTAAGAGAGTGAGAAAGAAAGGAATCTACAATAAGACTAGAAAACACATTATGAAATGGCTGCACTAAGAAGTTACCTGTTGATAACTGTCTTAATTGTCAAAAAATTAAACTTTCCAATTAAAAGACATAGAGTGGCTGAATGGATTAAAAACAAGTATATGTTGCTTACAAGAAACTGACATCACCTCTAAGGACATGCATATAGATTGAGAGTGAAGGGAAGGAATGAGACATTCTATGTAAATTCAACCCAAAAGAAAGTAGGACTGGCCAGATATACTTCAAATAAAGTAGAGTTTAAATCAAAAGCAGTAGGAAAAGATAAATAAGGTCATTATATAATGATAAAGCAGTCAACTCAAAAAGAGTAAATAATCATAAGCATATATGTATCTTACCAGAGCATCCAGATATAGAAAGTGAGTATTTAACAGACATAAACATACAAAAATATGAATATGCTTTCCCAAGACTAATTTTCATTCACCTAGATATTCCATCATTTCTTTAATAATTGTTAATAATTCTTGAGTTCATTCTCTAGGCTGGGCCTTACCTTATTTTAGGAAAATGGTATAAAATGGTTTTTAAAAAATTCAATTCTAACATTACTTGCCTGGAGTTACCATCAATCCCAGGGATGAAGGACTGGGTCCCCCAGATGCCCCACCTCAGATGCCGATCTCAAGCCTCAGTTCATTTCCGGGTGCTTCTGACCCACTAGCACAGCCCTCTCTTGGGGGTTAAGTAATCTGCTAGTGCAGAACTAGGGGGACACTTCACTCACTATTGACAGCTGGCTACAGAGGGTACTAAAGGTCACAAACGCAGAGGCAGATGAAAGAAGAGATGACAGCGCAGTCTGTGGGCAGAGGTGCTGCGCTCCATGCCCTCTCCAGATGCTCCGGCTCTGGGCACCTCCACAGGTGTAGCAATGCGAGAACTCTCTGAACCCTCTCATTTGGGCTTTTATGAAACTTTCATTATGACTAATCAACTTTCAGTCCCCCTCCCCTGCCCTGAGGTGGTGCGGAGAAGTTTCCATTCTAATCACATGGTTTGTTCACTCATCAGGCAGCCCCCTCCTAAGGCTGACAGGGAACTCCACCCATCAGTCATCCACTGGATTATAAAGATACCACTTTGGAGATTCCAAGGGTTTTTGGAAATAAGGCAGATATCAAATATATTTTTTCATTATAAATCATGGTATCACACAAGGTCTTAACTGATGTTCATAATCTCCTTCCTCCTCCACCCATTTCACGTGTCCCTGACCCTCAGCCAGCACTACGGATTGTTTCTTGCTCATGTGGCTAATGTCACCTTCACAAGAGGATAGGAGTGTATATGAGCAAGGTGGGCAGGTCCTAGAAGTGGCTCAGGGAAATCTGGATAAGGAATTCTAGTCATGGGCACCCAGATCTTGATATAGAAGAAGGACCATGAGCCCCACTTGGCTTGAGGAGTCCTTACCCCAGTTCAGGGGCCCTGGTTGCCCATGGCAATGCACCCTTGAAGGGGCTTGTGGAACCTGTTCCTTTCCTCTTTCTCTTTTGCTCGGCCAAGCAAAAGAGATGGCTCCTGCCATGATGTGCTGACTAGCCCCAGGCCCAAAGTTATGGACCAACCACTCATGAACTGAAAGCATGAAAACTGTGAACCAAAATAAGCCTTTCCTCTTTATAAGTTGATTCTCTCTGTTGTTTGCTGACAGTGGTGGGAAGCTGACTAACACACCAGGTCCAAGGAGAGTATTGATGCTTCTCCTGGCTCAGGAAAATCTGAGAATGGACTCTGGGTGAAATGCCTGTGACCCAAATAAGAGGCTTTTTAAGGCATCAAAATACAAAATTTTAGCATGCCAAAGTTATTATCTAGTTGTTTTTAATTAGCAATTCATGAGCTGGGCAGCATCCCATCTCTAAAGCATAAAGGCATTCCAATGAGTTGAGTAGACAGGGTGGGCTTTACAGGCAGAAGAAATGCTGAAGCAAACAGAAACAATGAGCCAACAGCAGGTCAGTCATTTCGCTGCTACTTTCCTTACAGGGTTAAAGCAGAGGGGACATTCTTGTCATGCCAGCTCAGGTGGACCCTTGGATAATTTTCTATGAATCTCCTGTTTCATGGAAAACTGGCCTAAGTTCAGTTTGATGAGATGGCATCAGACATGAGTGGTTTCATTGAGGTTTGGTCTGATGTGTTATAGTCAAGTGCAGGTGCTCAATCCAAAACAAAGGTTTTTATAAGCTTTATTTAACATGGGAAAGGCTGCTTCTTTAGAAAAAGCTGGGCTTTTCTTTCTGGTCTCCTTGGATATAAAATACACATACACTGAAATGAACAAATCTTGAATGAACAAGTTAGACAAATCGATACACCCACATCCTGTCATAATAGAGGACATTCCGGATCATGCAGAATCAGAGAGTAGAATAGAGGTCACTAGAGGACAGGAAGGGGAAGACTGAGAGAGGGCAGATAATGTGCAATACAACCTAGAGGCAGGGAAGTCCTGTACAACAGTAGGGCAACTGTGGCTTATGGCAACTGATTATGCATTTTGAAATGGCTAGAGGAGAAGAGTAGGAGGGTTCCCAGCACAGAGAAATTATAATATTTGAGAAGATGAACATGCTAATTGCCCTGATTTGACCATTATACATCATATACATGTATCAAACCACAACTCTGTGCCCCATATATAAGTATGAATATTATATGTCAAATTTAAAAATTAATAAAGTAAAAAAATTGTGGAGGTAGAAAAATTTTGGAGATATATGGAAGATACACATCCGTTACCTTGGTAGAGATGATGGCTTCATGGGTATGTGATTATGTCCAAACTCATCATGTTGGATACATTAAATATGTGTAGGTTGTATCTCTTATACCTCACTAAATCTGTTTAAAATAGATTTTTGTCTATATGACATATAGATAGACTATATATAGAAATATATGTTATATAGAGGTTATATATCCCATATAGTACATGGATATATAATTTCCATCTCCAGTCATTTTCCCTCATCAATTTTCCTCTCTGAATATGCTGTCATAATATAGGACATTCCAGATCAAAGAAATTATAATATTCGAGAAGATGAAAATTCAGATAACTTCAAGGCCATGTCACAACAAAGTACCACAGACTGGGAGTCTTCAACGACAGAATATCACTTTCTCACACTTCTGGAGGCTGGGTTCTGTAACAAGACGCTGACCAGGTTGGTTTTTCGGAGCCTTGCCTGTCTGGTGGAAGTCTCTTCTTACCCAGGTCGTCACGGGGCCTTCATACTGCCATGACTGTGTCCTGATTTCCTTGTCTCAGAAGGGCACCAGTCATATTGGATCAGGATGCAGTGCAGCCTAATGACCTCAATTTAATTTAATTTCCTCTCTAAAGGCCCTATGATCAAAAGCAGTCAGGCTCTAGGTGAGGAGGGTAAGGGCTTCAAATTGAATTTGAGCCCAGGACGTAATTCAGCCTTGAACACTGGGAAAAGCCCCATTTGGATGATGTTCCCTTAACTTAGTTTTCTACTAAACTAAAACTAGAATGAATATTCTCATTAAAAGTCTGTATGTACAATAAGTTTCATTTTTCTTGAATAAATACCTAATTCTAGAATTTTTACAAAGAAAGTTCACTTTTACAAATAAAGGTCAAATTTCTTTCTAAAGCATGGGTCTCATTTTGCACTCCCACCGCAGGGCAAGAGAGTTACTCACCTTCTGTGCTTGCTCTTTCAATGCCCGGACCCCACGAGCCATTTACAACTTGATCTGTGTCCCAAACGGTGACCAGGCCACAGTGACTCCCCCTGTGACTACTTTGGATACCACCACTCGGCTCACCCCAGATGGAACCCGATACAGGAGCTTACTTGGCGGACAGCCCCATTCTTTTTTTTTTTTTTTTCCATCCTAAAAAATCTCTATAGGGAAAAAAATTACTCTCTTTTCCCCCTTAACAGCAAAATAAAACTCATCTTCACACATTCTAACTTTACCCACAAAACATACAATTCGATGTCCTTTGGGTACTTTACATCCAGTTGTTTCCCTTTTTAATCCCAGCTGTTCCCATTGCATAAGAAACTGGCAAGAAACCAGAAATAAGTTAACCAAGTCACAAAGCTCTCTGAGGTTGCTTTGCAGGAAACACCTCTAGGACCCACCAGAAACCCGCTGACCGCCTGCGCTCCTGGGTTGAGCATGCGCAGAGCAGCCCGCCCACCTGGTTTATGATGTTACGAGCTCAAAATCCCCCATGAACATCCTAAATACCTCTGAAAAGGGTCGTGCCACCGATGGAGAGGCAGATGACCATCTGCACCTGCACCAAAGAACCCTAAAATTCCCCTCCTAGCCATCAGTCCACAAGGTGATTCTCCCCTTTCCCTTTCCATTGATTCCCTGATGGGGAGACAGAATTGATTGAGCTTCCTCCTGTCTCTTTGAGGGTGAATCCTCCATAAAAGCTCTTTCTTTTTTGCCAAGATCCAAGGCCATAGTATTGGCTTCTCTTTTGGAGTTTAACACCATTTTACAATTTCTAGAAGCAGATGCTCCCTCTGTACCATTTTTCCATATGGAACAAGACATGCGTGTTAATAGACCCAAACACCTTTAGTTTGTCTGCACTGTGAGGCCAAAAATAGATAAGCCTAAACTTGGATATAGTCATTAATGTTTCAACGTTTATCTAATTTAGAGTGATGTAGTTGATGAATATCCATTGTTTAATTCAGATAACTTCAAGACCATAAGTTACCCAAAGGATTTGGGAAGTTTTTTTCAGCAGATGTATTATAAAACAAAATCACTGTTAAGGAGCACTTTAATCTCACCTGTTTAAACACCTGTTTCATTTGTTCTTAGCTATTGTGCTTGGATTACTCTTAAAATTTAAATGAGACTTTAGACAAAGCTACGCACCACCTCAGTTATTTCCCCATTATTTTCACAGCATGTGCTTCTTGGGCAGCCTTCACAAAGCAAGAATCCAAAAGTTGAATGCATGATTTATTAAACCATCTATCTTATATGAACAATACTGTCAGCTTTAGTTATTAAAGATTTACCCATCACTTAATTTGACATGCATTGGATTCACTTCTGTACTTCCAAAAGCTTAAGAAATATTTAATTGATATAAGTATTTGTTATGTTTATTAAGCCAATTAAATAAAATTTCTTTATTGGATTATATAAATTAACTTGGTAATATTGAAAGGAAGGAAAATATTACACACACATAACTCATGAATATACAAATATACATAAAGAGACAGAACCAGATCTTAACAGTTTACATTCCAAAATCGATGCCATATTCTAGACACAGAGAAATAAAACTCACTAGTTTATAAAAGAATGTTGGATTGAAATTGCATTTCTGTCTCACAGAACCAGATTATCTGTCCAGATGGCTAAAACGTTTCACGAATATTTGTGACAAGGATTGTAATTGAGGCCAGCTTCACTTTCTTTTAGTTCACTTTAAAAATCCCTGATTTGGGAGGTCCTGCAGCTGAGAAATGCATTATTAGTTTCCCACCAGCTTCGCTGTATATAACACCCCTGATGTGCAGGTTATGGAGATAACGATTGCCTAGGTTATTTTCCAGGGACTAGGTGGCTGCTTTTGTGGAGAGGAATGACTCCCCACAGGTGGCTGATGGGTGACTAAAACAGGATGGGGAACCGAGGAATCTCTGCTTCCATATTTTATGTGTCTATTTTGCTATCTTAACCTTTGGATCAGACTTCTGCCCTACTCCACACATAGACATGTTGCTCATTTAAGGAATATTTGTCAGGAACTGGCCCTATAAAGTTGATTTCCCCTGAATTTATGTGATCTTTTTCTTCCCCTTTCAAGGATGAAAACGCCAAGGTTAAGAGTGACTAAGCAACCCAGGGCAGTGAAACATATGCCTATAATCCCAACAGCTTGGGAGGCTGAGGCAGGAGGATTGCAAGTTTAAAGCCAGCCTCAGCAATTTAGTGAGGCCCTAAGCAACTTAGGGCTGGAGATGTGGCTCAGTGGTTAAGTGCCTGAGTTCAATCCCTGTTTCAAAAAAAAAAAAAAAGAGTGACCAAGATATTTCAAGATTTACAGGGACAGCTAGACCCTGTGTTACATGGATACCAGCCACTAGATTCCATAACATCCCATTCCAGACCACCAGAGAGGTGCCTAGAAGTTTCCAGTCATCAACCCTTTCTAACCTATGTCCCCATCTTTCCCTCTTGCCTGAAGATAAAAGGAGCTTGAAACTTATGCTGAGTTAGGATGCTTCCCCCTCCCCCCCCCCAGGGAACTAGTCTGTCATCTTCTAGTTTTTTCCGGCATGCTAGATAAATATTTTTCTTTGCCCAAACAACTTGTTCTCAACTCTTTGGGCTCCTTTTTTTAGTGGCAATTAAATAGATGTGATGTAACAGAACTTTTAAGATTTTTTTTCCAGTTTCCAAATAGTTGTCTCCACTTTCAACAACCAACCTTTTAATTGTTCCTTCTACGCTTCTGTCAACATTATCTCTCTCTTCTCTACCCCTGACCATTTTTTTACACTCTTGTGTAAAAAGCATAAGGTCCTCAAAAGGGGGCTTAGTCAAAAGACAATTGCCTTTTTGTCAATTTTATATCCATTAACCTGCCTATTGCCCTAAGCTATTGTTAGGTTTTTCATTGTAATTTAAACCAAGGGAAAACATGAATAAACCCTCTCTAACTTCCCTTACTTTTAGTTAATTACGTTTATCATCCTGTAGAGGTCACAAGCTAAGCTTTGCTAGACAACACCTGTGATCTATGAATCACAAACTTAATGGTTGCCTAAGTTATATTTCAAGAACTGGGAGGTCAATCACACCATTAAAAGCACTGATCCTTTTCTTGAGCCTGTGCTGGTATCTGGTGAGTGACTACCTTTAGATTTCAGAGGGCCAGCACTGTACCCTCAGAGCATGCTGATGCCACCATTTCCTGAACATGCACCTGGAAAGAGCCATGAAGTTTGATCACACACGCACAGACAGACAATTATTTCTTACATTTTCTTGCCTCCACTAGCCTTTCCCCATATGTTCCGCCACCCTTCTTCTTCATCCTATAGGGACCCATAAGCCATATCATCAGGGAGGCAGATTTTAGACCATTTTCTTGTCTCTTCCTGTGGCCACCTCAAGAATAGACACTCTCACCCAGTGGGTAAAACAGACCTCTGTTTTGCACAATTTGGCGAGCCAGCCAGGAGGCAGGTCCAGACTCACATTTTGCTCATGGTTCTTCAGTCCCTTGCCAGAACTGAGAACCTATAAATGAGTCTGAGCAACTTCCTGGACCCGTGGACTCAGGAATCATCTCCAGGACATTCCCCCAGATCAGCACCATCAACCTTCATGCATAATTTCACTTTTACAATAGAGAAGTGTTTTCCAGGTTTGGAAGATGTCTTATTTAATGAGTAACTTTGGTACCAGGGACCAGATCACTATTTGTTTTCTTTCCTCTGGTTTGGCTTCCACTGTGAGAACGCTGGTTCAGATCATCCCAATTAGGGAATTATTTGGGAATATCTCCTCACAGAAGTTTTCTTGATTTTGTTTGGCTTGAGATGTGGTGAGCCGTTCTAATTAGACCGTGGCCGCCATTAGAAGATGGTGCCGGCTTCCACTGTGGCCTGTGATAAACAACTCCTAATATGGAGAATTGGCACGCAATCCCTTACCACCCTATGAGAAAGGTCCACGTGGCAGCTTAAGATTGGTATGCTGGAGGCTTTATTAGGCTGTGCTTGGGCGCTCGGCGACGGGTCACTAGAAGATGATACATGAATCAAGGCCTGAATAAACTGCTGAAGGAAGAATCCTGTGTCGTGTTTTCCCTTGCCGGCGAGGGGTCCCGGCAATTGGTGGCCCGGACGGGGAACATATTCCTCGAACCCAGGATCCAGAACTTTCAGCAGTCAGGGTGGTGCACCGGTAAGTTCCCAGGTAAAGTGGGAATCCGCAAGCAAATAGCGGGGCGCTCTCTCTGTAAATAAAGAGAGAGCGGAAAAAAGGACGCTCCCCTGTAAATAAGGAGAGAGCGGGGCTTTTGTACTTTCACTTTCTTTATAGCTCTAAAAACATTATGGGCGCTACCTCTTCAAGCCCAATTTTGTTGGCCCTAGATGGGCTGCTACGTTCAAAAGGACTTAAGGTAAAGCAGAGCACTTTGCAGATGTTTTTGAGAGAAGCTGATATAGCAGCTCCTTGGTTTGCCTTTTCAGGGAGTCTTACGATTCCTAGCTGGGATAAGTTAGGGAAAGATCTGGATTTCGCTCATGAGCAAGGTACCTTGGAGGGTGGCGTTATGCCACTTTGGAAGTTAGTTAGAGGATGTATA
>NW_026000082.1:40220451-40223628 GCF_001458135.2 Marmota marmota marmota
AGGAAGGAAGTTAATTATTTAGTTAGTTCTAAGAACCAAAATGGGGTTGCTCTTGTCAACCCTACTCAAAAAAGTAAATAAAGCCAGCAGGTTGCCAAGGAAGAATTTTCATGCACGATTGCCTGATGACAATCATGCCAGACTGCAAGTCCACATATAGGCCTTCACAATCTTACACAAAAAGGACTTCAACAAGCACATCTGCCCAGCAACTGCTCAAATTCAGTCTGATGACACTCTTGTTACTAATCTCTGTGGCCAAGAATTATGGTTTCAAAATATCTGATGCAATACTCTTTTATTTTCTTTAAATACTTTCCCTCCACTGTGTATTTCTTGATGACAGGGTCCTTCTTGATTACCTGCTGGCAGAGCAGGACATACACTCTGTCACACCTACCACTGGCTCTACTCATATTAACACCCAGGGAGCAGCAGAAACTGGCTATACAGCTACAGGATGTAAAAAGAATCCCCTGCTTGATTTACTTGGTTAGATGCCTTCCAGTTTTGACTCCCTCTGTGCACTGCCGTGTAGGCTATAATGATACTTTTAACTTTAGGCTTAAGTATCTTGTTTTTTTTTTAAAGGTAAAACTTATTGGATTTCAACCACTATTTAAAACCCTGCTTGCCGCATCTTATGTATCCTTTGTCAAACAAAAAAAAATATGGTCTAATGTTAGTTCACCACTGACCTGGGAACCCATGAGTATTTCCAGTGAGAGCTAAGCCATTTCATTGTCTAACAGATCTACACCCCAGTTCTGCAGGAAGAAATCAGACCAGTTCTCACCACCCACAGTCCTCCCAAATGAAGATGAACAAAGACAAGGGTGTTGGGTGAAACCAAGGGAAAATATAATTAAACCCCGTGGCTTCACTTGTTTTTAGTTGCTTGCTTTTATCACCAGTTTAGAGATCATGTATCTACGTAAAACACCCCATCAGCTCTGCTGTACATAACACCTGTGATGTATGGGTCACATTGCTAACAGTGCTGAAGTTGCTTTCCAGGAACTGGTTGAAACCACTGACCATTCACTTTGGATCCCAGGGTGATCTTTTGATATCAGAGGGCAAAGCTCCACCCTCAGAGGCTTCTCACATTGCCATGAAGAGTGACAAAGTTTGATTCAAGCCACCAGTTACTTTGCTTTCCCTTACCTCCAACCACCTTTCCCAATGCCTTTGATCACCCTCCTTTATCCCACACACATCTCCAAACCCTATCCTTGAGGAGGCAAATTTAAAATTTACTCTCCCACCTCTACATGTAGTTGCCTTGTGGGAAAAACAAACAAACAAACAAACAAACAAACAAAATTTTCTCTTTTACAAAAATTGTCATTTCATACTGCAGGTTGGGCAAATGGGGCTGATTTGGTACAACATGATGACTAATATAACTCTAACTCATCTTTGCTAGGATTTTGGCATCTTCCTAAGTAATCGCAGCTTCCTGAGTGAGAATTCTTATGCATGTAAAAGGCAGGTGTACTAGAAAGTGGGCTCTTCAATTCCTTTTAGGATTTAAAATCCCGTTCTTACACTGAGTCTTGAATGTCTCAAATCCAAGATGGGACCAATTTGAGGACAGTGCCACGTGGCTGGGTATGTGCTGCTTCACCATGTTCCTTGTTACACAGAAATCTTTCTTGAGGTTGGTGGATAACCAAGTGTCAAATAAGCTACTCTATGACCCACTTATCCTTCCATAAGAATCTTCTTTAGGTGAAGGGGCCTACAAACAGCTTTAAAGTGCCTGTCCCATGTCCAGAGGTAAGGTTGTAACAGAGCCAGCAATTTTCTTTTTATTAGCACACAAGAAAAAGAAGCAAAGAACAGAATCTCAATTCCTGCATATTCCAAAAGATGGAACTGGACACCCCAAAAGCAACTACCATCAGTTATCATTAAAACTGGCCACCACCAGCGACCTTTAAAACTGCAGCCACCTTTGCAAAGTAGCCTGGAGACTCCTCAAAAGATTAGAAATGGAACCACCATATGACCCAGCTATCCTGTTTCTTGTAGGTATCCAAAATTAGGAAAATCCGCATACTATAGTGATATGTGCATATCAATGTTTATAGCAGCAAGTTCACAATATCCAAGTTATGGAACCAACTGAGGTATCCATCAACAGGAGAATGGATAAAGAAAAGGTGGCATATATACACAATGGAGTTTTACTCAGTCTTGAAGAATTAAATTTTCATTTGCTGGTAAATGGATAGAACTGGGGAACATCATGCTGAGTCAAACAAGCCAGACTCAGAAAGTCAAAGGTCAAATGTTTGCTCTTATATGTGGAATCTAGAGAGAAATAAGCATTTTTTTTTTAAAAAATGGAACTCAAGAAAATAGAAGGGAGAACAGTAGAGTAGAGGAAGGGGGCTGAAAGAGAAGGAAGAGGGAGGAGACAGGGGAAGAAGTGCAGATTGAAATTGACCAAATTATGCTATGTATATGTATGAATGAATATATTCTCCTTTTATCTGTAATGTACCAAGTTAAAAATAAATAAACAAATAAAAGGAAGACTGTGGAATAGACCAAAGGGAGCAAGGGGAGAAAGGGAGGAAAGGAAAGAAGAAGTACTGGGGATTGAAATGGAGCAAATCCTATCATAAATATACATGAATATGCCAAAATGAACTCCACCATAGTGTGCAACTCTAATGCACCAATAAAAAAATATTTTGAAAAACTGCAGCCAGCCCTCATCAGTGGCCCATTAACCACCAGGAAAACCCACGTTCATATGTCTTGCCACAGCACAAAGGAGTACTTGTACTCAAAAGTCAAAAAGATCAGGAGCTCAAATGCAGACAGCAAAGCTTCAGGACTGAGCAGACCTTATCACACCCCCTGTGTCCAGTAGGGAAGACACAGGGTTCTGAAGGAGTCACTGACCATCTCACCTGCATCGCTCAGTGATCTAGGAGTCATTGAGAGTCTTCTTCAGTCCCTTCATAGTCACCAGAACTGTCAAAAAACCAAAATTTAACAAATTGAATTTAAGGACCTAATTGGCTTTTATTAGCAATTCATGAATCAGGCAGCATCCCATTTCTGAAATAGAAAGATGCTCTACTGAGTTGAGCAAAGAGATTTATATATATATATATATATATATATATATATATATATATATATATATATATGCAAAAA
>NW_026000082.1:40225563-40237223 GCF_001458135.2 Marmota marmota marmota
CTTTTATGTCTAATTCCTCCATCCAGTACAATGATGAAATGCATTCATATTTTTGTACAAATCAGTAGCTTGTTCCTCCTTGTACTTTAATAGTATAAAGTATAATTACCTTACTACAAAGTATTAATACTCTAATAGTATGAAGTCTATTCTGCTGTTTTTATTTTACATTCCATGGTATGCATATACCTTCTTCTGATAATAGACATTTTTGCTATTGCCAGTTTTCAGATATTTTGAGTAAAATGGCTATTTGTTATTACACAAGCATCTCTGTGAAAATTCAGTTCCACTTTTCATGGGTAATTACTTAGGAGTAAAACTGTTTGCTAAAAGATAAGAATATGTTCAAATTTACAAAGGTGGGCAAACTGCTTTCCAAAGTATAGATCATGTTTTACCCTCCCAACAGAAGTGCACAAGAGCTCCAGTTGTTCAACCAGGTCCTAAACTCTGACTGGCCCAGAGTGACCTCTCCTGTAACTACCCTGGGGAGCACCACTCAGCTTGCCCTTCAGATAGAACCTGATAGTGGACAGCCCCAGCCACATTTCAGACCTAGACTATGGTACCATGACTGTATTTGTGTTACAATAAAGGGGTTGAATCAGCACTGATTTATGGGATTGTTTGGGGAAGTCCTTTTTCAATCTGTGTTGAGGAAAGACAGATGCCCTGATGATTTTATATTTAGCAATATGTTTTTGTCCTTTGATTTAAAGTAATTCAGTGCCGTTTATTACTATGTTGGTAGAGTAATTTTCTTTCCTGCCACCCTTATGAACATGCTGGACTGAGGATGGGACTCTATTACTCTTCAGTGACTGCTTTTTCCTTCAGAGAGAGGCTCTGAGAGTCCCCTTAAAAGAAGCCTTAGTTCAATGCTTGCAGAAGGGTTTTCTTTCCTTGATTATGTGGCTTTATTTACTCTGCTACATCTTTTCCTCCAGTAGAAACTGCACTTTCTAACTATTCATTCAAGAACTTTTTCAATTTAAGTCTTTGTGTGCAAAGCTTTGAAGGCCTCTTATTCTGAGAGCATCTCTTTTACAACCCCACATTGAATAACAATTTGGAAGAATACAATATCCTAGGTTCAATACATTTTCTCTTATACCTTAGAAGTATCCTTCCATTTTTCTCTTCCAATCCAGTGTTGCTAAATAAGTCTGATGTTAATCTTACTCCCAGTCTTTGATTGGTTATCTGCTCTTTCTCCCTGGAAGCCTCTAGGATCATCCAATTTGTCTTCAGTGTTCCTAACTTTTACTACAATGTGTCCTGTTGGCATTTTTATTTATCTGTCTTGTTTATACCCTGAGGTCCTTTCATCTTTCTTTATAGGAATTTCATATTCATTACTCCTTTGAATATTTTCTCCCCCCCCCCATTTTTCATTTCTCCTTCTATAGCTTCTGTTATCTGGAAGTGCATAATATGATGCATCTATACTATGAATCTCTTTGATTTTCTTTCCTATTTTCTATTTCTAGATTCCCCTTACTCTTTTGCCTTGGAAGATTTCTCAGTCTGCTTCCTTCTCTTGGCCATTCTTTAGCTAGTTATCCCATGTCACTGAATATATCCTTCATAACTAATGTATGTGTGTGTGTGTGTTTGTGTGTGTATATGTGTGTGTGTGTGTGTGTGTGGTGCTGGGGATCAAACCCAGGCCCTTGCACATATTAAGTAAGTGATCCATCACTGAGCTACTCTCTAGCTCCTTCATAAGTGAATTTTAAAAAATATTTCTTGATCTTTCCTTATATTGTTAGCATTTTCCCCATCTGTAAAGGATCTTAAACATGTTTGTTTTAATGTCCTGTTTTTCTTCTCTGCCAATTCTCTTGCAGATGGAATATGTGCATGTCCCATATATTTTCTTTCTTCTTTTTTTTTCTAGTGAGTATAATCTGTACACCTCAAGGTAAATTTAAGAAGGGATGAAACAAGTCCTATATTTGGTGCCTTCCAATTGCTGCCACCATAAGCAGGTCCTCTGGTCAGTATTTTATCATTAAACACCAGGAAGTAGTAGTACTAGCGGGAATCCGCATCCCAAAGTTGTAACTGGCCATCTCTGGGACAGGGATAGGAGGCAGAAAGGGATGGAATGAATGAATGAGTGAATTAATGATGGATGAGGGTGTCTCATCTCCCTGAATCTGTTTTCAACAATTTCTCAACCAAGCAGGGCTTTGTACAGACCAAATTTTATCTCCAGCTTCCTCCTAACCCAACCATTGCTAGCCCACTCTCTGCTCCAGGGAACAGCCTGCTCCCTCTGCACGCCAACCACATCCAACACTCAAGATCTACTTCCTACTTCCTAAAAGACTCTGCATAGGTTCTTTTGTTATCTCCTCAAATGCAAGCATTTCTTTAAATCTGTCATTTTGCCAGATTGATTTTGGCAGAGAAAGCTAGCACTCTGTGCTAATTGGCTATATTGGCAGGAAAAGGGGGGAATGTTCAGTGCAGTATCTTGTGTATAATCTAAAAATCACACAGAATCATGAAAACAATAAATATTTTCAAGGAATCATAAATCTAAATGCCTATATGAAGGAGTGAATTGGTTGTGGAGATGGAAGATGGGTGGGGAAAAATAAATAACATAAAACAAAACTGGTATCTTAAACAAGGTCAATAAATTTGTCAGTTATAAAATGCATTTATCCTTTGAGTCAGCAACCCAACATCTGGAATTCCACCCTATACACGCACACATGCACAGTAACGTGTAGTGATATATCTATGAGAGAGTGAGAATTCAAATCCAGAGCTGTCTAGATCTAAAGTCTGGTCTTTGTATTATGAGTGTTTCTCACAAATTGGCCTCCGTGCCTCTGGGTATTCATTTAAACTTTTGGACCACAATAAAATACTCCTTTTTCAGTTATTATTATTTCTTGATGATATTAACAGAGATCAGAGAAAATCTAAAAACCATATTCATTGCACTCTTGTCCTAGTTTTAGGATGGAGAAAGCTGACACATTCTGCCTGGCAACAGGTGGCATCAAATCAGATTTATGCTGGGTGGCAGAAAGATGAGAAAGATGGCTCTCTGAGACTGAGCATTTTCTATACCTGATCATGATCTTGTAAAATATATTTGGTGCCAGTCCTAATTGCTGACATACAGTTCCTAAAACCTTTGGAGTCTCTGGAGTAATATGAATGTCTTTTGTATCTTAATGGATGACTGGGGGCTGAGGGCCCCCAGGTAGCTTCAGGATGGGGGCTGGTAAATGGAAAATCAAAATAAGATTAGAATGTTGGACTTTGTGTCCTACACTTCCACCTCCAATGAAGGGAGAAGGGTGAAGGTTAATTTTATCACTGATGGCTAGTGATTTAATTAGACATGTCTATATAATGAAGCTTCTGGAAAAAACCCAAAGGACAAGATCTGAGGAGCTTCAGGATTTTGAACAAGTGGAGATTCCTAGGAGGTTGTGCACCCAGAGAAGGCACCAAAGCTTCACCCCCTTCTTCCACACCTATCCTATGCTTCTCTTCCCTCTGGCTTTTCATCTGCATCCTTTGTAGTTTCCTTTATAATAAATGAATTCACATAAGTGCTGCCCTGAGTCCTGTGAGCCATTCCAGAAAATTGATTAACCCAAGGAGGGGGTCCTAGGAAGCCTGATTTTTAGCTGTTAGGACAAAAGTACCATCCACAATCTGGAGCTTGCCAGTGCATCTAAAGTGGAGGTGCTCTTGCAGGACTGAATCCTCAACCTGTGCAGCCTGATGCCATCTCCAAGTAGATAGTGTCAGCAATGAAGTGAACTTGAGGACAACCAGCTGGTGTCTGCTGCAGAATTGTTTGGCGGTGAGAGGGAACTCCACACATCTGGTATCAGAAGTGTTAGGGCCAATGGGTGGGTAAGCAACAGAGGAGAAAATACTTGGAGCTTGGCTTTTTCCCTCTATTCTTTTAAGCATTGAATGCTTTTAAGCACTTTCACTGATTGTGTAAATGAAAGAGTGAAAAGCAGAGTATAATGAACTCAAAAATAGAAATGATACCTGGTTCACCATTAGCCCAGCACCTACCCTGGGGTTCAGCAAGCTGGTCGAGGAGACAAATGAGGCTGAAGGATTCTGAAAGGTACAGAAACTGTGACCAACCTCTATTGGTCTCCCTTTGAGTCACTCAATCCACTCATGCCCTTCCACCCCACCCAGCTTCCGTGCTACAAGTCGTTAGCGGCCTGTGATTCCAGGATCCTCACTGCATGCTAAGAGGGAGGTGCAAGAGCAACGGGTCCTAGAGTCCCTGTCAAGATCCAGTCCAGATCTCCTAAGAGACTTGTTGAAAGAGAAACCTAGGTGTGTTAAAATTTCCAAGAGTTTCTCTGATCAGATAGCAATTCATGAACTTGATAGCACTAGACCACAAGCAATTCAGTGATCCACTGGGGGTTCTATGGTCTGGATATGAGGTGTGCCCCAAAAGCTCCTGTGTTGATGCAGGAATATCCAGAGGTGAAATGACCAGATCAGGAGAACTGTAACCTAATCAGTGCATCCTAGTTTGAATGGACTAACTGGGTGGTAACTCTCGGCAGGTGAGTCATGGACAGAGGAGGCAGGTCACTGGGCTTATGCCCTGGAAGGGTTCATCTTCCCTGAGCCCCTGTCCCCTTCCCTCATTCCTAGCTACCATGAATGGAGCAGCAGTCCTCCACCACTCCTCTCCACCTTGATGTTCTGCCTTACCTCGATCCCAGATCAGTGGAGCTGGCCCACCATGGACTGGACCTCTGAAACCATGAACCAAAACAAACTTTTCCTCCTCTGAGTTGTGCTTGTTAGGTATTTTGGTCAGACCAACAAAACTGTCTAATAGGGGTGGAAACTTATAAAATGTTCAAGGAAGCAAGACCAAGAAAATAAAAATATTTGATTGGTTAAAGTGGAAAGTCTATAGATAGAGGTTAGTTGAGTGGTCCCTGTCTGGTTAAGCTTAATTTTGCTTTACTGTTTGTATTGAATGTCAGTGTATTTATATGGGAGCTCAATGCATTGAAAGTGTCTCACCTTCATGGTCTCACAGTTACATCTTTTTAGCAGACTTAAATCAAGAAGGTGAATGAAATAGCTATAGCCCCTATTGCTACAGATGCTACTAAGGTGCCATGTAAGTTTAAAAAAAAAAACTGCCTGACATCCTGTCTTCCCTTACCATACCCTCAACACTGTCAATACTTCACTTCTGACACCCCATGTTGCAGGGAGGTGGGGATCTCCAACACACCAAGTAATTCCACAGCGGACACTGGCTGGGTGCCCTACAACATAACTCAATTCAGACACTACTGGACACTGACCTAGAATCTGATCCCACAGATTCAGGGCTGTCAAATTCAAAATTAGGGCTGGGGATGTGGCTCAAGCAGTAGCGCGCTCGCCTGGCATGCGTGCGGCCCGGGTTCGATCCTCAGCACCACATACAAACAAAGATGTTGTGTCCGCCAAAAACAACAATTTTTTTAAAACGTTAAAAATTCTTTCTCTCTCTCTCTCTCTTTAAAAAAAAAGTCAAAATTACAACAAATTTAGCTTAAAGATCTAACTAGCGAGGCAAGGGCTGTGGCTCAGCGGTAGCACATTTGCCTAGCATGTGTGAGGCACTGGGTTCAATTCTCAGCACTACATATAAATACATAAATAAAATAAAGGTCTATCAACAACTATAAAATATATTTTAAAAAAACTAAATATAAAAAAAAGATCTAATTAACTTTTATTTTTGATTCTAGAACCAAATAACACAACACTATAGAAAATAGAATGAGGGGCTGGGGTTGTGGCTCAGTGGTAGAGCTCTCACCTAGAGAGCTCACGTGCAAGGCCCTGGGTTGGATCCTCAGCACCACATAAAAATAAAGGTGTTGTATCCAACTACAACTGAAAAATAAATACTTAAAAAAGAAAATAGAATGCGTGTTTCATTAAGCTGAGCCAAGGAGGTTGGCTTTACATATAGAAAAGAGCTGGAAAAAGCAGAAACAGAGAACAGATTGGTCATTTCAAAATTGAAGGATATGGAAATGACAATCCCAATACAGTGGCCTGGGAAGAGGGAGGGAGGGAGAAGACAAAACTTTGATAACATTGATCCTTTCCCAGTGACGGAACAATCCCGGGGAAGGAAGCAAACATCACTCAATAACAGTAACAAGACAATCCCTGGGAAGGAGACCTCCATCAAGCCTAAAATGACAGTCTCTGGGAAGGAGCCAAAACATTGATCCTTCCCCCACAATAAATCCTTTCCCAGTGACAGTACAATGGACCCTGGAGGGAAAGAGATAAGCGCTGAATGCTGAGCTCTGGACCCTCCATCCTTGCCTAGTAAAAGCCCATTTCAAATACTCCCAACCTGATTCCTGAGTGTCCAGACTGATAGGTTCTGTTAAAGCCTTCAGTGGTGAAGTCATCTCCCAGAGTGTGACCTGCTGCAGTCTGGCTGGGCACAAAATCACGAGCCACCACACACCTTGTAGATTCAAACAGCAACTCTTTATTCTCGAACTGTCACCGGCACTTTACACACACGTTCTGGGCAAAATCCACACCTCCACTGGGCTCTGTATCCCAAAATACTCTCTGAATCCCGCAAGAACTCAATGGGAGTTCCTGTGCCTGAGGCAGCAGGATACGCCCTATTCCCAGCAGGGTCCACCTTAAAACTAGAACCGCCCTAAACCCAAGGAGTGCCCTAAACCCTGATCTGCCCTAAACCCAGATCTGCCTTGGTCCTTGAGCAAGGTCACCTTACCTGCAATGTCACTGCAAATGACCTGGGTCATGCCATGCATCATTCCTACTTGGCAATGGCTCTCAGCAGTGACCTATATAAAACCTTTATCCAGCCTAACTCCACTGCTGAATAAAGGCCTTGATGACTTCATGAGGTCTGCAAAAGTCTTGGTCACTTGGTGCTTACACTAATAAATAATGGCCACCTGTGAACTTATCAAATACAATCAGGAATTGGAGGCATGGCTGTATCAAACCCATACCAGAAAAAACAGACCCGTGAGCTTACTGAACACACCAGACCACTGAACGAAGCAGTCCCCTCACCTAAGGCCCATCAAAGGAGGAACACCCTAAGATTGGACACTGCAGCACCCACCAACCCTTCACTACCCCCCATCATCAGACCATCCAGTGAATGCATCACAGGCTCAAAGGACAACATCCTCCAACTCTGTCCCCAAGCTTCAGCTCAGATCAACCTTTCAGCTTGACTTGGCCCTATTTAAAACTGCCTGCCATCTGGACCTCAGCCTAGAATAAATTCTGTGCTGTGACTGTTCTGCACCCTGAACGAGTTCTTCAGCTGATCAGTAATCTTCTGGAACCACCCAGAGTGACACTTGGATTTGTATCTGCTCTCTGTCATTGCTCTCAGTTCAGCCTCCAGAAGTCCTATAGCCAAAGTGTGAGGTATGGCTTGAGTGTTATATACACTAGTAATTAAGATTATGATAAAAGAATATGCACCTGCTCAGCTTATGACTTCCAGGTGACCCGTGAATTCTTGGTGAATTGCAACCAATGAAAAT
Organism: Marmota marmota marmota; assembly: GCF_001458135.2. Taxonomy (NCBI): domain Eukaryota; kingdom Metazoa; phylum Chordata; class Mammalia; order Rodentia; family Sciuridae; genus Marmota; species Marmota marmota. The sequence goes on from NW_026000082.1 coordinate 40,233,153, forward strand.
GATGTAGCTTGTGAATTTGTTGTTTTTCAATAAATTCTGACATTGTGGAAAACACAAATGTGTCCATTCTATGTTAATGGAATAATTTTCTCATGACAATTACTCACACACAGACCATTCATAACTTCACTTTTCCTTGTCCCCAATCACCTTTCCCCGTGCCTGAGATGATCACTGGAGCCAACTTGGCTCAGGAGCCAACTCTGAGGATCCCAACAAATCAGATCTGGCCACTCGCCCCACAAACCAAATGGAAATAGTAATGGTGAAAGGAACTTTAGTCACTACAGCTGTACTCGAAAGACAAGGGACAAGCATTTCCAGTCCTATCTTTGGGAGTTACTTATATAAACTTCCTAATTATATAGATAAGAGATCCGAGTACAGCATGGTCAAGCAGTTTTTGTCAAATGGTCATCTGTTGATCATTATCTAAGGATTGGTCAGGCAAGGCCTTGGGAGGCAATAAGAAATTTGCCATTGCCTGGGTGCTCCAACTCATCAGATGACGTTTGTCAATCAGAACTCTTATTCCTGGAATCCAGCATGACTGACTCAAAGAAATTAAAGACAGGTGCAAAATGGAGGAAAAGATGCCAAGTGTTTTTACATTTGCAGGCCCAAGTGGAGTCAGAGATTTTAGGAAACACAACCTCTAAGACCTTGTTACAAGACCACCTGCTTCTTTATCCCATAAATATCCCTAACCCCCACCTTCATGGAGGTGGATTTGAAACTCGGGTTTGCTGTTGCCTCCTGTGTGGCTGCCCTGTGGGTACTCTCTTTTGCAAAACTGGCCGTTTCCGTGATTGGCATACTGCAGGGAAGGCAAATGGGCATGGTTCAGTAACACTTTTAGTTTTTCCTGGAGATTTCATTAAGTGGGCATGATTGATTGGTGATCAACTCACTTTCAGTCCCTCTCTCCTCCCCAGAGGAACGGGGGGTGGGTGTTATGGTTTAGATGTGGTGTCCCGCAAAAGCTCATGTGTGAGACAATGCAAGAAGGTTTGGAGGAGAAATGATTGTGTTATAGCTTTAGCCTAATCAGTTAATTAATCCCTGATGGGATTAACTGAAGTGGTAAGGTGTGGTTGGAAGAGATGGGAATTGGGCCATGGCTTTGGGGTATATATTTGTAACTGGCAAGTAGAGATCTCTCGCTCGCTCGCTCTGCTTCCTGATCAGCATGTTGTGAGCTGCTTCTATCTGCCACACACTCCGTCATGATGTTCACCCTCATTTGAGCCTTAAGAAATGGAGCCGGTCTTAAGACCTCCAAAACCCTGAGCCGTCAAATAAACTTTTCCTCCTCTACAATTGCGCTGGTCTTTAAGTCTCAGCAGTGAGAAAGCTGACTAAAACAGTGGGAAGAGGGGAGGTGAATGTTCTGACCCTCTGATCACAGGGTTGACTCCAGTCCCTATCCTAACACAATCCAGAAGCCTCCAGCCACCAATCACCTCATTAGCATACAAAAAGGCACTCTCATTTTGGAGCTGTGTGCCAAGATCAAATTCAGTAGGTATTCATAATAAATCCAATATCACATAATGTCTTAAGTGACATTCCTGAGAGCCATCCTGGACCACATCGGCATCACAGCCTAGTGAATAAGAGAATCTGGCGTCTGGGAACTTTCAGTGGAAATTTCCTCTGTCCAAGACCCCCCAGACACATTGTGAGCCCTATTCAGCTCCGCCTGATCCCACGCAGCACTGGAGATGGGGTGACCTGCTACAGCCCCACAGCCTCTCAGAGATGGGCATGACCTGCCAAGATGCCAATCAACCTGCTGATTGCAAGACATCAAGAAGCAAGACTCCACCCTGAAACCTTATCCCTGCCTTTGATGCTCCCCCTCAAATAAACCACAAGAGCCCTTTTTAAACTGTCCGGCTCCAGCTCCTGTGTGGGCTACCTATCAGGTGCTCCATCCTTTAAAACTTTAATTCTGACTCTGTCTTTTGTTCCTCACTAATTATTTCTGACTTAAGATCTTCAGAGGCTTATCTCTCTGAGCAGGTTCCCTGGCAAGGTTGGCTACCTTGCAATATAATCCTCCCTCCTCCACTTCAGATGTCCCCCAGCCCCCAGCCTATGCTTATTTCTTGTTCCTATGGCAAAGCCACCTTCACTCCAGGCTGGCTGTGGGCACTCATGCAGGTCATGGAAGAGGCTCAAGCTCACCAGGATAAGATATTCCTGAGCCAGACACTCAGCTCATGTTCCAGAAGGGGAAACACAGACTCAGCCACGTCCTCTGGCTTAAGGAGTCCCCGCCCAGGGATGGAGTCCTGGGTACGTAGGCCCAAGGAGTGCTGCTGCTGGTTTCAACACAAGAATGGACGCTGGAGAAAGGCCAAGGCTCTAGGGAAAGCCGGCTCCATCCCTCCCCTCCCCACAAGCACACCTCCCCTTTGACGTCCAGTTCTCTTATTTGGCCAGGGGGGTGATGAGGCTTTATTAATTCAGACCATCAGTGCTCCCACATTCAGTTCAAATCGAGCCCAGGAGGCTTTCCAAGGGCAAAGCCACTGTTGAATCCCATTCCCTGAGGGGAAGAAACCACGTTGGCCATGGCACACAGCTTGGGGGAGACGGAGAGCCGGCTGCCTACCGACCTTTATAAGAGCATAATGGAGAGAGGCTCGCGGGGCTCACTCAGGGAGGCTGTCTGCAGGACTCTTCGCTTGGGCCTGCGGACGCCCAAAGGGTAACTAAAAGCAGGCTAAAAGCGGCGTGGCCTCTCTAACTTCCCCTTGTACCCATCTCCTTCATCACCTTTAACTTGGGGTCCGATTCCTGCTGACTGCTCACAGCTGTGCTGATCACTGAAGGAGAGTTCATGGAAGCTGGCAACACGGCCCTTCAAGGCCGAAGACAGCAAGATAAGAGTGACTAAAGAGCTCTCAAGATTTGCAGGGACATTTGACTGTCAGCATTTACAACATCCTGTGTCCTGGTCCAGACTCCCACAGAGTGGCGCCTCCAAGTCTCCAGCCATTGCCCCGCTCCTTCCAGCAACGTTGGAGCCTGTCCCACTCCATCACCTCCTGGGAGTCGAATCACCCCTCCCAGGAGCACAGGTCTCATAGCTGAACGTCCTGCAAAGCCAGTGGAGATCCCCCAAGTGGCCTCACCTCCTGGACACAGAACTGAGACCGTGGTGGGCCAGACTTTAGAAGCTGACTGAGAATCAAGGCTTCTCTAGCCTTCTCCTACTTCTCTTTCCAAGCACAGGTTAGAGCGCTCGCTCGCTCTCTCTCTGTCTCTCCTCTCTCTCCCAAGTTTCCTGATTAGAAGCCCATGCAGAAGGAATGCAATTGCCTTTGGTCCCCTCCCTGAAGTCCCATTAACTCCCCACTTCCCTCTCCCCACCTGAAGAGTGTAGAGAAGCCATCATCTGGCCCTTCTCGGAGTTTTTGTATTTTGTATGGCTCCCAAGCACAGGTGGACACTAATAAAATAAATTTTTAAAAAACTGCAGACCTTTTATCCTGCTGATCTGTCTATTGTCCGTGTGTTTCAGTGGACTCGATTATCAAACATTCAGGGGGAAATGTGAACTTCCCTACACGGGCAAAGAGTCGGCCCTATAAGATGATCCAAGAGAAAATGGGTCGAGGCAGAGGGAACACCTAAGGTCAGAGGCAGGTCCAAGCTGGACGTATTGGAGACTCGAAAGGAGGAAACTGTGGTGCAGAAAAGAAACAGAAGGAAGCAAAAGAAGGTGCAGTGAACAGGGGGAAGAGTACAGGAAATGAGGACGTCGAGGAGGCTTCCTGTGACCGCATCTCAGGCAGATGAGCAAGGCCAAATGACCACAAAAATGACCCTAGGTGTCTAGAATAAAATACAGAAAGGGATGCATGGCTAGCTGCAGGCTCTGGGAATCAATAATAATAGAAAAGGGAGGAGGGGAAGGAGGAGGGAGGGGGAGGAGGGGAAGGAGGAGGGAGGGAAGGAGGAGGAGGGAGGAGGAGGAGGGAGGAGGGAGGAGGAGGAGGGAGGAGGAGGAGGGAGGAGGAGGAGGAGGAGAGGGAGGAGGGAGGAGGAGGAGGGAGGAGG
>NW_026000082.1:40242462-40253066 GCF_001458135.2 Marmota marmota marmota
AGGCAAGGCACTGCACTTGAGTGATCCCTCAACGGACCTCAAGGAAAGCATGTCCTATTGCATGCGGGTTTGACGTCCACGCCCCGCCCTACGAAAAAAGGCGTCGGCTGATATGGAGTCAGGTCTGGGGAAGGCGCCTCCTTAGGACTGAACCATACACTGCAGCCATTTCTGCACAGTGGGATAGGACCTCTACTTTCGCCTGCATTGTTTTATAAAACAGAAGGGGGAACTGTGGTGAGCCGTTCTTATAGACCGTGGCCGCCATTAGAAGATGGCGCCGGCTTCCACTGTGGCCTGTGACAAACAACTCCTAATATGGAGAATTGGCACGCAATCCCTTCCCATCCTATGAGAAAGGTCCACGTGGCAGCTTAAGATTGGTATGCTGGAGGCTTTATTAGGCTGTGCTTGGGCGTGGCGGGCACGGGTCACTAGAAGATGATACATGAATCAAGGCCTGAATAAACTGCTGAAAGAAGAATCCTGTGTCGTGTTTTCCCTTGCCGGCGAGGGGTCGCGACAGATTGGTTTGTCCATGTGCAATTCCCGACATAGTACACAAAGGACAGGCTACAATGAATAACTGCCCCCAGGTCCTCTTGCTGATCACCGAACTAAGGTAATGAAAGAAAACACATTTCACCTGACTATTGTGGACAAAAAAGGTCAAGAGAAATTAAATAGGAAGTCAGGCATGAGATCTAGTCTTAATGCTTGGCTTCAAGGAAGAGGAGGAAAAAACATGTACCTCTGGATCAAACCATACCTGAAAGCCTTCAGACATCCATTACACATGTGATATATCTATTTTATTGTGTATCCCAGTTTGAGTTAGGTTTTCTGTTGCTTGTTATTAAAAATGTCCTAAATGGTTCATATGCATTATTTCATTTAACATTTTTCAATTTTCCCTGAGGAAGGAGCTGTCATCAACTCCTTTGCATTAAATAAGAAAAGAGAGGTTGGGAAAGGTTAAATAATTAACACAAAGTTAATTACTTCCCTCTCGTTGTTTCCCAGTCCCCCTCTCTGATGCATTGGTTTCCTAAGGCTGCCTTAACAAACCGGCAGCTTAAACAACAAAAATTTATTTTCTTGTCATTACAGAGGCTCGAAATCTGTCATTGAGGTGTCAGCTGGTCCCCCTCTTGGCCTGCAGACGCCATCTTCACCCTGTGTCTTGTCATGGTCTCTGTGTGTCTGTGTCCTCATCTCCTCTTCATGTAAGAACACAAATCAGATTGCATTTAGGACATCTGCTAATGACACCATTTTAACTTAATCACCTTTTTGAAGACCCTATCTCCAAACACAGTCATATTTGAGGTCCTGGGTGTTAGAACATCAACACAAAAATTTTAAGGGGACACAGTTGGTCCATAACACTGATTATTTTCACCTTCTACTAGTCAGCCTGTTTGAGAACTTCCTATAAATGGAATCCTACCTTCCCCACACGCCATCATGCCCCGGCCTCTCCCACACGGCATAATAGTGATGAGATTCATTCCCTTCGCCCTGGAAAACCATGATTTGTTTTTCGTGATTTCTGAGCTGCATGGCCACGTGCATGTTCTACAGCATGGCTATCTCTTGTCCTGGTAATGGACATGTGGGCTTTTTCACTTCTGGGACACTTTAACGACATTTACTATGAATGTTCCTATTTAAGTGTCTCTGTGCACGTGAAGTTTCTGTGTCTCTTGGATAAATGTGCAGTCATGAAATTGTTTATTTCCAGGCTAAGTTTTGTTTCGTTGCATAAAGGCAAATCAAACTTCTTTTGAAAGCGTCTGTCCCATTTTGCATTCCCACCAGCACATGTGGGAGTCCCCATTGCTCTGCCTTCTACGCTTGACCATTTAGAGCTTCGTGACCATTTAGAGCCTCGTGACCCATCGCTAGCAACAATGGCTCGGTGTCCTAAACCCCAGCACCCACACCTTTGGATCTTGCACAATATCCATGACAAGGCCACATTCTGCAGGGGTGTCCTGAGGAGCCTGACAGGGACCACAGCCTCACCACTCCTTCCTGCACAGGGCTCCTCCTGTGGACTTGCCAGTGGGGACCCCCCACCAGGTTGGCCAAGGCTTTCCTAGAGCCACCTGCAGGGGAGGCTCTTCCCGCCCGTCTCCCACTGTCCTCGCTCCTCTCTCCCCCTCTCCTTCCCTGTTTTCTTTCAGCAATGCTCCACCCACCCCATGCATCTCTTGTCCTTCCTATTACACCTGCTTCCCGAGGATCCAAAAATGACACCTGATCTCTAAGGGGGGAAGGAAGAAGAGGAGGGTGAAACAGGAGCTCCCAAGAGCTGCCCCTACCCAGAAGCCTGCGGGTCTGCCCTGTTGGTCCTTCTGCAAGTTAATCTACAAGTAAACACCCAAGTAAATCAGGGGCTCAAGACCGAGGTACCTGCCAGGAGGGAAACCTGGGGAGAGGGGACACAGGTGAGAAGGGTAGTGATGGCAGTCTCCCTAGGAAGGTGATATTCAGGCTCTGAGAGACGAAGCCACTGTGAAAGAACATTCTAGACTTTGAGACTGGACTCAGCTATGTCATTCCGGGAGCAGCAAGGCCAGCGTGGCTGGGCAAAGTAACTTCCGCTCTTGGCTGTTTTGCTCCCCCCGAAACCCGAGGCTCCAGAGCAGGGCCTGGCGCGGGGCGGGGAGGGGGTGGGTCTTGAATGAACACTTGGCCATCAACAGGCGAACAACGGCGTGAACACGTCCCTCATGCAGGAGTGCCTGCGCACACACCGACAAGCCCTCGCACAGTCAGCCAGGTTGGTGTATTTCACAGACAGATGCAGTGTGGCTGGGGGCTTAGGGAGAAATGGCAGCAGGACTGAGCCCCATCCAAAAGGTCTCAGTGTCCCAGTCCCACTGCCATTGAGGAGCTGCGTCCCCAAGTCACAAGTACTCTAGGATTGGCCTGGCTTTGGCCTGTCTTGGGTGCAACCACGTCCTGCCCCAGGTGGAGGGTGGGTGGTGCAGGACAAGCAGGTAGAGGGCAGAAACCCTCTGTCCTAGTAAAAGCCTGGCTGGAAGGGGAGTGCTTGTCATTGGGGACCAGCTTTCCACACCAGGAGTTGGGGTAGCTTGCACCATCTTACAGGGACATCACGGTTGTCAAGGAAATAGTGAAAATCCTCGCTGTCACAATTGCAGCCTCCCTCCTGGCAGAAGCCACCGTCCTCAGGAACCACAGAAACAGACCTGGGAGGAAAGGGAAAGCTCGGTTCCACCTCGACTGCTGGGCGCCTTGAGGACAGGGGAAGGGTGGCACTCAGCCTCTGCCACGGGGCCTCCAGACCAGGGAGACACCCAGTGCCTACCCTGAGAAAAGTCAAGCGAGGGAGACACAGCTCCTGGCTGCAGGCAGCTCCCATTTGGAGAGAGATTCAGCCCCTGCTCCCCATCGATGGAGGGGTCAACCTCTCCCTCAGGCACTGCTGAGCCTGGCGGTGGAGACACAGTTGCAACCCCAGGGAGCCTGGGTCTGATGGAGGGGGCCCTAGAAATCCCAGAGCAGACCCTCTGAACCATATTCCCAGGGACCCTACATTATCTGTCCCCAGTGAGCTGCTCCCCCAGCTTCCTTCCAGTGTCCCCCCACCGTCCTTCACAATTGAACTTCATCTAAAGAAAACTCCTCCCCACTCACTGCCTCCTCACCCTCCCTCACTCCTGATCCGCAGCCTGGCGTCCTCAGCACCACCCCACCACCCTGCCCTCACGCACGGGTCCACTGGGCTCCAGGCCCTGGGCATCATTGTCCCACGAGGTCACACAGAGACTTCCCTATCATTAGTTGCCTCTGGTTTCTTGAAGCCTCTGCCTGCCCACTCCAGGATGCGGCCTCTTCTCTGCCTCCCGTGGCTGACTGTTTTCCTTCTTGGCTCCTTTTTGGCCCTCTAAATACCGCAGGGGTCATTTCTTTCTCCTCTCAGTGGGAGAGTCTCCAGTTGTCATAGTCAACTTTTTCTCTGTTGTGACTAGAAGATTGGACCAGCACAATTGCAGAGGAGGAAGGGTTTGTTGGAGAGATCACGGTGTCTGAGACAAATCCAGAGCCCAAGGTAACCCACAGGCAGCCGGCTCCATTCCTAGGGGTCAAGGTGAGGCAGAACATCACGGTGGAAGAGCATGGCGGAGGGACCAGCTCACATGAGACTCCCCTCTCCAGATACAAATGTCTACCCACAGTCCCGCCCCAGTGAACCACTTCCTCCAGCCACCCCCTACCTGCTTCTGGGTCCCACTCAGGTAATCGCATCAGGGAATAACCCGCTGATCAGGTGGAGGCTGTAATCCAATCATCTCGCTGCCAAGCCTTCTTGCATTATGAGCTTTTGAGGGACAGCCCACATCCTGACCATTACACGGGTTCAGACCCTGAGCTGCAGGGTGTAACCCAGCCATCCCTGGACATCTCCCCCCAGGCCCTCACAGTCACCATGTCCCAAGCTGAGCTCATCCTGCTCCCCAGGCCTGCATCTAAGACCTCCTGCCTTGGCCCTCGCCATGGATGGAGACGCCACCATCCCAAGCTGCAGACATGCTCACCACAGTGACAACTGTCCTGCCTCCCTGCCCTCAGGCCCCTCCCGCCTGTCCCACACCTGCCCCCAGCTCATGCCCTTCACCTTCACTCTCCTGCATTTTGCACCAGCTGCTCAGACACCTCCCCACCTTCTCCCAGGTCATCTCTGCATGAGTCCCTCTGGAATCCCCAGTGCCCCCAAGGATGGGCCAGACCTCTTCCTGGGACCTCCTGGGTCTGTGATGTGGCCTCCACTTTGGCCTCAGCCCTGCTGGTTTGTCATCCAGCGTCTGCTCATCTGTCTGGCAGGGACCAGGTCCTCTCTTACCGCCCTCCTTCCCCAGCTTAGCCACCCAGGGTCAGAGGTCGTGGGTCAGCTCTGACCACAGGTCGTAAGCACGGCCAGCAGCAGCAGAGTGTTTGTGCCCAGGCCAGCCCTGGGGGAAGGGCCTCTGAAGGTGGTGTTTGCACAGGAGGGCGCAGCAAGTGACAGGCGCAGGGGTGAGGAGGCGTGCAGGGCCCCCAGCTCCAGGGCCAAGCCCCATAGATACAGGCACATATTCACACACCCTGTACCCAGGCTCCCACAGGGAGCCCCCACCACACAGTTCACAAACACAGAGAGAAGCAAGAAACCTCCCAGAGTCACGGGGCCCTGTCCACAGCACAGGCACATGCACACGCCCACAACCTCACACTCGGCCTCCCTCGCACTGTGTGTGTAACCTCACAAACACTCACAGGCTCCGGAGGCCCCGGGCCTCTGTCCCCCTCGCTCACTTCTGTGGCACCAGAGAGCCCCACGGACCCCTCTGAGGCTGGGGGGACTTCTGACTCCCTGGATTCCATTCCTTTCTTGGCTTGATCTTCCCCACCAGGACGAACCTGGCCTGGGCAGGCTGCAGGTGGCCCAGCCAAAGAAGTAGTGAGACTCCCTCTCTTCCTGTCCCAAAACCATCACCTCGCTTTGCTGGCCAAGTTGGGCCCTCCCTGTGGCAGCCAAGGGGGTGGGAGGGACACTGAGACCCCCAACCTGCCTCCCTAGAGTGGGAGAATGGCCACAGGTGACCAACCGCAGGGACAAGGACAGACGCCTACACTTAGACTGAGCTCCAGGAAGCGCAGAACTAAAGCACTGCTGCCTGCTTCTGACCTCAGACCACCCTCTGGAGAACCAGCTGACAAGCGAGACCCCCAGCAGGGAGACCCAGCTGTCAGCTGTGTCACTGCCTAGGATCCCGGAAGCACAGGGAGCCCCCACATACAGAGAGACCCATCCATGCTGCCCTCCTGTGGGACATCTGGGGGCCTGCCCAGTCCCGTCACTCAAGGATAAGGAGGGTGGTAACCAGGAGCCACAGGAGAACTGGCACCCCAAAGCCACGGCTCTAGAGGAGAGGCAGTAGGTGTCCTGGGCTGGCGGTCAATCCCCCGGGAGCTGATTGGGAGGACCCTTGAGTCCTTATCTTTTTGGCTGTTGATAAAGAGACAGGGTCTCACTTTGTCACCCAGGCTGGCCTCAAAGGCCTGATCTCAAGCTGTCCCCCTGCCTCGGTCTCCTGTGTGTGCCACCGTGCACAGAGCTCTTACCTGAATTCTGCTACAAAGCAAATCCAGAGCCCGAGGAAGGCACTTGCCTTCTTTGTGCCTCCATTCCTCTAGACGGGGGCGGGGTGCTGAGGTGTACCTCCCTCGATGGTTGCTCACCCCTGCTCTCTGATCCTTCTAGCTCAGGTGCTCCCTCTGCCTGGAAGTCTGTCTGCCTGATCACGAGATGGGGCCTGCATCGATCAGCTCCCCGCATCTGCTCCTGCTCTAGGTGGGAGCGCCCCAAATTCCCCCAGAGAACCAGCCCCCTCCACACCTGCTTCAGCACCTCCACACCCCATGGTCCAAGCCTGAGCAGGGCCCATCCATTCTCCTGGCTCCAGCGACTGGCTCAGGGGGGACACGGGAGCCAGAAAGGGCCGACACCAATCAAACCTCAACTTCTGTTGTAAAGGCTGTGGAAGAAGCGCATTCTCTTTTGTGGACTTGCGTGGATAGGCTGCAGCCCTGCATCCTCTGCAGTGGCCTCCTTCCACCTCTCAGAGACTGGGAACAGAGCAGCAGAAGGCAGTGCTAGAGAGGAGGCAGATGGGCCTCTGCTGTGTGCTGAAGCCTCTGCAGACTCTTTCATCATGGCCTAAGGCCACTGGCATTGGCCTTCTGTCACTGTGATTGAAAAACTCCAAATACATACAGGTCGATTCCTTCAAAATGATCAGGCCATTTGGGAACTCTTAGAACTGCCGCCCTCTGTGAGCACCTTTCTCCAGCCTCCTCCAGAAAAAGGGAGTTTTATCCTCTAGGATTGTGCCGGGGTGTCTTCCCACCCCACCTGCCCTCACTTCACAAAACCACGCCATGTGGTAAAGAGGAAAAGGGTTCTGAGTCCTAGCTCTGCTCTGGCTAGCTGTGCCATCCAGAGCATGTTACTTGACTTCTCTGAGCCCAATTTTCTTGTCCAAAGAGAAGCACAGCCACACCTCACAGGCTTTGTGTGAGAACTGTGCACTACACCACGCCTCCCCTGGGGCACCAGTAAGCAGCTGGACCGAGGGCAGTGGTGGGCAGAGGATGGCTTCCCCCTCACTTTCCTCCTCCCCCCAGCTTTTATGGGGAGAAAATATTTGGCCACAGCAGACATCAGTGATGCCAAGAGGACATCAGCAGTAGCACGAGGGAGATTGATTCATCTTATAAATGCCCACTCCTGCCTTCCCAAGGTGGCACCAGGAGTGAGTCTCCTCAGCCTCAGGGGGAGAGGCTCATGCGTTGCCCTGGCCTTCACCACAGGGGCAGCAGACAAGGCTTCGGCGCCCGCATCCATGAGAGCTGAGAACTGGGGCCAATCAAATCACCCTAGAAATGAGCCGGGAGCTCTCTGTCCCTGTGAGTGGGAGGAGGCAAAGGTTGGGGGAGGGTCCCACATGACCCTCGGTGAGCCAAATGCCTTCTCAGCAAGGCAGGAAGAGCTGAGGGCGGACTGTGGGGACTGCAGGGGAGGCACGGGGGTTTCAGGATGGGCCCCTCATCAGGAGCAGGGCCTCTGCTATATGGTGTGAACTGACGAGGAAGCACAGACGGCCCCCGGGGTTACTCAGGAAGGTCCTTGCATGGGGTTCCAGGGCACGAGGGGCCATGAAGAGTGGTGTCCCCCCATAGCAGGACAAGTGGGATGGCCACAGGAAGGACGGCAAGTCCATGAGCAGGACATGGCATAACCAGCGGGAGGACCTCAATCATCATGAGCCCAGGACCCACCCACTCAGTGTCCCTGGGTTCACAGACTGTCACAGGGAGAGGACAGCAACACACCTCACTGGGACAGCTTGGGACTTGGGGAAGATGTGGGGCAGGTGTCAGAGCTAGAAAAACTGGCCTCTTCCAGGGTTAGCCCTTTGGGGAGAGGTTACCGTGACAGAGGTTGTGATAGCCTGAACGTCCCCACGATGTCCAGGTCCTGATCCCTGAAACCTATGAATATGACCTTATGTGGCAGGAGGAACTGTGCAGGAGTAATTAAGAACTTGTAATGGGGAGATTGCCTGAGTGGGCCCTGCATGGAACCCCAAAGTGTGCATCATCATAAGATGGAGGCACAGGGAGGTTTTTCCACGGAGGATGAAAGCCACGGGACCATGAAGCCGAAGGTGCCCTGACACTGACTTTGCAGACCGAGGAATGCAGCTCTGTGAACCAGAAAGGCGAGGAAGTGATTCTCCCCTGGAGCCTCCAGAGGGGGCGTGGCCCTGCACCTTGACTGGCACCAGGAAAACTGATTCGGGACTTCTGACCTCCAGAGCTCATGATAATAAATGCGTTATGTTAAGACATCAAGTTGGCAAAAATGTGTCAGTGCAGGATAGGAGAAGAAGACAGAGACGACATACAAAGGTGGGTTGTAGGGGCCTGGAGAACCAGGAGGGAGCAGGAGGGAGCTGTGCTTGATTGGCAGCTGGAGCTGCAGCTCACCTGGCAGGGAGAGGCTGCCCAGGATGCAGAAGCCAGGTTTCTGGATTCCCAGTCCAGGGGCCCAGAGGATAGGGCAGTTGGGACCTTGCTGGGGAGGCAAGTTGAGACCCCACAGGACCAGCAAGGCCCCTGCTCTACTCTGAAGAGCCTGAGAAGCTCAAGATTCCCAGCAACCCCAATGTTCCGGCAACTGATTTGGGTGGAAAAGAGAATTCCAGGGTTATTAAGAATCAGAAGAGTGTAAGCAAGCAGGAGGCGTGAGGTAGGAGGACATGGTGGGGACACAGCATTTGGAGCCAGGTCTATATTCAAATGAGTTAAGCAGGAGTTCAGGAGGAATGTAAGGGGACAAGTGCCAGCTCAAAGGTCAATGCCTCCTTGGCACAGCTGAGCACCGGGCCCACACCTAACAGCTCAGTGCCTGGTCTCCGCCACTCAGAATAATACGTGTTTGGGAAGGTGGCTTGACATCTGGGGAGTCTCCTGGATGGGCCACCAGTGGTGAGCTGGCCAATGGCCTTGCCCCTATGCCAAGCTCAACTGGACCTTGAACCTGAACATCTCCAAAGTTGAAAGTGGCCAATCTCACTGGGGTCCTAACCCAAGGGTTGCCTCTCTCTGTCACATGGTCAGGTTCATTCATCCTCCACTACACCCTCAAAGAGCTGGAGAAAATTCACCTGGTCCCAAGACAAAAACCAGGGCCAGATAAGCAGCATACGGAGAGCCAGACCAGGGAGGACCCCACCTGCCCCTCACTCTGTGACAAGAAGTCAGAAAGGACACTGTTGTTGGGGGAGGAGACTCCTGCAGATGGAAACTCAGTGACATAATTGGGGGAACTAAGGCTCCTGTTCAATAGTACTGAGAGTTAGCAAGCCCCACCCTAAGACTTTAATTAGAGCCCATGAGCAACCCCAGAATGAGATACAGTGACCATGGAAGAAGGGACAAAGCCAGAGCAGGCTTGGTGTTCAGTGGAGTAGTGTAGTCCATAACTCATGAGTGTGGAATGTTGTGGGGGTTGTTATATTTTCAATTCTGCAGCATTTAAAATGTCTTCATTTATATGAGGCATTTAGAGGAACTCTCTTTCCTAGTTCTTAGGAGATTTTATCTGTGTTAGTTAGCTTTCTACTACTGTCACAAAATGCCTGAGATAATCAACTAACAAAAATAAAAGGTTTATTTTGGTTCAGTTTTGGACGTTTTAGTCCATGTTTGCTTGGCTCTGTTGCTTTGGGCCTGTAGCAAGGAAGCACATCATGGCAGGGAGCACAGGGCAAAGCCAAGCCACTCACTTCATGGACAAGAAGCAAAAGGAGGGAAGAGGAGGATCCCAGGAATCCTAAAGTCCCCTTCCAAACACAGCCCCAATGACCTGAAGGGCTCCCTTTAGGCTCTACCTCCTAAAGGTTCTACTACCTCCCAATTGTGCCACTCGAAGACCAAGCTTTACCAATGGACCTGTGGGGAATATTCAAGTCCAAACTATAGCACAGAGGGATTTGCTTTCTTCTTTTTAGTTATTCCTGGTTTTTTGGGTTGTGGATCAGATCTGTATTATTTCTACTCTTTTAAAACTAATTGATGATTCAAGTCCAAGAAGGTGGTCCAATTTTGCTCTGTCCCCTGCATACTAGCCCAGAAGGACAAGCCTCTAATTTCAGGGCACAGAATTAGACCTATGAAGTTCTGTCTTTCAATACACACTTATTGAGCACCAATTGTGTTCCAGAACTGCCCCATCAGATAAGACAGCTGTCTGGCCAAGGTCCCTGCCCTAGAGCCGTGGGGCTGTGGGGAAGAGGAAAAAATAGAAACAAAAAACACAGTGAATGAGGACATCAGAGAGTTTGTGAAAAGATGATAAATGGTATGGAAAGAGAAAAGATGCAGCCAGGTGCGGTGGTGCACACCTGGAATCCCAGCAACTCAGGAGGCTGAGGCAGGAGGATCACAAGTTTGAGGCCCTCAGCAACTTAGTGAGACCCTGTCTCAACATAAAAAAAAAAAAATATATAAAATGGGCTGGGGAT
>NW_026000082.1:40253075-40300067 GCF_001458135.2 Marmota marmota marmota
AGAGAGAGAGAGAGAGAGAGAGAGAGAGAGAGAGAGAGAGAGAGAGAGTGAGTTGGGGATACGGCTCAGCGATAAATTGACCCTGGATTCAATTCCCAGTGCCAAGAAGGAAGAGGAGGGAGAGGAAGGTGAGCAGGAGGAGAAAATAATGGAGGAGGAGGAGGAGAAGATGTGAGTCAGGTTAAGAGGGGGAGGGGATGTCAAGTGGCCAAGGTGGGCCTTATGGAGACAGTGACATTTGAGCACAGAACTGAGGGACATGAGACAGCTGGGAGAAGAGCTTCCTGGGCAGAGGCAGCATGCAGGCTAAGTTCCCAAAGCAAGGCTGTCACTCACACATTCAAGGACCAGCCAAGAAACCAGGCAGATGGAGCAGGGTGAGTCAGAGAGCTGCCCCAGAGAGAAAGCAGCGTTGGCCCACGCGGGGCCTGACCCACCAGCGCGAGCCTTTGCTTCTTCCTGAGTGAGTTGGGGTCCCCTTCAACATCTGAGCAAAATGAGATGATACAACTCACACTCAACATGGTGCAAGTCGATGAGAAGGGCCTAGAAGCACAGGCAGAAGCTTAGAGAAAGGAGTTCACTGCAGTGATCAGGTAAGGGACGGTGGCAGCCCCAACAAGGTGGCAGCTGAGGAGGCAGAGGAAAGTGGTCAGTTTCTGGACATGATTTGAAAGGAGAGTTTTAAGTTAAAAACCACAGACGGCCATTGTTTTGCAGAGCAGAGGCAGCGGCCCAACAGAGAAGGCTGACATCTAAAATGGAGTCACCCGTGCCAACGTTCCCCATCCCCAAACTGAAACCTAGCCATCTGATCTTCCAGGAAATCAGGAGAGAAAGGTAAATTTCCCCACCAGCCCAGTTTCAGTCAACATAAAGATTCCTCTGCTTTAATCCTTACCCCAAATAAGTCACTTGGAGTAGTCTGACGTTCCCCAATCAGTTATCTTTCTGTGTCTGTCTCCCTGTCCCCTGCCTTGCAAGGAGAGCAACTTTGAAATGACCGCTCTGGTTTTTATTCTTGCGACTACTCTCTGGAGCCCTCTTCTGTCCACCAATCGACTCTCTCTGGCTGGCTCACTGCAATGCACCACATCCTGTGGGATGAGAGGTCACCTGACTCTACAGTCACAGATAAAGCCAATTAAGAGCTTTAAGATGTTGTAATTTTGTCTTTTGACAAGATCCACAGGACCTGCTAACTGACAGGATGTGGGCGTGAAAGAAAGAGAGGGATCAAGGATGGATCCAGCGGAAGGAGGGATTGCCACAAGGAAGGGGAGAGGGAGGGAGCAGAGCGGCCCTGGGGAGCTGTGGAGGGCACTCCGAGGTGCGGAGTGAGAGGCTCCTTAGACACTTAGTCGACTGGGCTGCAGATGCATTTTGGAGTCAACAGCCACAGATGGTGTTTAAAGCCAGGAGAGCCGAGGACATCACAAGAGAGGAGCTATGAAAAGGAGCAAAGGTCCAAAGAGCTGCAGAAAGAGGCTGGGGAGGAGGAGGGCATCTGGTAGAGCTGGTGTCCCAGAGAAGGACAGAAAATAAAGGCTCTGGCAGAGGGGGCAGAAGGGTCAGCACATTAAGCACTGGGTGTGGGGGACAGGTGGGGGAGGGGGGCTCCCTAAGGATGAGAACTAGCCCTTGGGCTAATGTGGTGGCCCTTGGTGACCTGAGGAAGGGACACTGTTGTGACATTCTGGGAGTGAGAGTGATTAACTGGAGTGTGTGGGTCAGTCAAGGCCTTGATGGAACAGAAGTGTCCCTTCAAATTGGTGAATTCAAGAATTTAGTAAAAAGACTTGGAGCAAAGCTGTGGGCAGGTGCAGGGAAAGCCCCAAGAATATGTAACAAGGAGGCCGCTGTCACCACGGCCACGCCAGCAAAGCCAAGGTGAAGAAATGGCTGCTGGGATCCAGAGTGAGTAGTGAGGAAGAGGACACAGAACTGCCACCAGTGTGACACCCCTCCCCGGGGAAGGGCCGGGAGTAAATGCCCTGGCCTCACTCTCCTCCCTCCCGCATGTCCTGCCTGTGCCCAGCCCAGCGGGAAGCCAGAGGGCGAGGGGACCTGTGGATGCAGCCACACAGGTCAGGCTGCTGGCCCCGAGCAGGTGGGGCCGGGTGGGGACGGCTGCAGGGGCAAAGAAAGGTTCCAGAGAGCACTGCTCGCTGTGTTGACGATGAGAGTTGAGCTCCTCTGTGGCTCGAGGTGCAGTTGCTGCAAGAGAAGCCTCGGACTGAGATGAATGGAAAGGCCATTTTTCAAAAATTCTGTTACATTTTTAAAATTGAAAAAAAGAATGAATCTTTTAACAGACTGTGTCGGCAGAACAAAAGAGCAAATTGAGGAAAAAGTGAGCTTGGTGGCCCTAATCAGAAGGAGAGGCACCGCCACATCCTTCCTCAAACTCGCTCCTCCCTTTGGACCTACTCTCCCCCAGTCCTCCTCCAGCTCCACCGCAGCCGGCGCCTCTACTTGACCCCAGTTCCCTCCGGCCTGCACTGGGGCCCAGCTCCTATTTTAGTCAGCTTTCTCACTGCTGTGACTAAAGGACCCTGTCAGATCAGGCGGGGAAGTCAGCGGCCAAAGGAGGCAGATTTAAAAGGGCCACTGAACAGGCTTTATTGAGATATCACTCCCGGGCGGAACTGATCAGACCCACAGAGGGGACAGGAGAAGGGTCTAAGGAGAAACTGTGTGGAAGCTCAACCGGACTGGACTTTTATGGGGCTTACAGCCGGAAGGAAAGGGCTTGGGACAGGAAAAGATGTTTCTAGGGTCCCTTGCCCCCTTGAAGTTGGTCAGGGGAGTTGGCTGAACTCCAGGATTGGCCAGGGGGGTCCTATTGATTGACAGGCGTTAGTCAGGAGATCTGGCTGATTGACAGGTGTTTCCACCGGCATCTGATTGATGTTCTTTTTCAGCGCGGGCTGCTTTGTTCTAAGTTGCCACTAAGTCGCCACCAAGTCACCGCCACCGACCTAACAGATCCGACCAGGACAACTGTGAAGGAGGAAAGGTCTATTTAGGGGCTCACAGTTTCAGAGGTCTTAGTCCATAGAAGGCAGGCTCCACTTCGCAGGGCTCAAGGTAGGGCAGGACATCATGATGGGAGAGTGTGGCAGAGGGAAGCAGCTCACATGGTGATCAGAAGGTGGAGAGAGACTCCACTGGCCAGATACAAACATATACTCCCAAGCCAAGCACCAATTCCACCTCCCCCAGCCACACCCCACCACCTTAGTCACCACCCAGTTAATCCCATCAGGAAGACTAATTAATGGATTGGATTAAGACTCTCACAACCCAATCATTTCTCCTCTGAACCCTCTTGCATCGTCACACACACGTGAGCTTTTGGAGGACACCTCACATCCAAACCATAACATCTTCTGAAATGGAATGTGAACACCATGGCTGGCACTCAAGCAATCATTAATGATCCATGAGGTACTACAGGAGGAATGGCAGAGCAGCAAGATAGAGGACATTATGCCCTTGGTGACTGTAGTCTCACCTTTACATTCAAGACTGTCGACTTCCAAACTTCTTTTTGGTGAGGGACAAATAACTTCTATTTTGTTTAAGTTACCATTATTTGGGGATTCTACAGTCATGGCTGAACATGATCCAGATACATCATTTTAACCCCTAAACTGAAAATTCATCCCACGTTCTATTTCCAATTTCCCATCATTTCATCTTTATTGTCCAGTCCATTCTGTTGATGATTCTGCAATGAGTCCAAATGACATCAGAAGGAGACTCAAATAGCAAATTCCAACAACAAAGTGCCCCTCATTTGAATATGAACCCTCTCCTTTTATCCACGTTGTCAAGAAGAAAGTATAGACTGAAAATTACCCTAATTCTTTTATTCTATAATGCATATTTTCCCCTCATTTTAGCATCTCTGCAATCTGGATGCATCTTAAAACAAACGTCATCCTACAATTGTCTGATAGGTAGCATTCATGACCTTGTTTTGTGAAAACCTTCCTTCCACTGAGAGAGAGTGCCAGCATGGAAATAGATTAAATAGGGGTCTGTCATCTTGCAAACTAAAACCCAAGTGGATCATGGTCCACATTTTATATTCCCCCCCCCCACACACACACACCGATTTCTCCTTGGCTCAGCTTCAGCTAGAAGATTCTAGAAGCCTGACCTTTGAGACCTCGCTGTCCCATGTTTCTGGTCTGACCCTGGCATCTCCACCTTTCTCCTAAGCAGCTGCCCTCCTGCCTGAGTGAGCCTCAGTGTTACCTGGGGGTCTTAGCAAAATTAATTCCAGGGCCCAAACTTGATTCAACAGGTCTGGGGTGGGGCCCCGGGATCCGGGTTCCTACCAGGTTCCCACCAGGTTCCCAGGGGCTGCCCGAGCTGCTGGGGGAGGGGCTGCATTTTGAGAACCACTATCCTAAGGAAATCTCTTTTCCTGTCTTCCTTTGTTTTGTTTTTCTGCTGCTGCTGCTCCTGTTCGGATTCTTAAAAATAAAATTAAAAATGCACCAAGTCACACTTCTCAAATAATTCTTGCTCCTTTTAAAATGTCCTGTGCAATCTGGATCCTGGAGACAGAGGATTAGTGGCATGCTATATTTATAGTAAGAGTGCCCATAATTTAAAAAATTTTTTTCTCTCTTGTAAAATCTACCATCCTTCTGGGGGGGAGTCAAACACTTGGCTATGGCCTGACTTCTGGAACTGGGACATCCAGGCCAGCTTGAGAGTTGGAGTGGGACTGAGTGCATCTGGACAAGCCAGCCATCTTTGAGGTCAATCCTCAGGTTTCTCAATCCCACGCGAGCGACCTCTCGGCTGGATCACTTTGCTGCGGGCATTGTGGGGTGTTTGCGATATCCCTGGCCTGTGCCCACCAGAGGCCAGTGGCACCCTCCCTGTTGATATCTACAGGTGTTTCCAAAGGTTCCCCAAGGGCCAGTGTCAGCCCTGGTTGACAACATTGTGCTGTGGTTTAGTTCCTTGTCTCTGAGGCCCCTCAGAACAGTGTAAATGGAATGAAACATGTTTCCCAACTGAAGGGGTGCCAGGGACATCACCCCACAATACAGCTCCTTGGCATGCCGGTTATTTTTAAAGGCACTTGGAAACCAGCAGGTGCTGTGACTTCTCGAAGTTCCCCTTTCCTCAGGCCCTTCATCTCCCCTCCCCAACCAAAGCATTTACTCTTCCTCTAAAGTGCCTTACCACCCCCACTTCTCTCCCGTATGATGAAGGGTTAGAAAGTCTCTCACCGTGATGGTGATGTTCCCCAGGCACATGATGAATTGTACACCTTTTGTCCTGTGAATTGGTCTGTTGCCGGTTTCTTTCTCAGACTCACTATATGCACACACACAGGGAAGGACAGCGTTCCCTCTCCCCAGCACAACTACTCAGGCCTTCCGTGCCCAAAGCTAAACCGTCGGCACTCTGGAGCCACACTTCCCAAAGTAAAACACGCCTCAAAGTAACCTAGGGAATCTTGCTAAAATGCAGATCCTAATGCAGGGGGCAGGTGCTGGGGTCTTAGTCCCCCACCCAGACCAAAGGAACCAAAATCCTCATTAAAGCTTGAGAAGCACAGCCCCGTGTGCGCACACAGGCTGGAGCGGAAGCTAGAGTCCTGGCCAGGAGACCCGGCCAAAGAAGCACAGGAAAAGCAGCAAATCATAGTTCTGTCCCCAGGGGGCGACAGGACTTGCATAGAGGGAGTCTTTCTTTCTCCCCATAATGAGTCCCCGCCTCAGCTGTGCATGCTGCCTAAAGCCTCAGCTAAAGACCCTGGTTACCGCCGGCCCAAGTGCTAAGGCCAGCCCCTTGTAAGCCCTAACCCGAGCCCCGGTACTCACATTTTGCTAAGTCCCCTCCTATGTACCTGCCTGTTTCTGCTGAGATTGTCACAGCAGCTTGCCTCAAATGCCATTTGTACTTTGCTTCCTAGTTCAGCTCCTCCTCCTCCTCCTCCTCCTCCTCCTTCTCCTCCTTCTTTTAAGTTCCTAGCTATCTCATCAGCTCTGGGGTTAATGATCTTGGAGGCAATATCCTTAAATATTACCATTTTCCATACACAAATGAGTCAGTCGGCTAGTGATGAAATGATTTCTGACTTTGAACGTTTTGACTAAGGCTAAATCAGAATAGGAGGCTTATGATTATGAGAACAATAACTTCCTAGTTCCATTTACCAGAATTAGATGACTAGCCTACATACTCACCCGCAAGGCTGAACACCCAGAGGGGCAGAGCCTTTACAGCTAAGCTGGCCACCCACCCCTAAGCAGACCAAAGCCCATACCCTCCACAGACAGGCAGCGCTTCATGAGGAAGGAGAAAGAGGAGCCGAACTGGACATGCCCAGTTGCTTCTCCCAAACTTGTCAATCAGGTAAGAATCACTCAGGGAGAAATGAGGGAATGGGTGGAGGGAGACCAGGAGTGTTAACCCATGGGTGTTTGACATGTTGGATGGAAACACCAGAGACAGGGCACACACTCCCCACAAGAATAACCATCCTTGTCTACAATGCAAAACAGATTACTTAGCAGAGTTCCTTTATCCTTGCAATCCTTGAAGACAGTCTCCAGTAAAGACAGAGGAGCTGCGTAATTTTTTTGGTCAAAAATATTCAGCCATTTTCCTTTTCTCTTCTGTGAATGTATGAAAGGGTCATACTTTCTATTTCTTCGACATGAGTATCCTCTGCTTCCTTGGCAGTCATCCATTTGTACTTCATTAATGGGTTTAATAATAAATATCTGGAAAATGAGCAGCTAGTCCCCAGCCACAGGTCATTGCTTTCTGCTATGTATCTTTTACCATTATAGAGTAACACTAGCTTTTTAATGCTTTATTCCTGTGGCTTTTTAAATCATGGTAGCAAACCCTCAATTTCCCACAGTCGTGAAAGTTCAAAAGATCTTTTACTCGACATGCAATACCTTGCCATGAATAGCTTTTTATATGTGCTTTTACAAGCAGCAGATAGTTAGATTGACTTTGATTTTTGTGCAATCAGTCACAACACCCCCCTCCTTATTTAAAGAAAGGTGGTACATTTTTCTCATGTTTAGGAGACCACAATTGCTTCTCATTGAGTTAAATTCTCAGTGTTTTCTTTTTGTTTCAACTTCCATAGCTTTTTCATGAATGTTAAATTCTATCTCTTGTTAAACCAGATCTAGAAGAAACATCTCAACGCTAATAAGTCCAATCTGACCTCAAGTTTTATTCTTAGAGGAGAAACCCTCAACATTTATTTCCACAATTCTTCCCCAGATTTTTGAGAATAAAAATCAAGTTCCTTCCATCCTTTCTGAAATGACCTTTGTGGGTTTTATTCTAGAAATTCTAAGCTAGAGCTTGCTGTTAACGCATGTGTGCACTGGTTCATCAACAAGGCCTGCTCTGTGCAAGCCATGACCCAACCACGCCTGAAAGCTCCCTTCCCTCAAGGAATTTACATTCTGTTAGGAAAGAACAAAAGAAATAAACAAATGTTAGATATAATATGGCGAACACTGCTGGAGATGATAAGTTCTTCCCTCTTTAATTGACCTGATACTGTCAAAGCAACCATCTCACCCAGGGGCCTCCCTCTTGAATGACAGCAACCACTAAGGCCCCAAGCCCTGCTCTTGGTGAGCAGGCAGCTGTTGATCAGCTGTGGATGGGCGGAGGGTATGCCAAATCTCTGCCCAGCAATCCTATCCCAGATTCCCTTTTTCCCTCGGGATCTATCGTCTATAATCCTCATCCTGGCACCAACTGCCATTTCGATTAACGTTCTTTGTTTGCAATTTATTCTGGCTAAACCAAAAAAAAAAAAA
This sequence comes from Marmota marmota marmota, assembly GCF_001458135.2. Taxonomy (NCBI): domain Eukaryota; kingdom Metazoa; phylum Chordata; class Mammalia; order Rodentia; family Sciuridae; genus Marmota; species Marmota marmota. Next base: position 40,260,908 of record NW_026000082.1, read on the forward strand.
AAAAATTGATGAAAGAAAGCTGGACCACTCATGAAATAGAAGGAGGAGTTAATCCACCAGGCCTTGGGAAGGTTAGGACCTGGAAAGTTTCAGTAATCATGAATAATCTCTTTAGGACACCAAAGACCAAATGGCTCTGCTCTTCTTAAGCTAGCGCAAATTCTGGGGAAAAGAGTCCCAGGAGAAAGACTGATTGGCTGGCTGGGTCATGTGCCTCATTATGATGGGCAGTTCTGATCATAGACACTAAGAGAGAGGTTTTCCCTAATGGGAGGAGTTGGGTGATGATATCAAAGGGACAGGGGATGCCCTGCAGAAGAAAGGAAAGGTATTCATAGGACTGGGCCTCAGCGCCCACAGCTCCTGTTCTATGTCCCTCCTGACCATCAGCTGAACCCTACTTACCCTTCAGGGTCCCAGCTCTGGTGACAGCCCTGCTTGCTGCTCCACAGCTCTCTTTGAAGGCTGTCCAAGCAGAATTAATTGTCCCCTCCTCTGTGACTCCCCAAATGCTCTACGCCACACCCCTGCTACAGATGCGCACACATTAACCTGTCTGTGCCCACCGGGATCAGTGGGGAGCCTTTCCATCTGTCCATCAACACAGTGTTGGAAACATAAATGTCTGCTAAGCTGAACCTGTTGGAGTCTTTTCTCTCTTAGCAAGGATGTGGGAATCATTAATTTGCACCTATTTTGAGCATCTCCGGGCAACTCTAGGTGTTTGCTGCTGCTCAGGCCGCTCCCCTTCTGGTGGCTCCTTTGTGTTGCAGATTTCTGAGAGCCCCTGAGCTCCTTGCTTAGGTTCTGTTTGTTTTTACCTCTTACCTCCCATGGTTGTCATTTCTCTCTGTGTAAGGGAGCCCAATTCCTTCAATGGTTTTGTTTGTGTTCTGGCTGGTAGGGGACACCCTGGGGCATTCTTGGTATGGTGACTTCCTGGATGCCAATTGCATGTCCTCCAACAACTTGGAACAGCAAAATTCATATCCCTGGATGAAGATTCTGGGGCTTAGAGAGAATATCTCCAGAGTCGCCCGAATCTAGTTGAAGGTCTTCTGGATGTTTCTCTGGGGGTAGTTCCAGCTTCACAATTTTATCAAATTAGTTTAGATTTGTTTTTTGTCCCCCACCTCAAAAGACCAGGCCTTTCTCCTCATCCTACCTCTGATTTAAAAGGCACTTCTGGATATGCTGAAGGTGGTTCCAGAAATGCCCTGGGTTCTGGCACACAGGGTAGAGGGACATGCTCCAATGGCTTCTGCAGCATCTATTTGCCCTCCTAACAGAATCCAGAGTTTTGCTTGGGGAGTCTCCCTTCCCTTATGGCACAGCAACTGGGCAGTTGGGTGACATATTTCCCCTTCCCTGGAACCAAGGGTGAGCCTCAAAGGACAAGCCAATCCATCGTACTCTCTTTGCAACAAAGATTGGTCCATGTTGTTCCTATAAAACAAAGTAGGGGGCTTTGAGGGATGACCGTGGGAAGATTTGCCTCTTCTACTTGCCCCCACGTGAATGAGGAAGCAGGAGGCCCTTGTGGCACATGCAGACACCTTGAAACCACACAAGAAGTCCCCTGAGAAGGAGCAGGAGAGGAAGAACTGCAAAGGAAACAGAGCCAGAGCCATGATCCAGCCATGCCTGAAAGCTCCCGTACCTCCAGAATCTTCAATGACTCCAGCCAATAGGGAACCAGGCCTGGTTTCGCTCTCCAGTGTATCCCCAGCACATAGTAGGTCCTCAATGTAGTTTACTGACTGGATGAGCAATCAGTCCTTCCAGGAATAAGGTGATCCCCCACTTTGTTCAAAGAGGTCTATAGGATCCCTAAAGTTCTGAGGGATGAAACAGAGGCTATGAGAAGAAGGGACGATCCTCCACCCACCTCCACCTGGTCTCCATGCCAACCACCCCAACGCCCACCCTCATCCCTAATCCCTCACTCCTCACTCCTCAGCATCAACCCTCAGTCCTCACCCGTCACCTGTCACCCCTCTCTCCTCATCTGTCAAGTGGGGACAATGATCCTATCAAAATGCCCGGAGCCCTGGCCAGGCTGCCTGCTAGTCCCCAATGGGGATAAGTGCTTTGAGCTCCTGGGACAGGCACTGCCTCCTGTGGCCAGGTAAGCAGGGAGGGAAGGAGGGGCCCGTATTTATGGGCTTCTCCCCTGGGCAAGGCCCTGCAGAGGGCTTTGCGCGTTTCCCTTCCTTTCCGTCTGGCTCACACCCCTGCAAGGTCAGTCACTTGTCTCTGTTTTATGGAGGATGCAGCTGGGTTCAGGGAGGGGATGGGACTGGCCAAGTTCACACAGCCCCAGAGCAGAGGAGCTGCCGCTCAGGCCCCGGTCTTGCTGACACTCCCTGCCACATGGTGCTGGTGGTGTGAAAGCCATACCAAGACCCTTCCCAAATGTCTGAAGTGTCCTCCAGACCAGGTCCCACCCACACTGCCACCTCGAACCTCAGCTGGGACAATGTCTGTCTGCCCGGAAGACAGCCGGGTTGTCCCTACCAGCCTCTGGCCCTCCACTCCTCCGTCTTCTGCCCCAGGTATAGACCAGCAGGGGCTTGCAGGGGCCCTGTCCTGGGCAGGCCAGGACTGGAAGTGGGTCATGAAAGCAATTGTCTCAGAAACCTGGCTCTTCCTGGGAACACCCCTCTTCTGCCACAGAACAGCTGTGGGCCAAACCTCCCCGGGAATCAAAGCTAATTTTCGGTTAGCTTTTGAGGCAGCTCCTCAGTGACTCACTGTTTGGTCCCTTGTGACCAGGCCAGGAGCCAGGGGCTGCTAGGGGCCCTTGTTAAAATCAAAAGGAAACGGTGAGCAAAAGGGAGCCCCCTTGTCAGGAGACCGTGACTCATGGCTGCTGGGTGCTCCTAGGCAGAAGGGCTCACCTCTCTGGCTCACTGGCCCTCAGTCTTCCCTAGAAAGGGGCGAGAGAACAGGCCGAGGTGTGGAGAGGCACAGGGGAGCTATTAGCAGGAAGCGAATGGGCAGGGCCGGAGGCAGTGCTGCAGCCTGTTTACTGGGCCTTACTCCTCTGTTAACAACCTTTAATCCCAAATCACAGCCCTCTGCTCCTAATTGCCAAACCTCCCCAGGTCTCCATCCCCAGCCAGTGAGTTTATCTGATTCCTTCCTGGGAGCTCCAGCCTTGCCCAGTTCCTCTGTCTTCTCTCCCAGAAAGGAGGCTGACCCTGGGCCCCATATGTGCACCTGCAGCCTGGATCCAGGTGGTTCAGCCCAGAGTCGCAGCATGACCTTCGTCACAAACCCTGGCCACTTCTGCCTCTGTGGACCCTTTCCTCCAGATAAAAACATATTAAAAGTTAAATTTTACAGCTGGGCATGGTGGCCCATGCCTAGCATCCAAGCCACTCTGTGGGCTGCAGGAGGATCACAAGTTCAAGGCCAGCCTCAGCAACTTAGCAAGGCTCTGTCTCCAAACAAAAATGGAAAAGGGCTGGGGATATGGCTCAGTGGCAAAGTGCCCCTGGATCCAATCCCCAGTACCAAAAAAAAAAAAAAAAAGTTAAATTTTAATAATCATGTTAATATGAAGACAAATATAATCCAGGCTGAGTTGTACTCATTCTTCTTCTGATTTTTTAAGCAACTGAAACATTTTGAAGGATCTCAAAACTGGTATGGATGTTAGTTAAGCTCTGCATCCCCTTCACCTGGTAGATACGTTGGCTCTGGGTAAGTCCTTTGGGCTGCCTGGATCCAAATTCTGACTCACCAGGTACTTAGGCCTGAGCCTCGGTTCCCTCCTCTGTAAGATGGGAGTGGTCGTAGCACACAGGACGCAGCTCAGCTGATCTTGCTTGTGAGGGGCTCAGCAGGGTGCCCAAGGTTCCATGAAGGCCACTGCCTAGTCACATTGGAGTGTCCTGTCCTCCCACAAAGGAGGCAAGGGTGGGATGCCTTCTACCCCCGTCATCTACACAGGAAAACTGAGGATCCAAGTAAGGTAAAGCATCTGCCCCGGCCACGTAATAAGTGGCAGAACCAGGACTCCCAGGCCAGGGCCAGCAGCTCCCGGCCCTGATCGTTGATGGAAGTGGATGGTCAAGTTATCCCAGTCGCAGGTCGGGAGCGGGGAAGGCCTGGGGAGGGCGTCTTGCCTCCAGTTCACCCAGTGGGAATGTGGAAACGGGGCAGACCCGGCACGTGGCACTCCCGCTGTGAGAGCTCGAGTTTCTCCTCCTCTCTGGGTCTCAGTCGCCGAATCCATAAAACAGGATGAGGGAAAGATGCCAAGAAAGAAAAGCCCAGCCCAGGCCCTGGGTACCAGGGGCACCAGGACAGTGGCTAGGAAAGGGGTAGGTGACGGAGGACATGAGAGGGGACAGCCATTACATCCCCTGCTTCCTGGGCTGTGGGCCCAGCTGGCCCCTCCTCTGGGGACTTGGCCAGAGTCTCAGACCTGAAGGCACTCAGGGGTTGCATCACTGGGCACTCAGGGGTTAATGACGGGGAGTGGACAGAACTGGGTATTTAACTGACTGGGAGGTGCCCTGAATTCAAAGCGCCCCTGCTCACTCCCTTCCACTCTCAGGCTCCTCTGCCCCCCTGCTCACCTCTTCCGAGACCCCCAAGATGAACCCTCCCCATCTTCTGGCCTTCCTTTGCCTCCTGGGTAAGTGAACTCATGACCTGTGATGGTCCCCCTTCCCGCCCCCGCTATCTGGCAACCCGGAGCCTGCTGGATGCCCCTGAGCTTGGTTCTCCAGAGGGCATCAGGGGTACCAACTACTGGGGACCCCCTCTTCTTGCCACCAGGGGATAAGCCAGTTCTGCCCAAGCCAGCAGTGGCTGGAGGAGATGGGGGAGTAGGGGGGAGAGCGCAGCCCGAGGAGGGGTGGGAGCACGGGACAGGGGCTGGCAGGGACCCCAGCAGCACACTCGGGCTCCTCCCTGTACTGGCTTCATTTTTGGCTCCAACCTGCCTCGGTAGGCACCGCGCCATGGCTGCATTGGGAGGATCTGGAGGAATTCAGGGGGGTCCCTTGAGGGAGTTAGGAATCATGTCCTGTGGTATCTGTGAGACCTCAGGGGACAGAGCGCTCTTGGAGGAGACCAGGGCTAACAGCTGGGGGTACAATGAAGGTCTTTGGGAGAGATGTGAAAAGCCAATGGGGGTCCCCAGAAGGGTGAGTGAGGGATATTCTTGGGGTGGTGGAGGAGAGTGGGGGTGTATGGCTGATGTGAAGGAGTGGGGTCAATAGGATTAAGACCCAAAGGATGCCACTGGAGGGGTCACTACTTAGTATCATTGTTGTTATTGGTGACGGGGTGCTTCGAGGAGAGAAGCTTCACTAGACAAATGTTGAGCTGTCTGGAATCAGATTTGAGTGACATGAGGGGTGGGCCCTGGGTGAAAGGCTCCCTCCTCCTCCACAGTGGCCATGGCCAGCGGGAACCTGGTCCAGTTTGGGGTGATGATCGAGAGGATGACAGGGAAGTCAGCTCTGCAGTACAATGATTATGGCTGCTACTGTGGCATCGGTGGGTCCCACTGGCCAGTGGACCAGACAGACTGGTGAGGAGGTGGCCAGCAAGGGGAACACTCTGGGAGGAGCACCCTGGGAGGGGGAAGGATCTGGGGGCACTGAGAGACCAGCAACTGACCCTCTCCTCCGAGCTCCTTTGGGCTGTGCCCCAGCCATCCCTGTCCAGCCTGGCCTGGCTCACAGGCCCCTCCAGTTGACCATGACCCCGCAGGTGCTGCCACGCCCATGACTGTTGCTATGGGCGGCTGGAGAAGCTGGGCTGTGAACCCAAACTGGAAAAGTACCTTTTCTCTGTCGGCCAGCAAGACATCTTCTGTGGTGAGTGGACAGACCCGGAGCAATCCACATGTTGTGGGGAGGGGCAGCTTCAGACTGGATCCCCCTCCTGATGTGACCTTCGGCCTTGTCAGGGGCAGACCCTGGACTGGAGGAATGGGGTTTCCCATTGTCAGTGGTGTGCAGAGACCTGTCCCTCTGTCTCCATGCTCACCAGGCATCTGGGCTAGAGAAGCCAAGGTCCATTGGTGCAGCCCCAGTCCCTGCCTCAGCCTCAGGAACTTCCTCCCCACCCAGAGACTCCTCCCAGCTCCAGCCTCTGGGGAGGGTGCAGGAGGGGCCCAGCTGAGCCGCACCCAAATGAGCTGGACTCACACACCCATCTCAGGTCCCCAGGATGGAGGCAGCTGGAGTTTTGATTTGGGACAGCAGACCCCATTCCCAAAGGCTGATTCCCCTTATTAGGGTTATCAGGCTGGACCGGTTCTCTCCACTTTGCCACATCCAATGCCCTGGACGGTCCATCCCTCCTCTGGTCTCCAGCTGGGGAAGCAGCCTCAACTGAGACAGAGTGTAGGGGGGCAGGCGGATCAGAAGCCGGCCTTCCTGCTATAAAGCCAGGCATAGCCTGGAGGGAGGGCAGGGCCCCATGGGTGTGGTGCAGAGATGGACCTGGAGTCCTCTCCTGCGAAAGGACTGCGCAGGTATCAAAGGTCTACCAGAGGGGAGGGACAGAGCCAGGCCAGCACCTCCAAGGCAGAGGTGGCTCAGAGGGTCTTGTTCCTTCCGCCGTCCACTCAGGAGAGCAGCTGTGTAAGGTAAAGGTGGTGAGCGCCCCACCCCTGAGCTTCATGCAAGGCTGGGATAGTCAGCTGTGAGAAGAGGGGAGGGGGCCGGGAGGTCTGGGCCCTGGGTTCTTCTCAGGGCTTCACCTTCTGCCCACCATGTGACTTTAGGCAGGTGACACAGCCCCTGGAAACCTCTGCATCCTCATCTAATAAGGAGGTAATCATACCCCCCTCCCTAGCTCAGCCCAGCTCCTGGAAGGAACCCCCCAAAAGAGGGTGTGAAAGAAAAGTGACCACAACAGAGTGACCAAGAGAGCTTTATTGCAGCAGTGCAACAAAGAAAAAAGAAAGAAGGAAAGAGAGAGAGAGAAAAGAGAAGAGGAGAGATGAAGAGGGAGAGAGCAAGAGCAAGAGAGAGACAGAGAGCACGCGCAAGAAAGACAAAGAGAGCAAGAGGGGGGGGGCCTGGCAGGAGGGAGTTTTTATAGCCCAAATCTAATGGGGCCTCTGGGTCTGCAAGCTGCCTTGTTGGCCCAAGGGGGGGTTAAGTGTTCAGCCTTGAGGCAAACAGGTGATAAAGGACCAGATAGAGGGGGGGTTGAGTGCGTGGGCTATCTTGCAGCCAACATCTGTTCAGCCTGCCCTGCAGACAACACAGTTCAGCCTGCTCTGCACCCAACAGGGTGGCTGTCAAGATGTCAAGCTCCCCAATCCTGAGTCCTGCTGAAATAGCAGGCGTGGGCAGAATCCTGACGGGAAATAAAGGCTCATCTTTGGGTGAGGGGGAGGAGGCACCAGGACCCTTGTGGAGAGAGATGTATTTGTGGGGACAAAAATGAGTCGGTGCAGAGAACAGGAGCCTTCTGCAGCTCGGGTGCCTGCAGAACTGACGCCAGCCAGCCTCAGGGACAATGGTCTGGGAGGTCTAATTCCTAGGCTTGTGTGGGAAGAAAAATAGGTTCTGTCCTCTCCGGTGGGAGCAGGCAGGAGGCCCCAAGTAAGGCTTCCAGCCTGGACACAGGCCCCCCCGGGGGCATGAACAGCCATCTAGAATTGACACTACCTCCCGTAGTTTCCCCGCTCCTCGGTGCACCATCACAGGAGGAAGGAGTTGCCCAGAAATCCCTGGGTGGGGGCAGGTGAGAACCAGGCAGGAGGGGGCCAAGGGCCATGAGAGTGGGCCTGGGGAAGGAAGGAGGGACAGTGAGGGCCAACTTCTGGCCTTCACAGGGTCTCCCACGCTCTGCCCTTGACTCCCCCATTCTGGAACAGCCCCCTTGAGTGCAGGCTCCCATCAGAATGGGGCTGAGGATGAGGTTGAGAACATGAACCCAAGAGCAGCCGGGAGCCGTCCCAACCATGTCCGAGAGCGGGAATCCCGCGCCTCCAACCTTAGTGCCTGACTTACCTATTTCATCCAGCCGGCAAGACCACCTGCCAGAGGCGGACCTGCGAGTGCGACAGGAGGGCTGCCCTCTGCTTCCGCCGCTATGTGAGCACCTACAACCGCAAATATGCCCATTACCCCAACAAGCTGTGCACAGGACCCACCCCACCCTGCTAAACTCTGCTTGGCTGCAGCCCCGCCTCAGGCTGCCATAATCCCAGGCCTGAAGAAGTTTAGAACCCAAGGCCCTCCCTCTGGAAAATTCCGTCCCTTCCCCAGAGTTTCCACACTTCCCCCAGGAAGAGCCTCAGGAGCCATGGGCCTCTGCAGCACCCACAAGACTCAGTAACCCCACCCATTCTCTCTTCTGAATAAGTGAATATGCTCTCTTTAATTCTAGGATTCTCTGATTTGCAGATTTTGTCATGCTAGGTTTTGATTAGTCTATAATCCCGTTCTTTCATTTATTCATTTGTTCATTCGTTCATATTTTGAGCACCTGCCATGCACCACCCTGGTGCTAAGCACTGGAATACAGTAGGAATGAATCTGATTTGGGGTCCCATCTGTAATGCCAATATTAAGTCCTTTTAATTTTCCACAGCAGTAAGTTTCCATTATTCTCTTCTTCTAAAGTTCTACAGTCTTCTCTGAGACAATAAGGGCAATCTCCAAAAGGAATATTTCTGGCCATATGGCTTAATGTAAGAAAGATAAAAACTACCAACCTAAAAATATTGTCCCCACTGTCATCAGGCCTCAAAACACCCCCACTGACAAAGACTGATTTAGAGGGAAAAGTAGCTCCAGATCCATCTTATCTAACCCCCTTTTTTGACACCTGAGAGTCAGAGAAGGGACACTGTACCAGGGTATCCTTGCTCTTCTCCCTTAATTTTTTCAAGAAGTTGGCATCAGCTGCCAGTGTTGTGACACGGCCATGTTGACCAGACCCAACAGTTGTTACCTTGGAAAGATCACATATCTAGGGTAGGCCAGCTGTGAGCATATGCAGCCTGTGATGCTCCTGAGAGAGCAGGAAGAGGAGAGGGTACAACATGGCAGGTCAACCAAAGGATTCCCACCAAAGAAACAGCCAGTTCTGAAAGCCACAAGCCTCAGCAGATTTAACTCTGGACTGCAGATCTGCTGTCTCCACCAGCTGCCAGACACGGATGGAATCCTACAGGACCAGGATGAGCCTATTGAAGGAGACCATGTGCTGCATGGTACAAAGCTGTGGCCCGGCTGGATAAACTTCACTCCCTTTCATCCTTCATATGGTGTGCATACACCCATGAGGACTTTGAGGAGCACAAGAAATCAAAGGGATGCATCCTCCTAGACTTTAAAAAGACAACAAAACTCTGAGCTGGAAAAAAAATAGCATGGGGGACCAGTATGTGAGCTTTGCTGTTGTAATTGACCCAAAGTTGGAACCACCCAAAGATGGTGTCTTGAAACAAAATTGGCTTCTGTGAGCCTGAGTCTGATTTGTCAGGGAACGTGATCCTGAGGCGCCCTCTGGTGTCCAACTTGTTCAGACTACTAGGAAGAAACCCAAATTCGGTTCACATGGATTTCCCTTCACCCCCTGGGCAGTTCCTCAGGCTGGTGAAATTCCTAAACTTGCATTGTCAGTAATGAATATGCTAAGGAATCATCAGAGAAGGACTTCCCACCATCTTAGGGTATTGGTGTGTCTGCAGAAATAAGAAAGTCGGGGAAAAGGAGCTGACTTGGGTAGAGTAGAGAGGTGACTTCTGGGCATAATGGGATGAGGACCTGGTAATCTTCCCATTGTAACTGTCCAAAAATGTGAGAACTGCAACTAAAGACAGATGCCAGTGCAACCGGCTGTGACCACAGGTGGTGAGCCCCTTGGTCACTCATGGACAAGTCGTATCCTTTGTTTTTCCAGAGCTCAATAAATGTTCAATGAATGAATCGAGGAGAAGGTTTGGATTCCATCTGCACATGTGTGGATCTATAATGCACTTGGTTTCTAGTTGCAGACTTGTGAAAATGACTGAAAAAGGAAAAGGAGAGCTCTGAACTGAAGTCAGAGGCTCCAGGTACACATCTGTGTTCATCCTCTTAGCAACAGGGGGTGTGTTGGCGCACTGACTGCTCAGGGGTGTGTGGACAGCAGCAGCAGCAGCAGGGGGTCTTGTTAGAAAAACAGCCCTTACTCCAGCCCTGCTGAATCCTTCAATAGGTTAACAAGACCTCCAGGTGTGCAGGTGAAAATCTTCGAAGCCTGGTCACAGATTCAATCTCTGTATTTGTAAAATGGAACAATGACATTCCCCTGACAGATGGTTGTGGTGAGGTTTAAATAAATGAGTATGTGTGACAGCATATTTATATGCCTAGCACATAAATAAGCATTTGGTCCTATGAATGAATGTTAATAACAAGTGATAATGCTTGTTATCGGTGACCTGCTCCCTCTCGTTGAAGTTTGAACATTAGAGAAGCACGCCGAAGCAAGCATATAAGGCAGGGTTTACTTTAAAAGGGGTAACATAGACTTCTCCCAGGAGTGAGAAGGGGGCCCTAGCTGGTTCCTGGTATCCCAAGAAGTGAGGTGTTCTGCCCTTTTATGCGTCTTAGGCTTCCTTTGTTCTCCTGCTCTCTTGCCCTTATCTTTCTCCTCCCTGTGACTAGGCCTAGGAAAGGTTGGTGGGGTGGCCCAGTGGTGGGAAACAGGTGGGCTGAACAGGGAAGGGCAGGCTGGAGCAGCCCAGGACATATTAATTAACAACTTTACAGCTCCCTGTAAGGAGGGGCAATTCCTGGGGCAGGTTGCCTCAGCAACTGGTTGGAGCAGGGGAGGGTTATCTTGATAGGGTGAAGGAAGGGCTCTGAAGGCCCTCTGGGGTGGGACAGTTTCCAACTTCCCAGACTCACTCAAAGTGGCCTCCTTGATCTGACCAGACTCGATTTATCTATCTATACTGTCTAATTCTGGCTTCACAGGTATAACATTTTATTAAGCACCTAGAGTTTACAGGGCACTGTTCTCAGGGCTTTATGTGTATTAATTCTTCAGATGAATGCGTGGATAAATGAGTAAGGCAAAGGACTACACCAAGGCTGGTGAGAGGACATTGACCTCAATGTTTCATAGCATATCTCTTCCATTTTGAAGACAGGGTTTGGATTGTTTTTGCTTTTGTTCCTACTTACCCCCCTAACAGAAGCTAGGCATGAAGTGCCCAATTAAATCACTTGCTGAATAAGTGATTAGAAATCACAATGGAATTCCCGAGCTAACTGAAGAGTCTGATTATGATTCCACGGACGTGTGTCTGCTTCTCTGAGGTTCTTTGCAATGTTGCAGCTGGAGAACTGAATACTATTAAAGATCATCCTTTCTTTCAATAAGCTTTGTATAAACTATGTTTCTGGCATTAGGTTGAGTGCTAGGGATAGAGAAAAATTAGATGGGTTAACTGGCAGGCAGAGAGCAAATATTCTACACTAACTAAAGCTAAGAGTAGAGAATCAGGACCAATGGGCCTCCCTCCTTCATCCAGTCTCTCTCCCGTCCACCAATGGCTTAATGTCCATCCAGTCAACTCCTCCCCGCCATACCATCAGTGGCTCTCCATTATCCACTGCTTTCCTGCCTTCATTCCTTCATGCAATAGCTTCCCTCAACCTAAAAAGCTTCTCCTGTCCACGAATGCACCTCAAATTCCACCTTTCCCAGCTGGAGCAGAATTCAGTCTCCTCTGAAGGCCAGCTCATGTTTTGCGACCTTTACTAGTGCTGCTTACCCATTATTTGGGTTCTTGTGTGGTGGCAGTAGGCAGTCCTGGGTCCAAATCCTGCTTCTGCTACCACTTGTGATCTTGGTCCATTTACTTACTCTTTCATGTGTAAAATACAGAAAGAGTATCAGCCCTGTGGGGTGGTTTTAAGCTTCCTAGGAGACAATGAATTCAGAGTGCCTGGTGCGTTACTAACACTCCATCCATGCCCAATCACCTGTCCTTTTGCCTCCCCTGCAGCATCATCGCACCACAGATGCTAAATAAGTATCTGTTCAGTTGAATCCATGGGCTCATGACAACCGGAACTATTTTAGGGAACTGATGCCACACACTGATGCTATATGATTCATGCAAACAGTCTGTTGGTTCACTACCATCTGAGTGCTCATTTATCTTAAATGGGCCTTATGTTTTAAAATATTAATCTTCAGTGTCCTTGAGCTGACAGCCCACAGACAGATAAAACTGGCTGGAGAGACCTCACAGCTACCTGTAACGTCCCCAGGTCAGAAAGTACACAAGACCTATTCCATACACCAAGAAAGCAACCAGGCTGAACTAAGCACACCTGGTCTTTAGAACTCACTCGGCAAGCATGGTATTAATCTTCCAGTAGCAAAAGGGACATGGGAAGCATGTGAACAAATAAGTCCCCAGTCTTCCTCCAAAATTTGTACCCTTAATAAACTATCTTAACTACATGGACGTTCCCACTCCAGGGTTTTGCTTATGATGGTCCTTAGGTACAAAATGCTCTATTCTGCATCCTCTCTCCCCTTTCACTCCTGGTCCCAATGCCACCTCCTATAAGAGCCTTCCTTGATGTCCCGATGGCTGTGTTCACAATCACCTTCTCAGCCTTCCATTAGGGCATGTGTTCTCTCCGGTCACAGTCACATGTTCCTTTTGCCCCCTGGACTGGAAGCTTTATGAGGACGGGCCCATGTCTGGGTCACTACCCAGAAATATTAGCTATATATAGCAGAGGGTCATCAATGTTGGGTGGATTCCTGAATGTTTAGATGGGTAACTAAATTGAACTAAATCTGAGTAACCAAGTCCTTCTATAGGAAGGTTTTTAGCAAAGAAAAGATAGAGCTAAAACTTTGTTTTTAAACTAGAATTTATTGGTATACAAAACTCCATTTCATAGATAAGTGGCACATCTTTGCAGCTTCTATTGCACCAAGTAGTAAAGATTAAAAACAAAAAAGGAAACATTTGGTTTTGAAAACACTGCAAATAGCCAAGTACAGTACTTTGGTAAATAAAAAACAAAATGGTTCAGATGAACACAATCTGTGAAAAGAAAAGGCCTAGGGGAAATGAACTATGGACATCAATAGTGGTCACATTTCTCACCCCCGAGCTCCAGAGATAAGGCAGACTTGCTAAGTCTATGGATTATGACCCCATGGAGGTCTTAAGTATCTCCAGACCGAAGCTAGAACAAGTATAGTGCAATTAGGAAAAAGAGAAGGCCCATCCCCACAGACTCCTTGCCCTCAGTCCTAGGGGTCTGACGCACACCAGCACTCTGACACCAGGAAGGGGAACACGTGGGTGCTGAGTCTAGCTCCTGGCTCTCTTCCCCCTTTCTCTGAGCTTAGTGCTAGTGAAAGATGCTGGAATGGTAGCCACCATGAAAAACAAGCCCCAAGAATGGAAAGACACCAGTATGGCTCAAGTTTCAGTCAAAAGACTTGCCAGGGAATCAAACCACGAACAAAGGTCTGTGACTATGCACCAATGATTGTCATGGACAGCTGGCAACAGGGACCTGCTAGAGAACATGCAAAGGATCAGAGCCAGACCCCAAGGCTTTCCTCCAGTGATCAGGACCTTCTGTGACAACCGGCACAGCGAGCAGAAGCACTGTGGATCACAGGTGTGCTCATGGAAATCATGCTACACATTGGCACCAGCCCCTCCCTGGGTAACTCTGAGAAGATATTCAATACTTCACTTGAGCTACAAAGTAGTCATAATGAGGAGGGTTAAATAGAGACTCTAGAAAAAATCACTTGGAAGAAATCATTAAGAGCCTGAGGTTTTGAGAGCATGTTTTACCTGGGACAGAAGAGGGTCAGGCCATCCACAAGGCACAGCTCTTTCCTGTGGTCCTGCCTCCGTGGACAGCAAGTCATACACTGTCCACACACCAGGCCACAGAGGTTTAGTATCATCTCCACTTGTGAGAAATGATCAGTTTGACTTTTTCTAACATGTAGTGGCAGATTTATTAAAACTTAAGTGCATGCATCTAGATCTTCAATTCAAGGATGTCAGTGGGAAAACAAAATCTGCTTCACAGTTAGGGAAACACATCTTTGTAAAAAGTGCCATTATTAAGTCAGCTCTGAACAACTGCCAGAAAGCTGTTTCAGCACACCCGACGTGCAAACGGAGATGAGCAAAACCGTGAGTAATGACAATGGCAGGAATGCTGCATCTGACCCTGCATCTACAGGTGCGATACAGACTTGAGGTAAAGAGGTGAAGAGCTATGTGTCTACGTGACATGGGAGTCAGGGAGGGCACAGAGGTGACACACTCAATCAAGAAGCTCCACTCTCTTCCTGCCACAAAGAGCCTTCTCTCCAGTCAGGGTGACTTTCAGTCAGTTCTGACTAGGGATTCAAGTTTCCTCCCATCAACTGAATATTTGGGTTGAACATTTCACAGAGGTAAACTCAAGGGTGTTCCATGTTGACCCAGTAAAACCCGGGCACACTCTAAAGAGTTTCTCACAATGCAAGAAACTGCACATTGACTACAGGGACTCACTACAAGTGTGATCCACTACCAAAGTCCATCTGAAATGACCACATGACATGTGAGCAACTCTCTCTCTCTCCCCCCCTTTACATGGCCCTCCTCCTCAGCCCGCCATCATAGGTCACATTGTCCAAGCTCCCCAGGGAAGGAGAGCAGGGCACTGTCTATGACCTACATGAAGGTTCACTCTGAGCCCAGCTCCAACTGCCCATTAAGGGAGACACACATTGCACAGTCCTCTCCATCAAAATGAAATTGGAAATGTCTTCGGAGCTTATTTAAAAAACAAACAAACTATAAATAACTTCAACTAACATTTAAGATTCTTCTTTCTGCCACAATTCCTCAACCATGCTTTACTCCTGAAGGTGTATATTCTTATTATTGAAAAATTAAATATACATATACATTCTATCTTTCTAATATCTCCCAGTAACAATTATATTATTTATAAGTTGTGGTCTATGTTGTTTTAATACATCTAACTCCCTAGTTAAAAGCTGTTGTAATAAAATTTTTTTTCTTATTTTGATGTTTAAAAAAAAAATCCATAAAACCTTTATATACAGTCTATAAGGCCAGAAAGCAGCTATGAAATGCTGCTCTACCCTCTTCTCCTGGCCCTCCACAGGCTATTGAGACCTAACCTTGTGTAGTATAATCTTTACCAGATGAGTTGCACCACCGAGGTTGAGACAGATTGAGTCCCCAGTACTGAGTTCCATAACTGTGCTGGGTTGACCAGCACAGTTGCTGTCATTAGTTGGATTGCTGACAATCATCACCTCAAGACTGAACATATGGCCTCCACTTTGGCTGCCTATGAAGTAACAATCAAGTGCCCAACAAGGCAACTAAGCCTGAGGATTCTATCCACTTCTCACTCCAAGGAGACCAAGGCAGTGGTCTAAATTCCAACCTTCAGCTAGAAGATACCTTTGAAGCTGGGTGCCATACCCCCATTTCCAATAATTAACACACTAAGCACAGACCAATTATAACTGAAAAGCTGTAGAATGGTAACAAAAGAAAATTACTAAAGCCATTTGATTAGTTTTTAAAATCACTGCTATTGTGCCCCAGAATTGCTGAAGCCTATTATCAGAATTAGGTAATTTATAAACAAATATTCCTAATATTCTTTAATAAAACATTCAGCAGCCTCTAAAACTCTGTAGGGCCCAAGGCCACCTTCATTAACCAAGTCAATGAAGCAACCCAACTAATCGCAACAACGGTCACCCACAGGTATTTTTCTACCTGTGCTTCTGATTCTGAGCTTCTGATAAAGCTGATCCTTTTGAGAGGATCTGGTCTCTGCACTCACACAGTACAGAGCAGACAGGAAAGAATGTTCTTTCAGAAAAGCTCAGCCAGCCAGGAATCTGCCCAGAGGTGAAAGCCAAGAGAACAATTTGTCCTCAAACACCAGATCCCACCCCCTAAGAAAAGGCAACAGAGAGCCTTCCCAGTTGGAACTGAGTGCCGAGTACTCGGAGTCTCAAACTCAGGACTGTGATGAGCAAAGAAAAGGTGCTGTACAGTCTTTAAATCTGCACAATATTGCAATGTACTGTACCCAGGAAGATGCCCAAACCACAATGTCCTGGGAGCAACTCCAAGAGATATTCCGATGATATTGTAGATATTCCAACTACAAAAAGTCCCCAAATCAAACAAACAAAAATTAAAAGGCATCAATGAACTAAGAAAGCAAAAAGCCTACTGACAGGGACAATTCCACAGGGCCAGGGTCCACTCTGATAGTGACAGTTCTCACACTTTAAAACTACTTATGGTTTCCACTCTGCCTTTAGGTTCTCATAATTTTGAGATCTGAGGGTTGCAGTTGACAACAAAGAATTGACTTTTTGACTCAGCATATATTATTTGCCCAAGTACTAGGCTCCCAGAAGGCAAAGACTCCCGTCCGCCTCACACATGACCGTTTTAGAGTTCTCATCCACCTAGCCCAGTTCTGGGAATGGGATCTGTCCCCTGATGGAGTGTTTCAGAACTGTGAGTCACTTGAAGGCCTGAGCCCAGAGAAGCACTCCACCTTGCTGGTTTACCCTACAGGCACAACTAATGCTGCCCCATTCAAATCCCTCACTGGGCTTAAGTAACAAAAAATAAATGCCATATTTTATGAAATTTCATTGCCACAATACTAAGAAAATTTTGCAACCTATAAGGTCAAGTTATCATTTTTTTCTCTAAAGGCATCTTTCTAAGTCTATAATACTAGGGAAAAAATAATTGTTCAAACAGTGAACACAAAAAACCTTAGATATTCATCCAAACTTCTGCTATAGAAGCAAATCATTCTTTAGATTCTTCCTAGACAGAAACCTAAGAGTTTCCTGACTGTTCTACAACTATGGCATCTGCTCTACAACTATGGATGATCCGAACTGCAGAACTCTCTCACAGCAGTAACACACCATCTTCCCAACTGTTAAAAAAACAAATACCAAGACTCAACAACACAACTGATCTCCCAGGAAAGCTGAGACCTCACTCTCCACCAAGCAGGTGCCCACATTATGGCTGACCACAAATGGGCCCATAGCACCTGCCATCTGCAATGACGTCAGTCAGGAAGGAGAGGTGAGCTGTGCAGTCCCCACACTGACTCTGCAGGCCACCTCCTCGTATCACATTACTCTGGGAAAACACTTCCTGAATTGTGTTGAGTAAATCAGATAGGGAAAAAATTCAATCTAAATATGTTCCTGAGTTGGAGATCATTTATAAACCACTCTACATGTTGATATCTGTTTGAAAATGAAAGACAAACTAAGGAAATCTGTTATTCTGAATTTCTAACAGTTAAACTACTTCATGAACAATTACAGCAAAACTTACCCTAAGTAATAAAGGAAGATCCCAGGGTCACTGAACTCTTTTTTTCAGGGCAAATAAAGCCACAAAGGTTTTTCCTGACCTAACTATCCACTCTTAAAACTCAGTATTTTAAGTGTGTATTACAGAATATGAATGGCTTCACTGCACCTTTATAAAACAAAACACAGCACTGACAGAACTTTGAACAAAAGAGGCAGCTTGAAGGAAACTAATTCAGCGTGTGACCAAATAGGCTTTGTTGGTTGCCTCCCTGCAAGGCCTGTGTGCGGCACTCCATGGTCCTCCTGCTTCCTACAGCTCCCAGGAGGCAGAGTCAGATGTTCAGAGCAGCGAAGGTCTTCACCAAAGTAACCTGTGTGTTCACATCTGCTTCACTCCTGTTGTTGTCCCTGTGGCCACTCCTGCTCTGCAGGGCTTTGTGACGATGCCTCTCCTCCTGTCGCTTCTTCTTCTCCAGCCGTTGCTGTTCCCTGCGTTGTTTGTTTGTGACCTGAAAGAGAAGGCCTCTGACGCACAGCTGACTCAAGCTGCCACCTGCTGCAAGAGATGCTGGCCTCACAAATGTCCAAGGCTCTGACTACTTCAACAACGAGAAAGGACACCACCCGCATGCCAGAGCAGCTCATTTTCCATTATGTTAAAATGTATATCCGTCACTGAACTAGCAAACAAAATCAACTCCTTCCTCCTCATAAACCAATTCAAGATGACCTAAAGAGACGTTACCCCTATCCAGCAAAAGACAATAATCGAGGGGCCAGATGACACCTTTCTCCATAATTTAAGACCCAGATCACTGTAATGAAATCCTCAGAAGCTTATGGCCGCTCTGCCTCTGCCTTTTCACATTAGGTGGCATTTTGAGCTCAGAACTTCATGGTAAGTCTTTAAAATGAATCCTAATTTCAGCATAATGAACACTGTCACATCTACTTGTAGGGATGAGGAGGGAGATGTACACCTTTTCTGAGAAGCACCTGACAATTTACCAAAAGCCTTCAAAAGATTCCAATATCCATGCCCTTAAACCTGCTAACTCATCTCCTAACTCTATGCAAGAAAATAGTATGCAACACAAACACACAAAGCTGTTCACTGCAGATGAACATTTGTTCACATTTGTGAAAAGTGTGGAATAAGGTGGAGGGAGCCCACGTGTGCAATGACGCTGCATGGGCAAAGGCAACTACCCGTTTGCACAGGACAGCTCAGCACATATGTCCTAATCGTCACAACATACACCAAACAAGACAAGGCCTTCATTCTGCTTCTGGACATATCTTTATGTATCCCCCAGATTTCCACAATAACTGTTTTATAAATTAAGAGAAAAATACATACTAAAATGAAATGCAAGTTCCCACCACTGCTACAGATTTTCAGCAGCCCACCATCTGCCCTTCTGACTACCTCCCTCATACCTTTGGGAGCTGGTTTTTGTTTGGTTTGTTTTCTTCGCTAGGGCTGGTCCGGACCTTGTTGTTTTCAGTCCTATCTTCATTTAAACCCTGATTTCCAAAGATTCTGGCACCACTGCCACCCTCCTCCCATAAAGGGCCACACTGCTTCGGCGCTTGGTCACCAGGCTCAAGGCTCTCCTCTGCATCTTCCAAAAAAGGTATTAATTAAACTGAGAACCTTACAGAGTTACATAATGCAAATGCTATGGTAAAGGACTCCAACATCACCCGAGTCCCCAGATAATTGTTATTTAGGAAGCAAGTTTCTTTGAAACAAAACTCTAATACCAAGTCAATAGAGTGGGAAAAATGGGGACAAAATAATGGGTAAATTAGACAGATTTAAAAACAACCTGCTAGTCCTAAGGCTTATGGTTAGCTTCCCACAACACAGTGCTTTGTTTCCTTGGATAAAATGTTTAACATGAATTTTTAGGGAGAAATCATTCATTTGTACTCGAAATTCAGAAGGAGGGAAAAAAAAAAAAAAACAGGATCTAAAGCTGTGTTGTCTGATACAGCAGTCACCAGCCACATATGACTATTAAAATTGAAAATCAATTAAATTAAATACCACTTCAAATGCATCTCCCAACCTCACTCTCCACATGTCAAGAACACATCACACTGAATGAGGCTTTCAACTACAAAGATCAAGTTACTCACAGCTTCTGAAGAAGCACAGCAAACATATCAAGTGGATACTTATATACTCAGACACATGGAGAACTATAATGCCAGGCACAGGAAGTACCTGGCACGTGATAACTGTCAAAAGAGTATTTATTGGGGCTGGGGATGTGGCTCAAGCGGTAGCACACTTGCCTGGCATGCGCGGGGCGCTGGGTTCGATCCTCAGCACCACATAAAAATAAAATAAAGATGTTGTGTCCACCGAAAACTAAAAAATAAATATTAAAAAAAATTCTGTCTCTCTTAAAAAAAAAGAGTACTTATTGATACCCAAGAAATTATTAAGATTTTACATCTTCTTTCCTCTGAGTCACAAGATTAAACCCAGTTCAAATTTTTAAAACAATTTTGAATTATCACCGTTAAAAGATGTTAGTTCTCTTAATATTTCCATTACAAAAATAAAATATTTCTCTCTTCTTCAGTTACCATTTCAGTTTGATAAGATCTTATTTTCAGAAGGACACTCTGCCGCCCTCAAGACCGGGTTAGGTGGATTTCCTGTGCATTCTCCCAGCATCCTGCACTGCACCCCACTATGTACTATTAGCCAATCTACCTGCCTCTCTAACACCCTCTCTCTACCTCTAAACATTTCCTGATGCAGGGTCAGGACCCAGTAAAAAATGCCCGCATACAGAAGGCACTCAGTAAATACCTGCTGAATGAATAAATGACAGGACAAGTACCACCTGCGAATTGATTAAAAATGAGTATTTGAAAAATCACCAACACAATCACTTTGAAGGCTTATAAATATCATTTGTGGACTTACTGTTTCTTTTCCCCTGGTTCATCTGAAGCATGGCAATTATTGCAGATTCAATATTATAATTTTCAGCTTCCAGGTTCTGGACTATTAAGTCAAAATCCTAGCCAAGAAACAAAGAAATGCTTCAAGACTGGATCTACTTTTCTACCTAGCTCTACTTTAATAATTTGATAAACACACAGATGTAACAGTGAGATCGGACAAAAGGTCTCAAGAATTTTCCATTTAGAATTCCCAAATAAGGTTGGTCACTTGAAATAATGCATTTTATTATTACAAAAATTTCCCTTTATAAAACTGCACTTTTAATAGTGCAAACACCAGTCAAAAACAATTAAACCCACTCATTAAGATTTTGAGTAGTGCCGGGTACAGTTGCACACACCTGTAATCCCAGCAGCTCAGGAGGCTAAGGCAGGAGGATCACGAATTCAAAGCCAGCCTCCGCAATGGTGAGGTGCTAAGCAACTCAGTGAGACCCTGTCTCTAAGTAAAATACAAAATAGGGCTAGGGATGTGGCTCAGTGGTCGAGTTCCCCTGAATTCAATCCCCAATACCCCAAAAAAAGATTCTGAGTAGTACTAGGTCAAGTCTGGCAAACAAGAGGGAAATGAATAAACAGCTCTCATTAGGTCAGACCACCAATCTCCTGGACTGTCTAGCCCTCATGCTGGCATGCTCGAAGTGATGCCACAAGACCAGCAGATACACTAGGCACACTGTTTAGAAAGCCCTACTGCATGACAGGAATACTAACTGAACATCCAGTTGCATTGCAAACTTTCTGGACGGCATCTTCTACTTCATCTTTCAGGTCGTCCTCAAAGTCAATTCCCTTTGTCTTGGTCTTTTCTCTTTTATTTGACTCGGTCTTTTCTCTTTTATTTGACTCATCTTCATGAAGCATCTGAAACTAAAGAAAGCACAAAGCATAATAACCATGAAACTCTTGCAAATCTCATTCAGAATCTCCAACACAGAAAGATACTCTAATCTCAAAACATTCAAACATAGGGGAGAAAACTCTGGAAACAACTTTAAGAGAACAATAAGTATACTAAATTCTATCCACACACCAAGATTCCAGGCCACCACAGTGAACAAAAGAAAGGCCCAAGAGACAAGAACCACTCAGCAGAGACAACGTCAGAACTTCTACAGTTTCTAGATGCTGACATTTGGCCATGTCTGCTGACCACAACAGCATATTTGCCTCCGCTCATTTCCAGAGCTATGAACTAAACCTCGGGACACAGTCCTCTACACAGACCCATGCTAGTCTTGAAGAAATATACACACAACCCTCATCTGGTTCCCAGGTCCTCTCTGATCATCGGTGAGCTCTGGGGTACACAGCAGAGCATGACTCCTCACCTCCAGTGTATACCATGACATTCAGGGAACCTGGCAACTGGAATTCTAAAGCAACAAAGAATAATTCACTTGGAGTTCAAGAGGCCTTTGTGACCAGATCCTAAATCAGAAAAACTATAATCATCCCTGTGAGGACTCCAGCAACTTCTCTTTCTGCTTCCCATTAACACAGGGATGGAAATGGACAAAGGTGTTTCTTTTTTGTGTGTGTAAAAGTTGAAGTGGAGTCCAGAAATGGTCAGTATTTTCCTTAGAATGTTAATACAAAACAACCTATTATAAAATTATACATTAAAGTCTGACAATGAGTATCAAGAGTCTTGGAACCAGTAGTTTCACAACTTTGGAATTTAGCCAAAGGAAATGTCAAATACAGGGTTTACATGAAAGTACTCATAACAACATTACTTATAGTGGTGAATAACCAGAAGCAAGGTAAAGGTACAGGTACAATTAACCACTAGAAATCCATAGAATGCTATCTTCATTCCCATTAAATTAAGGAACACAATCAGGATTTCACTACCACCATTATTATTTAACATTTTAGCAATAAGAGCCAATGCAATTAGCCAAGACAAACAAAAGTATAAAATGAGGAAAAAGAAATTACTCTTTGTAGATAATTCTGTACCTAGGAAAAAAATAAGAGAATTAACAAAAGACAAACATCAACAGAATATCCTAGTACAAACAAAAAGAATTCTAATTCTGGCAAATCATGTATTAGATGAGAATCTAAGTCTCTAGACTATATAAGAATATATAAAGAATTTTTACAAAAAGACAGCCCAATTAAAAATAAACAAAGGACTTGAGCAGACATTTTTCCAAAGATTGAACAGCTCAGAATAGAATCTATGAAAAAGTGGGCACGATCTGTACAAAAAAAAGGTTCTTACAGATGTGTGTGCAGGGGGGTGACGATGACGACAATTAAACACATAAAAGTTTATCTGGTTCATGGCTAGGAAGACTCCACATCATCATAAAAATGTCAGTTTTTCCTTACATTAGTCTATTAACTTAATGAGATACCAATTTTTAAAAAACTGAACAGGACTTTTTAAATAGACATACTGATAGTAATATTTCTATTTTTTCAAACCAGGAGAAATACATATTAAAAAGAAAATTAATAATGAGTGAAAAAATCTACCAGATTTTAAAATTAACTGCTATTAATTAAAACAATGGGGTAACAACAAGTCAACAGCGAGATCACCGGTACAGAACCAGATGTCTCAACACAGACTCAAACACATATAGGAATTTAATTTATGGCAGGGAGAGAATATGACATTTTAAATCATTAAGAAAAAAATATATAATGAATAATGTATAACCAGGTACCCTACAGAAAGTTGGGTCCATAACCTCACACCCACATATGATTGCAAATTTCAAATAGAACCAAAATTTAATTTAAAAATAAAAATGAATTAGAATAAACTTCGACTATGTGAGAATTATAAGCCATAACTTCCAAAGGTATATTAGAAAACATTGGTAGGGCTGTGGATATAATTCAGTGGGAGGAGAGCTTGCCTAGCATACATGAAGCCCTGAGTTCAACCCCAGTAGCAACCCTAAAAAAGAGAAAGAAAAAAAACAAATATTGATAAATTTAACCACATAAAAATCTTAAAATGTTTCACAGCAAAAACCACAGAAGATAGAACAAAAAGACAAAAACAAAACTGTGAAAAAAATTTACAATTTATACCACAGATGAAGGCTAATTCCCTTAATGTACAAAAAGTTCCTAAAAATCATTAATACAACTTAATAATAAGAAAATTAATAAAGAAAATATATAGCCTTTACAAAAAAGTAAGTACAAGTAAGTCTTAAACACAGGAAGAGATGAGTAAACTAACAAAAAAAAATGCAAATTAAAATTATGTTAAGAAAACAATTTTTTCCCAACACTGAAAACAATTTAAAAACTTATTATGCCGGCAAAAGCTAGAGAAAGAGCCACTTATTACAAGTGGGAAACGGAAACTGGTAAAATACTCATAGAAAGTAGTCTAGCAGTATTTATCAAAACCCTCTGATACTGAAAGGACCTTCTAGGAATCTATCCTGGAGGTACCGTAACATGTGTGAAATGGGGTACACAGAGCACTGCACAACAGTCCTAATGCAAAAGTCTGAGAGCATCTAAAAGTCCACTGATAAGGTACTGGACGCCATGTTATAAAGTATCCATAACAGAATACCATTAAGCCTTTAAAAAAGATAGAGGAAATTTTTTACACACTGCTATGAATTAAACTCCACATTAAATTCAAAAAGCACAGTGCAAGATGCAAGCGTACAATGTTATGTGGTATATACAGGGTGCTAAGACTGGACCTAGAGAGTGTAAAAGCAGGAAAAGAGGAATTTGTACATATGCACATATATTTGCTTGATATGCAAATATCCATAGGAGACTGTCTGATCCCACAAGTTGCCTCTAGGGAAGGGAACGGGATGGTTAAAGCAGAAGGGTGACAGAAGAACTTTCAATATATATCCTATTATATTTTGAATTCTGACCCATGGACAAATATGAACAACTCAAGAAACAAAATTGTTTTAAAAATGATGGCTTAAGAATGTAGGTAACAATATGAGAAAAGGCTTCTATGATAATGTGTTAATTGAAAAAAGCAGGAACCAAAGTTATATAAATAATAAATCTCAAGCCATCTGTGATACATTAAATGACCAAAAGGAAATCTACCAGAACAGTAACAAAATTCGCAGCCGGTGGCTGATTTGTGTCTGTATTTTCCTTACCTTTTCTATGGTTTCCAATTTTCAGTAAACAGTCATGGATCAATTTTTAAAATACAAAAGTGATTTTTTAATTTCATAGATTTCATATATACATGATCATAACTATCAGCTGATGGGGAAACAAAAGGCTAACAAGCAGTTTTATCTCTCTCCCTAACCCAACCTAAAAAGGAAGAAACATTCTAAGAACCAAAGATCCTTAGCACCAACTTTCCACTAAAAAAAAAATCCCTGGTTTCAGCTCCAGGGCAGGTGGCTCTGGACCTGCTTCCTGTAGGGCTGAGACCACAAAGGAACCAGGGCTCACTCACATCAGTCTGGAGATGTGCTGGTGCCTCTGAGTTGTCATTGATCCTCCGAACGCTGTCATAGTGTTCTCCATACCGATAGGCAATGTGCAACTCCCGCACACTGCTTTTGTCTGTACCCCGAATCTGCAGACAAAACAAGGAGCAATGAAAGAGAGGGTCTGGACCGTTCACTCTGGAGATCTACCAGATGCTAACTAGAAATGTGACGGAGTATGTCATTACCGATTTCTGAATTATCCTCCTCCCACTCTTATATGCTTTGATGTGCTTAGTTAATATGTAATGATATGGGAATAAATCCATAAGAAAACACCTTCAAATACCAAGGGCAGGTTATAGATAAGCTGAAGTTTCAGGGGCTTTAGGACCTCAGAACCCCTCAAATGCACAGACCCTTCCAACAGAGAAGATGGGGGTTGATCTAGATTTGTTGAGCTTAAAGCTCAAACAATTTGAGAGGCATCTTTGAGAAACAGAATGCAAAATTCCAATTTTAAAACTGCTAGAACTTTGAGAGGGAGCCATATAAATGGAACCTAACACACTTCATTAGCTTCACCTGTCCTTAAAAGAAAACCTGCATTTTCCATCACCCACAGACATATTATCAGCAACAAACTTGAAATCTTCTGCTTACACCAATTTAAAAACAAAATTATATTTAGTAAAGTAATGTACCACACTGCACAACCCTGGAAGCAGCATTCACAAGGTACTCTGAACAAATGGCACCCCAGTACTACACAAGAAGAACAGGGCTCCCTAAAGGCATACAACAGAGAAGCACTGAGTCTGGTTTGGGCAGATTCCAAAATAAAAACTATTTCCACAGAAACTCTGAAGTAACCCTGACTCTATCCCTTAGGACAGAGTACCTGTCCAAGGAACTCTTTTTGTTAAAACTCCAAACATCAATACCTTCTTCTTTTTGTTACTCCAAGTCACAATTAGTTCAGATACTACCAAATTATAACAGCATCTGTGGTCCAAAAACAGAAGGAAAAAAAAAAAAAACATGGAACAAAGAGGAACCACACAGGTCCAGATGCTGGGACTGTGGAGGTTTTCTCCAGTGGAAGACCTGGGTCTCAAAGGGCAGAGGGTCTACTATACACACAGAAAATGGTGACAGCTCATTTGTCTCCCAGGAAAAGTACTAGGAAACGGAACACTTCATTAGAATTTTTGAATGACGCAATCTCTACAGCCCTTAAATACATAACAACAATATACACATACTACAAATGTAAAAAAAAAAAAAAAAAAACACCACAAAGAATAGTCACCAAGTTTGAACCATAGTTTTCATGGATGGATTACAAAGGACTTTCACCCTCCATGCCACACATCCACAGCACAAACTCCATTTCTAAGCAGAAAAGCATACAGGTGTCAGTATCTCCATGCTGTGTGAGCTGACTCATCATTAATGCAAGAGGTCTTGCCCAGACAGGAGCAACTAACGCATTTCAATTCTTAAAAGTTTCATAAGAAGCTTGACTGGAAAGAAGGGACATGGAGAAAATCCAATGGAAATAACACAAATCTATTTTTTTAAATGTATACTTTCATTGTTCAGCAATTCTTGAAAGTGAACACTACAGAAATAAGTGTGAAAAAAAAATCTAATTATACAGTAGGCTGGAGTTATGGCTCAGAGGGAGAGCGCCTGTCCAGCATGCACAAGGCATTGGATTAGATCCTCAGCACCACATAAAAATAAAATAAAGGCATTGTGTCCACCTATAACCTAAATATAAATATTTTTTAAAAATCTAACTATATTGAATTATCTTCTATACTATCTAGGTAATCAAGAAACTTTAAAAAAAAAGTTATCAATGCAGGAAAAAATAGGTTATGGTTACTGAGTTGGCACCGAGGAGTATTTTCCTTCAAACTTAGGCTCCAAATGACTTTGATGACTTCTGCTAAACAGTATTAAGTGTAATGATAAAATTTGGAAAAGCAGTAACCAGTGTCCTTGGCTCACACATCATCCTTAGAAAGAAAGCGCCCCACTGAAAAGGTGATCACTCCACCTGGAGTCAGTACCTCCAGGACACGGCCCCAAAGAACATACAGCTACTGTCCCACTCCTGCTCATTAGATCCTTATAAGGTGAAATTCCATGCTAACCCTGGGAGCTGTAGCAGAATTTTGTTAGAGGATGCTGTGCTGTACACAAAAGGCTGAATACTTCCATTTATATGGCATTCTGGAAAAACAAAACTGTGAAATTCAGACAAATCACATGGTGGTTACAAGAGGCTGGGCACTGGGTGCAGGTGTCAGTGACTGGAAAGAGCAAGTGGCACCTTGTGGCAGTGGAACTATTTCACAAGTTGATGGAGGAGGCTGAACGACTTGTCAAAACACAGAACTGTTACCTGAAAAGGGCGGGTTTTGCTACATGTAAATCATCTCTCTATAAACCTGACCTTTTTTCCCCTTAAGCAGTACAGGCTATGATTAATCAATTTACAAGGGAATATACACAGATGCCATATGAATAAAAGGGTGCTGTAACCTTTATTATGATAATAATCAACAGGGAAACGTAGGCCTGTGTGTGTATATGTACATATATATGTATATGTATATACATACACACACAAATTTGTATTGCATGCAGATGTATTTAAAATGGGTTGTAAAAACACCCTGCTATATACCTTCCAATTACATAGGAATGCTTGTTTACAGCTTCGTAGGTGTGTGACACTGGTTACTGCTTTTCCAAATTTTGTCATTACACTTAATACTGTTTAGCAGAAGTCATCAAAGTCATTTATATTAAAATGTTAACAGCGATCATCTCTAGGCAGTGTGACTCTGGGTGAGTTTTATTTATCTTTATGGACTTTTTTGAACTTTCAAAGTTTCCTACAATTAACATGTTTTAATTTTCTAATTAAGAAAAAGTTAGGGGTTGGGGATATACCTCAGTTGGTAGAGTGCTTGCCTTGCATGCACAAAGCCCTGGGTTCGATCCCCAGCACCAAAAACACAGAAATAAGAAAGTAGTAGGAAAGAGAGAAACACAGAAATCACAGGAGCAGTCTTCAGGACCTGAGCTACAAAGTGACAAGAAGCACTCTGAATTTGAGAAGAATAAGAAGAGGGCGGGAGCTGTATACACCCGCAGCCCAAACTTTGATCTTTCATACTCAAGAATGTTTGGTTTGATGGACTATTTGGGAGATGAGGTTAATTTAAGATAGAAAAGGTAAATAAAGGTGAACACCACTTCACAACAGGGGTGGAGGAAAGAAACACTAGTGGCTTAACAACATGCCTGCCCTACCACAGCACACACTTGGCATGTGTTCTAAAACTGTTGTAGAAGAACCACTGAAACCACTATGTACAGCTGGGCAGAACAGAAATCGACCTGACATCCTAGACCCTGAAGTAAGTTCTACTGATCAAAATACACTGCTAGCAATGGCTATTATGATGAATATTATCTTGTTTCCCTCTACCTTCAAAGCACAGATACAAATATGGGAGTGGACAACTTCAAAACCAGAATCTGTACGCACTAATCCTTTAAATTCTCACTTGGATATTTTTAAGTATTTCCACATTAAGTTCTCTGTCCCCAAGTTACCCAATTAACTGACTGCCAAATAACGTTTATAGCATTTTAAAAGATTTCTGAATTGTACTCCAGACTCTATTTGTCCACAGCACAGGGGTCAATTCCAATTACCACAAGACTCTTTGTCTTTGGTTAGGCTAATTGTCCAAGTTTTTCTGTATATTCAATGTCACAAGTCAAGCCCCATCTGTTAGAATATCCCCAAAGCTAATTATGTAGATATATTCTTGAACATGTGACCTACCTGCCACAGGGGGGCATTTAGTTGATGAATCACCACATTCAACTGATGATTTCTTGCAAAGGCTACAATTGCATCATTGCCAGCAAAAGTACCAGGCTTTGCCAAACTGGCCACTACATGGAAATAAGAAAGAAAAAGGCAATCTTTATAAAGAAGATATCCAAATGCAAACAAGCTTTGATATTTATTCAGTTCCAAAGAATAAGAAACAAGAGCCCACATCTGCGTAGACCACCAGCTTCATCATAGTCTATGAATTCAGCTGGGTGAACAACATGCAGACTAAGGAGCACTAACCATTCAGTAAAAAGGATCCATTCATTTATTCCTTCAATGAACATAAACTGAGTACTTCCAGTAAACACAACATCAACACAGGGATCACAACAGCTTACACTAAGGAATGTTTATTAAGCAGGTGTCAAGCACTGCTCTAATTGTTTCTCACAGATTACCAATTTCAGTCCTTAAGCCTCTGGAAGAAGTATTACTATTATGCATGCCACTCAAGAGATGAAGAAACTGAGGCATAGAATAGTTAGTAACTGTTCAAGGTCACAGAGTCTGTACAGGGCAAGCTGGATTTCATAAAGGCAGCATGACACTAGGCCACTCTTGGCTACTCCACCTTTGCTCTCAAAGAGTTCACACCTAGTGGGAGCAAACAACCAGAAGACACGCACTACTGATGCCTAAGTGCTTCAGAAAAGGGACGTGTAATGAAGAATATGCCCTTGCCCAAAGAGGGGTCTGTCCTTTATTCCAGGCTCCTGCAAGACAACCTCTAAACTTCAGAAGCATCTCTGTTATCCACAGTGGCCCCTAGACCATACCTCCATATCCACCACATGACCTTCCTGAAGATATTCAAAGGGAAATTTCACATCACAAACTAAAAACTCTTTTCATACAAAATGATATTTTAATAGGAAAAATGACACAACTTTTTATACAGCACAAAACCACAAAATGTGCCCCATATACATATATTTAACTTGTAAACTGCTGATTCTCTGATAAACTGTGTCTATCAGCTAGACAAAAAAAGATCCCAGAGAGGCCATCAGAATTTAGAGACTGGCATAAACCACCCACTGGTAGTTTGATACTATATATCTGGTGTCTAATAAATGGATTCTTTCCCAGTGAGGAATGGTTAAGGTCACTGATAGTTTCTACCCAAATGTCCTCTTCCTACTGCCCTATTTCTTGCTAACAGCACAGCCACCAAGCTGTACTAAAGCAGAAACTTCAGAATCACCTTTGTCTCCTCCTTCTCCCCTCTTCATTTCCAGTGAGTCCTGTCAATTATACACAAGCTGGGTCTTAGACTGGATCCTTCTACTCCTTATTCATAGACCCTCCTCTTCCCTCATCCAGTCAATGTGGAGAGCCTACCTCACTTCCCCTCTGGGCCTCCCTCCCACCCGTTCTGTATGGCCTCTGGAGTCCATGATCAACACACAGGAGTGATTCTCTTTCCTGATAAGAGACAGATGTGAGCCCTGGGATGAAAATGCTACGCATAAAACATAAAGCTATCAGCACTTGGCACAGCAGAGCCTCAGTAAATATTTGTTGAAATTAAAGTCTAAAGGTTCATTTTAATTTCTTAAATAGATCTGAACCCAAAAGAAATTAATTAAAGTCATTAACTGATCTGCCTCAAAGAAAATAGGTTGTGTTTGAGTGTGAGAAATTAACATGACTTTATTAATTTTTCTGATTACAAAAGTAATGAGAATCTTTAATAACCAAAAAAATATAGAAGATAATCCTGTCATCTCCAGGCAACTAATTTACTAAGCACTAATTTTAATCTTGTTATCTAATCTAATCTTTACAAAAAGGCCTAGAGATAGGTGTTTTGTTGTTTTTATAGAAATGTAAAGAGAATGAGTTCTGAAAAATAAGCACAGCCAAGAAATAACAACCATACAATATCAATGTCTTCCCAGACTTCCTCTGCTGTGTGTGTTCACCTTTTAAAAGGGAACCACTGTTGTCTAGCCAGTTCTTCCCATTCCACTGACAAAAAAAAAAAAAAAAAATCAAGAATTTAATAGTACTTTTGTTTGTTTCTTCTTTGGTGGTGCTGGGGATCAAACCCAGGGCTTCATGCATGCTAGGCAAGCACTCTAACACTGACTATACTTTTAGCCTCAATTCCACCATTTTTATTAAGGGCACATACATCTAAATCTATGGATCTCCAATTACCCAGCAAGCTGTCTGTTACACAGCATGCAAATAAGTAGTTGATGAATAAACAAATGCCATAACTGATAGTAGCCAAACCTCTTGGTGGGGAGGGTGGGGGATGCGAATGCACTCAATTACCCAAAGCATCCCTGACTCCTGACGGATCCAGTCCCACAATGAACCTACCATGCTTCTCGAAAGGAATGTCATCTTCCACAAAGGGTTCAAAATCTTCCCGCTGCTTTATCATATAGTCCACAGTCTCCTGTCGGTGCTTGAGATGATTTCGTGAGTGTCCCTCCAACTGATCACCAAGGGCTCTGAACAGGCAATTGCTGTCAAAACAAAAATAATGGTCAAGACCTTTCAAAAATGAACTTAGTTCATTTAAAACAAATGCTGCTTCAGGCCAGGCCACCCCTGGAAATCTTTTTTTTTTTTTTTTTAATTTTTATTCTCTAAGGACATTATTTTTTTAAGTTGTAGATGGACACAATACCTTTATTTATTTTTTTTATGCGGTGCTGAGGATGGAACCCAGTGCCTCACATGTGCAAGACAAGTGCTCTACCACTGAGCTACTCCCCCAGCACCCCCTGGAAATCTTTCACACACAGATAAGGCAAAGCCTCCAAATTAAAAGGCCAGGATTCTTCCCAAATGCCAGGGACAGAGCCCCAGGACACAGATTCAAACACATTACCTCCTCAAGCAGCAACAAAAAAGAATGTTAGTCCCCACTTGGCAGCTGACCGGCTTGGGGAAGTCATTAAATTTCTCTGGACCTCAGATACTTTAATGAGTGAAGCTGGGGATACCCTGACTACCTGAATACAGGGTGAAGACTCATAGGCCATTCCAGGCCAAAGGGCTAGGAATCCCAGACCCTCTTCCAAATAAGGTCATATCTACTACCTTTTCTGAACAAAGTTTCACTACAGCTAC
The DNA here is from genome assembly GCF_001458135.2 of Marmota marmota marmota. NCBI lineage: Eukaryota > Metazoa > Chordata > Mammalia > Rodentia > Sciuridae > Marmota > Marmota marmota. The sequence continues at coordinate 40,292,705 of NW_026000082.1, forward strand.
CCTCTAGGGCATCATTCATTTAATAAAAAGTACCCAAAAGAGAACAATTTGTTAAGACCCCCAATACAAACTGAACACAGTACCCTATAGGAGCGCTAAGAAGTAGAGAAAGCTACAAGAAGGAAGCACTTGGACGACAAGCAGCTATACTATGGAAAGACACTTCCCCCCTTGCCTCCTCACCTCTCAGGGAGCAACATGCCACTGTCACTCCTGCCAAATGAAAACTTAAAACACATTTTTTCCTAAAATTAAAATGCTCGTAATAAATTCTAAGAGTTATCTATATGATCAAATCCTTCAAAGACTCCTAAAATTCCAAACGTATCACAAACACAGAAGCCCAGAAACAAAGAGACTGAAACAAGACAAGCACAGCTGGTGTCCTGAAAGGAATGAAACAGACACTCTACAGCCAGCTACCCAGCGGCAGCCTAACTAGGAGCTCTTCCAGCAAAACAAGGCACTGGTACTCTAGTTCCAAAACACAAACTCATCACTTTCAGAGAATTTCAGACCTACATGTGTAGGAAAGAAAGGCTTTGTTTTTCAACTCAGAAAAGTAAGTTTTCAATAGAAAGTTAAAAGGCAGAAATCTCTTCAACATTTAAGGAATATATTTATATTTTTGGTGGGGAGAGGAGGAGATAGAATTTAAATAAGGGTGATTCTATGAATTAGAAATCGAGAAGTTACATATCCATCTGGGACAAGATTCCAGAAAAGATCGGGATATACAGTTCTAGCTACTAGACTGAGGTGCCTATTGCTAAAATCTAACAATGGCAGTCTTTTCTCAGCCACTGGGAAAAAGGAGACGAATGGATAAAATGTTTTCCATTTCAAGCTTTTCTCTCAAGCTTTTCTTAAACCTTTAGCATCTGTCACCACTAATCTATCCCTGAATTTAGTTTAAGAGGTATTATTTAACATGAAATTATATATATGTTATGTTTTTTAATGTATAAGTGCATTACAGTTATACATATAGTGGAGTTAATTTTGCCATATTCCTAAATGCATATAACATACATTTTCTCCATTACAATTCCCAGTTCCCAGTACTTCCTTTCTCCCTCCCCTCCCCTCCCACTGGTCCCCTTCCTATGCTCTATTGATCTTCCTTCTATTTATTTTTCAATTGGTGCATCATAGTTATATATAAAATTGGAATAGATGGCAATATATTCCTACATGCACACAGCATGATTTCTTCATTCCTCAGTTCTTCACCTTTCCCGCCCCTCTCACCCAATTACTTACGTTTAATACATCAAAATTCACAATATTCTATACAGAGTAACATGCTTACTAAGAACTTTTATTAACATGGGCAAATGTCCTCCTTATAAGCCCAGACAGCAAGTATAAAACTGTTCATATTGCATGAGCACTAACACCATCATCTGAACACTACACACAGAAACACATGCAGAAAGGTACTCAGAGAAAAAACACTGAAGCCACCACCTAAATAGCTCTTACAATGTGCCAAGGGCAGTTGTGAATACTTGACCTGTACTAAATGTACTTAGTCCTCAAATTCTAAAAGATAGCTATTACTACTATCCCTCAAGGGTAAATTGCCCAAGGTCACAAAACTAGTAGGTGGTAGACCCAGGACTCAAACCCAGGCAACTCTGCTTTCAGTCTGCACTCTCTCCTAAAGGTCAACACTAAAAAGTTAGCCATCATCATTCCTAGATAGGAGTGATTGTTAAATTTATTTAATCTACTTTTCATTTACCAAACTTTCTTTGAGCCCAGTAAAAATAAGTCAGGAGGGCTGGGGCTGGGGCTCAGTGGTAGAGCGCTCGCCTAGCACATGTGAGGCCCTGGGTTCAATCCCCAGCACCACATAAAAATAAATACAATATAGCAAAAAAAAAACAAAAAAAAACAAGTCAGGATAGAATAAAACCACTTGCTTTCCTGACAGGATTACAAAGCAGTGACACAGGAAACATGACAAACACTACAGGGCCTGGACTCCCTCAGGGAACCCAGCAAGAGCACCTGAGATGCTGAGAAGACAGCAGCAATGCCCAAAGGACCTCTAGGAGATCCAGCTGCTTCCGGAGTCCACACACCCATAATCACACCACAGCTGAGCTTCTCAGTCTCCACACTAGGGACATTTAGGGAGTCCTTTGTCGTGAGGACTGTCCTTTGCATTATAGGACACCTGGGAGCATCTATGGCCTCTAGCACACCACTACCTCCCACCCCACCAGTTATGGCAACCAAAAATGTCTCCAGACAGTGCCAAATATCCCCTGGGAGGTAAAATCATCCCTGCTTGAGAACCATTGTGCTTTAGGGATACAAGTAAGGTCTTGCACTGAATTCCCAAAACAACCAATTACAGAACACCACAAGCACCAAGCTGCCAACAAGGAATCCGCCTACAGTAAGATGTAGCACCTTAGGCTAATCACACTGAGATCAGACCAGAATGGAGAGAAAAGGGAAGACCCTCAACTATTTTCTTAGAGCAGAAAACTTTGTTTTATTTTATCCTAAGGGTACATTAAAAAAAAAAAAAAATCTGACACTTTCCATCCATCACACACACAGAACCCTACACTATCCACTGCAACATAGACTGACATCACCATATCAACAGACCACAACCCAAAGAGGGCTGAACCAGTTCAGCTCTGCTACCCCAGTGAAGAACTGGTGAACCAGAGGGGTTAGCTTCATGGAGCCCACACAAGAGTAAATCTCATTTTAACTAATAATGACCAAAGAACAGGGAAGACCTGAGCATTCTGGTTAAGCTAGCCTCTGTGCCCGCACTGCCCTAACTTCCAACTTTTTATTCTATACGCCTGCTGTGCTACACAACTTATAGATGTCTCAAAAACAATGTGTTCCTGGGCCTTTGCAGATACTACTCAACCTGGAATGTTCTGCTGGGATATTCCTATGGGCCCTTCATGATTCAATCAGGTCAGAGGATGACTTCTTGAGAGGCTTCTAGTAGTGTAGCCTATGAACCGAAAAGACCTTCCTGACCACTTTAGGGAGTGTTAACCATTTCCTTCTCAAAAATACCACTACAGTCACTGTTATTAAGAATATATCAAGGGCCAGCGTGGTGGTGCACGCCTGTAATCCCGTTACTCAGGAGCCTGAGACAGGAGGATTTTGAGTTCAAAGCCAGCCTCAGCAAAAGCAAGGCACTAAGCAACTCAGTGAGACCCTGTCTCTAAAAAAAAATACAAAATAGGGGTGGGGATGTGGTTCAATGGTCAAGTGTCCTGAATTCAGGCCACCATACCCCTCTACTGGGAAAAAAAAATATATCAAACCATAAATATGTATACTGTAATTATATCGTATCACCTATTCTCAAAGTGTGGCCCAAGAAACTGGGAAGTGAGGTCTTCTGAGACCCTTTCAAGATAACAGTGAGTTAAAAAAACGTAACATGTTATCAATTACCTTCTTCATTTTCACTGTCTCACAAGTGTACAGTGGAGTTTTCCAGAGGCTACCAAGTATATGAGTTGATCACTCCCACATTAGGTATGGAATGCTGAATAGCTAGTGGAATGTGTGTTTGTATATTCCTATGTTTCAAGAATTTGTTTTACTCTCCAATATAGAAAATACTGACAGCTATAACTCAAATAAACAACAGCTCTTGGGTTCCCCTGTAATTTTTAAGACTACAAAGAGGTCCTAAGACCAAATACTTGAGACCCAGTGCCGTAAGTTCTCCTTACTAGTCTATGAACTCCTGATGTACCATCATACATGTCATCAATCTGTCACCAGTATCTTACTCAATGCTCATTAGAGTAAGTGGGGAAGTATGCTCTCTCTGGAGGAGACAGAGAAGAGGTAATATCCTCAAAGTTTCCCAAAAACCATATGAAAGCCCACTCAAGATTTCTAGCTCCCTGTACTGATTCCTATTCATGAGCAACTTTGTTAAGCACTTGTTTCCAGCACCCTGAGGTAGAGAATACCATACCCACTATAACAAACAATCCAATTATTTGCAAGGAATGGCCCCACACCAATTCCAACATATTCAACTGGCCTTTTGGTTTATAAAGCAGTGTGCTTATGCATGGTCTATTAGGGTACCCTATGAACTTTTAGTGTAACCTCTAAACTTTTCTCATTCTCTCAGCAAACAGGTACTGAATCCCTTCTGTGTCAGACACTGTGCTAGGTGTGATGAATAAATGTGATCAAGCTGTAATTGTGACTTAAGCAAAAACACCAAGGCCAGAGGGTGTGGCCAACTCTTTGTGAACAGAGAGAAATCCAATTTGCCCAAAGCAGTGAAGGAAAGGTGGGAAAGGTAAATTAAGGACAGTTTATTATCAGCATTGACCAACAAGCTGCAATGTAATATGAGATCATGAAAACACCTTTTTTTCACAATTTCTAGCTAAGGAGACTCTGCGAGGTCTCTAGCTTCACCCTGTTCTTCCCTCTGCCCAAAATGACAGCTCATTTGAAGGGATGAAAAAAAAATGGAGCCAGGCTATCCCGGTTTTTGTCTCTTGCAGTGACACCCTCAGCAAACAGGCCTCCTTTTCTCTACCCCTGCAATGGGGATGCTGTTCTCCTCCCACTCTATCTTATCATCTTCCCCCTTCCATCCAGGCTCCTAGATCCCTATCTCCTTCCCTTCCTCCATTCTCTCCCTCGGGCCAGAATATTATCCTGTGTTCCTTAAAGTCCTGAACGTGGATTCCTGTCCAAGCCCATGCAAGCTCCGGTGAGCACGTCTGCTAACAGGAGAAACTGAGGCCCATGGACTAAGATACAGAATCTGCCTTCAGCTGGGTGAACAGTAGGTTCCAAGTGCAGACGGGGGCCACCGCCAGCAGCAAGGGCCACAGGAGGCAAAGCACTACACCCAGGGGCTGACGCCTCTTCCTATCCGTCTCCTCTCATTGTGACCGCTCCACCTCGTTCCTTCAGGTCTCGGCTTAGACGTCACCTGTCGGAAAGGCCTTCCCGGCCCCCAGTCCGCCGTGAGGCAGCTCCAGGGCTCTCACGCGGGGCCCTCTTTCTAGTTCCCTCGCAGCGTGGGCCACGCCTGGGAGCCTGGGGTCGCCACGTGCGCCCCGGGGAGGGGGCCTGAGCCGCCCTCGCTGCCACCGGACCCGCGCCCTCGCGCCGGTGCTGGCTCGCGGGAGGCGCCCGGGACGCCCGAAGGAAGGGAAGGACGGGAGCGGCGACGGCGGCCAGACCCGACCCGGCGCGTCCCCGGCGCCGCCTCCCGCGCTCCCGGCCCGCCTCACCCGTCCCCCGGCACCTCCCGCAGCTTCAGCCCCAGGGCCTGCAGCTGGTTGGCGAAGCTGACGAACTCCTCCTCGCAGCCGCCGCCGCCGCCGGGCTCCGGCCGGTTCCGCCGCTCCTTGGCCAGGGTCCGGCGCGCCGCCCGCTCGTCCCGCTTGCGCTCGGCCTCGGCTTTCCGGCTGCCGCTGCCCGGCCGGCTTCTCGCCACCTGCTTACGGGACATGACCCCGGCCCGCGGCCCGCGGCCCGCAGCGGCGCGAGGGAAAGCCGCAGGACCGCCAGGCGGCCGCCTAAGAGAAGGGGCACGGGCGACCGAGCCCGGCGACAGCGACGAGCCCACGACGCCTGCGCGGGCGCCGGGCACCCCGGTCACGTGAGGGAATCCCCGCCCCCTTCTCTGGGGCTCCGCAGGCAGGCGCCATAGAGAGACCCTTGGAGGGCTAGAGAGGCACTCACCTTGGTTTGTTCTACTCCGCCCCCTAGTGGTGGGTGGTACTCGGTGAGGAGCAGGCCTAACTAGAGCGCAAGGAGCCCTAAAAGATCAAGGACAAGACAATGTTTGTAGAATAAGGGGAGATGAGAGCAGCGGCAAAAGTTAGGAAAAGAGGGAAAGTGAAAACAAGGGACGGCTGGAGATGTAGCTCAGTGACAGACGCCTGCCTAACGTGCACCAAGCTCTGGTGTTCTATCCCCAGAAAGAGAGAAAAAAAAAAAAAAACAGCCTACAGTTGCAATAGGCACTTTCAGATGGCTCATTCTTGTTTGTTTATTCACAAATTAAAAGGGTCTGAATCTTAAATAATTCTGAGATCACAGAACTAAGAGATGGGGCTTTGCCCTGGCTCCAAAGTCCCCCCTCTTCTTCTTCATCCCAGCCCCTGTTTCTTAGCCCTCTACCTCCTCACAATAATGCCACTGTCTTCTCCTCCTTTGGACTCTGTAACCAATCTCTTGCCATCCCTGGGACTGTTCCTTGTGGTTCTGCCTTTTATCTTATTTTCTCATCTCCTTCAAGATAACCTTTGGCAACAGTCTCCACTTCGTGGGTTAGGACTAGCATCTCTGTTTCCAATTATCTATGTAAATTAACTCTCATTTCCCGTGCTAGGTGCCAGGGGTGGCATGGAATTAGACACGGTCATGGCTTTCAGGGAGCCCACAGTCCAGTGTGGCAATCACAATACCACATGGCAGATGTGATCAAGAGGGAGGTTCAAGGTGTTGAGGAGAAAAAAGTGAAAGATGCAGAGACGGCTTCCCAGGACAGGTAATTTCTAAGCTGAAGCATAAAGGATGAGTAGGACTTGGCCAGACTACAGAAGTTCAGAGCAAAGAAGGTGGTCTCCACCACCATGCTGGATTTCAAGGAACAGAAGGGAAGTAGGGTTTGAGCCATGAGGCAGGAAATGGAAGTGAGGTAGCATAGGAGAAATTTAAAAAAATAAGTAGAGAGGAGACACATAGGGAAGAACAAGGGAATGTCATTTTAATCTAGTCTCTCTCCTGAGACTGTTGCTCCCAAATTTCTGGAAACTCTGTAGATCTTAAAGTTACCATAAATTCACCCACTTAGGAAAATTACCCTGTACACTGTTAATCAACACACCGATAAATAGATTAAGAGGTATGAGAGAAATCTATAATTTGTGCACTTTTGAGCGCTATCACCAATCAGTCAGATCATAGAGAATCTACGATTCCCTAAGGATACTGAGAAGGACCGGTTTATGTCATCCCTACCTGCCCTCCCATGCCCTCCCCTCCCCAAGTTTCCTTTAGAAGAGAAGCCAGGACCCCCAAACATGTCTCCCCGCTCTCAAGATGGCCCAGGGTTCTCCCTTGAATGTATCCCTAGCTTTGCCCCAAAAGGTGTCTCTCTCGCCACGTTCTCCGTGTTTGTGTATCTGCTTTCTTAAATAAATCTGTGTCTCTGAACACCATCAAATTCCTCTCTATCATGTCACCCACTTGTCCTGAGCCCAGCTTCCTTCTTCCACCACCAGGAACTCCTCAGGCCCCTATTCCAGTGACAGAAGCAAGGGTCTTGCTGTGGTTTGGATGTGGCGCGTCCCCCCCCCCCCCCCCCCCCCCC
>NW_026000082.1:40300081-40315865 GCF_001458135.2 Marmota marmota marmota
CCCCCCCCCCCCGCTCCCCCCACATGCGTGTGCTGGCATCCTGGTCTCCAGGGGGGCAGTGTAGTCACCAGGGCTGCTCCCTTGAGAATGGTTGGAGCCAGTTGTTAGAGAGGCCCCAGGCCTTAGTTCTTCTGCACTGAATGCCTTTTCTGCTTTTCCACCCTGTGGTGACACAGCCAGGGGCCTTTGACAGAGCACTGGCACCATGCTGTTGGACCTTCCAGCCACCAGAACCCGAGCCAAATAAACCTCTGTACCTACAAAGCCTCAACTATTTTGTTATGGCACCACAAACCAGACCAAGAGAGGCTAGATCCTGAGGGTGTCACAGGCCATCTGAAGGGGTTTAGCCCAAGTCCTTGGGTCATGGGGAGCCACTGGGGGCTTTATCAGGGCCCTGGCACATCCAGTTCATATTTAGAGATCTGACTTTGGCTATGGCAAGACGGGCTGCAGGGGGATGCCAGGTCGCTGCCCAGAGGGAGGGGACATCACCGTGGCATCTGGGGCTAGGATGGAAGAAGTCAACGGGAAAAACATGTCACCTGTGAGTCCATTGTTGTGACTGTCCTGTGTGTTCCACGTTCCTGAATTTCCTCCTCTAAGACTCCTCCCTTTCTCACAGGAAGAGAGCGCGCACCACGCCTGGCCGCGCCCTGTCCTGCACAGATGTCCCAAAGCTGGCCGGGACCCCTCTGCTTATATTGAGAAAAGCAAAGAGAGGGGCATTATGTGTGGAAAACCCCAAACAGGATGGCAGAGGCCTGGTTTGGCCCCAGTTCTGTCACCGACTGACTCCATGGTCTGGGGCTAGTTGCTCAATTCCACGAGCTTCCTTTTCCTCGTTGGCAAAATGGGAATGAGGACAGTGAACACCACATGTGGTAATGACAAACTTTTATGGTGTTTGGGATGTGCCAGGCACATTCTAGTTGCTTGACATATACTCTCTTATTTAGTCATTACAGTATGTTAATACATACTATTTTTATCTCCATGTTGTAGATGAGAGCACTGAGGCACAGAGAGGTTAAGTAACTTGCCCCAAAGCACACAGCTCATGAATAGCAGAGCCAGGATGTGCAGCCAGGTCATCTGGCTCCAAAGTGCCCTCTGAACTACTCAGTCATACTCCACATGCAACTTCTCATAAAAGACAAACCACCCTGTACAACACATGAATTTTATTTCATTGCTAACTTTCTTATGCTTCACGTTATTTGTTGCCGAAACAGTCTTTCTACCCTCTCTGTCGTCTCCTATCGTTATGGTTGAATTTTGTATTTAATTTCTCTGCATTAAAATAGATCATAAAGATTTGAAGTCCTGTGAGCCTAGATGTAGTCTCTCCTTTGACAAGTTATTTACCCTTTGAAGCTTAGGTTCCTAGTCTATGAAGTAACAGCATGAAAATAGGAGGGAGGGAGATTTGCAAATATTGAATTAAAAATATAAAGCCCTGAGCACCCAAGCCCCAACTTAGTGAAGTTCTTTAAATCATTCTTTTGATGGTGCAAAACTCGCAGGCTCAGGGGCAAAGACTGATACTCCAGACTTCAGAAACCAGGGGGCGGGGGTCTGTCACCGCTGAACACGTGGAAATGCAGGTCACAAACACATTGACAGGAACGCAAACACTAGCCCTTCTTGCAAGAGTCTTTTCCTGCCTAAGTCCTTAGCCTTTCAACCCACACAGAGAACCGAGGCCTAGGCTAGACAGTGACTCTCTGTAAGCGCAAATCCACAAAACTCAGAAATTGTATTTAAAGGCCAAGGGGAAGGAGGGCTTGTGAAGGAAATGGATGCTCTGCCTGCCGTCGGAGTCCTTTAAAAGAATCGTCAGACCTCGTTGAGAAAAAAGTGTGACTAATAGAATTTTAGTGAAGCCATCTAGCTTAGGACTTTAAGAACACACCATCAAGGGTGTGGGGAAATGAGATTCCTCACGCTGCTGTTGGGAGCTGAATGAATCTAGCCACTTTGGAGGGCAACTGGGCTGTACCTGGTAATGTTTTTTATGCCCAGTACCCACATCTCATTATCTACCCTAAAAATAGAAACACGGTACCCCTTCCCCCACAGGAAATACATGCCAAGACCTCCAGTGGTTGTCTAACACTGTTAACACCAAACCCTATATAGACTATGTTTTTTCTATACAGACACACCTATGATAAAGTTTCATTTAAAAATTAAGCCCAGTAAGAAATGAACAACTAATAATGAAATAGAATAATTATATCAATATGCTGTAATAAAACTGGTATTATCAATACTCTTGGGCTTTGGGGCCATTATGAAGCAAAATAAGGGTTACTGGACCCCAAGCACTGTGATACATTGACAATCAGTCTGACAACCAATGGCTCCTAAGTGACATACAGGTGGGTAGTGTATACAGTGTGGATACACTGAATGAAGGAATGAAGGTAGAAGCGAGCAAGACAGCATGAAATTCATCATGCTACTCAGAATGGCAGGCAATTTAAAACTTGTAGATTGTTCCTTTCTGGAATTTTCCATATAATATATTTGGACCACAGTCCACTGCAGATAACTGGAGCCATGGAATGCAAAACCATGGAGAAAGGGGCACTCCTGGACCACATCTTATGACCTACCCTAAAGCAAATCATGTACACATACGCTGGGAGGAATGTCCAAGGGGGTTTAAGACATAATGGTATGTTAAAGCAAATAATTAAAAACAACCTAAATATTTGCCAATAGGAAAAAGGCTTCTAGAATTATGGAACAGCCATTAATTTTATGCAGCCGATTAAAAGAATGGGGCAGGAGGGAAATGAGGCAGGTCTAAATGAACTCACAGGGATAGCTCCCCAAACATGAAGCTGAATGAAAAAGCATGGCAGAATGATCTTTCCTGTTTTTGTTTGTTTGTTTTGTTTTTGTTTTTGTAAAACACAACTCCACCAAAAAACACCGCGCAGAAGAAGAGTTCTGTTTCCTATGGTGTTTATGCATACTTAAAGATGCGGAAACTGGTCTAGAAAGATACATACCAAATTGACACAAGCATGAAAGGAGGAAAGAGTAAAAGTGTCCTAATCTTTTTATATGTGTTTTTTTCATGAGGGCAACATGTTCATGTGTCAATGTATAATGAGAATTCATAATAGGGTTTCTCCTATGCCAGTAAAATCTATTCTTTCCTTCCAGTTGAAGCCCTACGGGGTTCTTCTACGGACCGATTTTATCAGCAGACCTGAGTTGTAATAAACATATTGCTTTCCCTGGCAGAGGGCACGTCTTTAAGTCTTGGCACCTTGTTCTCTCCTCTCTTGCCATATCACACTCCCATCAGTCTCAATTTAATTGTTAATTTGTTCTTCCCGTGCAGACAGGGCTCTCCACGCCAAGTTAAATATCAACTCAGCCATGTCCAAATGGTCACAGGTTATGTATTTCTAGAATTTAGGTGAAGGATATCTCCCTCTGATGGACACAGAGAACATATGTAGACATTAATCATTAGTTAAGACAAAGGGTGCTTCAGCCCCCATCCGGACCCACTCCACGAGCGGCCCTGGCTCTGTGCATGCAGGTGGTTGTCCGGCAGTCTCTCAGGACAAGTTCAGGGAGGGGATTTCACAGGAGAAGAGACAGCTCCAGAGAAAGGTCCAAGGAGTTCCCAGAGGGGAGGGGTAATTCAACTCAGGACCCCCAGATTTCTTGGCATACATGACAGAAAGGATTTTAGCCCAAGTCAGAAAAAGGTGTATTTAGGAAGTAGGTGCACATTCTACGGAGAGTGCAGGCTATCTCAAGAGTGGGAAGCCCTGACTTGGGCTGGGGGTACAATGTGATAGAAGGGCTCTAAATAGGGGTGGGACCCCGAGGTGGAGCCAGGATGCAGCAGCAAGGATTTGTGCTGTTTCCCCTGCACTTGGGGATTTTGCTCATTTTACGAGGTCATACAACTGTGCTTTCTGCATCTCAAAGGCTCATGGACATTTCCTTTAAGACTCAATATCTGTCAATCTCTCTCTCTCTCTCTCTCTCTCTCTCTCTCTCTCTCCCCCCCCCACCTAAATCCCTATCTCCAGGAGTCTTTCATACCAAGGTGGTCTCTAATTGTTTCTACCTAATGTGAGCATGCAGCAAGAGTGCTTATCTTCATTATGGTCCCCAATAGGCCACAGGGAAGAAGAGTGTTATTCAGCAAGTCCCTCCACCTCCTCTCTTTCTGCCCCCCCCCCTTTCTGTTTTGGAGGTCATGGTGATGGTCACGGTGATGATGGTTATGGTGATGGTGGTGATGGTGGTAGTGTTGGGGGGGAGCTGCACCCCACACACAGCTGAGCTTCTCGGCTCCTTGCCTCTTTTTCTGTTGGTGGTTCCTGCTCTTGTGGTGTTGGTCCCTCTGCGGCTATCTGTCCCACTTTCCCTCTAGGACTGGGTCGTCTTTGGATTTCCAGCGCTCCTCTTGCCTGACCTACTTAGAACCAAAAGGAAAAGCATTTTGCAAGGGTCAGATGGCACTGAGCCCAGTTCACACTTCTGCCGCTTTACAAGATTCTTGACCAGCTGTATGTCCCCTAATCTTTTCAAGCTCCAATTTCCTCATCTGGAAAATGAGAACAGTGTCCACTTCTTCTCTGGGTACTGCTATCAGGACCCAGGATGTACCTGGCACCATAAACGCAAATGTCTCCCTCCCACCTCCTCCTTCTCTTTTTGTTCCATCTCATCGGTTCCTTAAAACGGCTATAAAGTTGAAATATATGCCATACACTAAATTATTTATATGTGTAAAATGAAGAGTTTAATATCCTTCATCATCACTTTTTCTAGCAACTACAGAATTGCTAGAAGCCTACAGAAATAGAACATTTTACAGATTTTACAGGGCTCTGGAGAAGAATAAAAGACATGGGTTTTATTTGTAGGCGACCCCTCGCTTGATTTCTCCACTTCATCTCGGGGGATCTTAATGAGTAAAGATGGTGGGGGAGGGGGAGGGATGCTGCCATGGCTCACGTTCTTCCGTGGACTTGCTAACCCCGAGCTGCAGGGCTTATCTTTACAGCTCCATAGCAATTCCTTTGTTTGGCGGCTCCGTGCCAGAGATGTCAATTGTCCACGGCTGCGGTTGTAACAGTCGCGGTGCGTAAATGAATTACCTACAACTGCCGCATCAGCACTGCCGGCCCCGCCCTGCGGCGCGGAGGAGCGACCCTGGCGGGGGAGGGGGACCTGCAGCGCTGCTCCGCAGCGGACACTAGGGGGCAGCAGCAAGACGGATTTTGTGGTCGGAGGGTCCACCTGACTTTCCAGTGAGTCTAGAAGAACTTAGAGAGCAGGAAAGGGGATTGGAAATGATCGTAGTTCAACTCCGCTATAGTGTAGAGCGCGAGCCTGCGGGTCACTGGAGCAGGCTAACTAGAGCAGGAACTGACCAGCGCACAGTCCCCCGCGCCCACCCAGCCCCAACCAGAGCCCAGCTTGCTCGCTTTCCTCCCAGTGCACGTGGGAATTTTTCTGATATGAACAACCGAAAGTGCTCATGATAGAAAATCGAAAAAGACATTAAAGAATTTTTTAAAAAAAGAAAACAAAATCCCATACCCCCCACTTTGGGAGAGAATGGTTGTTGCTATTTTATTATCTTAGGTTAAAACATGAAATTGTTGATATTTGTGCTTTTTTAACCGACGAAAATTGCAATTTCGTGTGATTTAACCTCATATTTCCCCCCCACCTTTTTTTCCATGACAAACATAAAATCATTTTTAAAATACAAAACTAAAGCAGTTACTATGTGTTGATGTATCTTTAAAGGCTACTCTTAAAATGAAATATTAGCAATTACAAATACAGTTGGGGTGGGGGTGGCAAGCCTGTAAATCCCAGCAACTTGGGAGGCTGAGGCAGGATAATTTTTTTTTTTTAAGAGAGAGAGAGAGAGAATTTTAATATTTATTTTTTTTTTAGTTTTCGGCGGACACAACATCTTTTTATTTGTATGTGGTGCTGAGGATGGAACCCAGGCCGCTCGCATGCCAGGCGAGCGCACTACCGCTTGAGCCACATCCCCAGCCCAAGGCAGGATAATATTCAATACAGATAATACCCAATACACAAGTTCAAGGCTAGCCTGTGCAACTTAGCAAGACCCTGTCTCAAAATAAAAAAATAAAAAGGACTGGGGATGTAGCTCAGTGGTAACGTGCCCCTGGGTTTCATTCCCAGTACCAAAAAAAAGAAAGAAAAGAAAAGAAATACAGGTAGAGAGTAATGCTGACACTCCATCTTGAGAAATAGAGTATCATATTACATTGAAGCACCCTAAACCCCTCTTCTCAGCCAGACCCCACTCCCTACCACCTTGAGTTAACTGTGCTCATAAATGTGATGTTATCATGCATAAATTTGTGTCCCTAAATAAAGTACAGAATTGTTTAACATTTTTAGCTTTATGTAAATGAGACCAAAATGGAGGTATCTTCTGTGACTTTTATTATTTTTTACCCGTGTTGTTACATGTAGTTTTCATTCATTCATTTGCCACCTTTTGCTATGAAATACACAGGTTTGCTCTCCCCCTCTGTCCAGGACAGGCCTCCTCCATTGTGAGGACTCCCTCCATCTTAGTTACCTGCAGCGCTCAAGGGGCCCCATAAACAGGCGGTGAATGGAATGGCAAACGCAGGTATCAAAAGGCTGAAACCACTGTTCCAGAAGAGCCCAGACTGGTCTGTTGGGCTCTCAGGCAGACAGCACAACAGGAAGGCACTTGTGTCTGGGACAGACATTTTGTATCATGTCACCTCCAAGAGCCAGATTAGGGTGCTGGGGTGCCCCATCCAGACCTGCAGGGGAGAGCAGAGGAGCAGGGAGGGCGTGCAGAGGGGCCAGAGCCCATCCCAGACAGGTGGAAACAGTGGCTCCCCTTCTCTGCAGAGGACACATTCCTGGGACTGGAACGGTAGACAGCACAAGCCCTAGAGAAGCTGGATTTCCTGTACGTCCTGCAGCACTGCCACTTAGTGCCACAGTTAATCTGTTCCAACATCTCTCATGCCCTGGTGCCCCCTTTGCATTACCACTCTTGTACTTGGGGACATTATTAAGTAAAATTAGGGTTACTTGGCACAAGCACTGGGACACTGAGACAGCTGATCTGATGACGGAGACGGTTGCAAGGTGACTAAGGGGGTGGCTAGTGTGTTAGTGTCACACAGAATGAGTAAGCCGGGCATGGACCCTGGCAGGGTGGAACAAGCTGGCACAAGATTTCAGCACACTACTCAGAATGGCACGTAACATGAAACTTAGAAATTGATAAAATCTGGAATTTTCCATTTAATATTTTTGGACCATAGTTGACCTCAGGCAACTGAGAGTCCCCTATGAAGTTGGCAGATGCAAAATCCTAAACTCACAAGCTTCCTGAAAGGGAAAATCTGGTATTTCCACTAACAAGTACTCCAGAGGCAAACATCTAGGTAGGTAGGTAGGTAGATAGATAGATAGATAGGAAGAAGAAGAAATAGAAGAGATATACAAATGTAGATTTTTGGTTCAATCCCCAGCACCACAAAAAAAAAAAAAAAAAAAAAAAAAAAAAAAAAAGAAAAAAAAAATGTAGATTTTGGGGGGGATTAGTTAGAAAAAAAATAATTGGAGTCAAAATGACCCCAATGGATTTATCCTTAATATCTCATTCAGAGGACATCAAGGGCAGGTTCTGGATTCCTAGCAAAGTGACAGTAAGTTTCTTTAGCCTATAATTAAAGTGACCCAGTGACTCATGTGATGGCCAGCTCATCTCAAAGATCTAGTCAGAGAAATGAACATTTAATTTCTGTATTTACCATCCATCATAATACTGTACACAGGTTTTATTCAAATTAACCTCTGCACAGATAGAACTGCTGGGAACTCTCCATTTTGCTGGCAAAAAGTATGTCATACTTTAAAAGAGTACATACTATCTGATTCAGTGCCTCACCTCAAATAATATTATTTGGTGTTTATTGTCATGAGAAAAGTTGGAAACAACATAAATGTCCACCACAAGGGGATTTTTCAAATAAATTAGGGTGCTGCCTACCATAGAAGAATCAGTAACCATCTTTTGTCTCATAGAAGACAAAAGACCAAATGAAACCTGAAACTGAATGATGGATACAATGTGTTATTGGACAAGAAAAGAAGTTTGCAACTAGGTAAGCCTCTCATTTCTGTAAAAAGAAACACACACACACACACACAAGCACAATAAAAAAAAAATCACACCAAAATGGTAAGTTGATTACCTCTGAGGAAGGGGGGAATGGGGATTTTTCTTTGTTTGGTTTGCATTTTTGCATGTTTGTATTTTTCTAAATTTTAGGCATTGCAAACTTACTACAAGGATAAGAAAAGCATTCCAAACACCCAGTTCTTTGCTTTAAGCCCATTCCCTACATTTCACTCAGCACCTGAACTCACAGACTCCAGGCTGCAGCAGCAGACCCTAACTGGAATTCAGGTTAGTTATGGCCCGTGTGACATTCTCTAGGCTTACTCACTGGGATCAGGGATTGTCATAGCTGCCCTACTCACTGGTTTGGCTTGCTCAAAAAGAAAACTGGATAATAGGAACTCAAATTCTTAAGGAAAACATTGAGTACTGCTCCTTGGGAACACTCCACTCAGACTTATAGCTGTGACATTGGTATTGCTGTGACATTAGGAATTAGATGAGCTAGCCATCACGGGATTCGCTGGGTCACTTTAATTATAGTCTAAAGAAACTTGCTGTCACTTTGCTAGGAATCCAGAACCTGTCCTTGCTGTCCTCAGAATGAGACAAAGGATAAACCCATGATGTGCCACTGTGAATCTGTTCTCTACTCTTTAGATGGTTCGTACTATACAGGAGGCTTGAAGTCATAAAATAGTAGCCAGGCTGATTTCCCTGCAGAACAATCTAGTTTACAAAGCTGGTGAGAACAAAGTATTTAGGCACCGGTCAAGTGGAAATATCTGATATTCCGTTTGAATATCCCCAACTCACAATTAAATACTCCTTCCAGCTCTAACAGCACCACCTATAGGAAGCCTTCCAAGGTTTCACAGGCTACTCTTGAACCAACAACTATCATTTCTCTATCCCAAGATCAGGCCCTGGTATCTGAGAGTCTATGAATGAATGTCTGATATGTAAAAATGAATGAATGTGAGAATAAATAAATGATGCATCTTCTCCATTAGCATTTATATAACTAATATAATATAATAATGAGTATAATATAATACACAATATAATGATATAATAGCAGGTATAACTGCTTATTTCTTACATAAAAGTTTACTGAGGATTTACTCTGTGCCAGGCTCTGTGAGTAGGGGCAGTAGGATACCAAGTAGGCAGGATTGACAAAGTCCTGCTTTTACAGAGTTTATTTTCTAGTCAAGGAGATAATCAATATGCAAGGAAACGGATATGTGCATAATGTGTGATGATGAGAGCAATAATGAAGAAAACATACAAGTATGCATGAAACACCACTTACCTCTCCTGAATTTCCCGTCTTTTTGACTCCCTGGGCTTTATTCCAGAGATTTTCTTTTGACCTGTCTTACTGATCACTGCTATTAATTCTCTCCTTAGTTGTATCGAATTTAAAAACCATCCACTGTGGTCTTAGTTTTAAGTCTTATATTTTTCAGTCCTAAAATTTCTATTTGAGTCTTTTCAAATCTGCTGTTACTTTTTATCACTTTCCTATTTCTAAAAAAATCTCCTATCTTGGAGATGGTAAGTGTAGTTGTTTCATTATTGATTTCTGATCATTCTAACAACACTGGCTTCAGTGGGTCTGTTTTGGTTGTCAGTTGTCTCTATCAATTCTTGCTCATGGTATCTTGTCTTTTTGTATGCCTTGTTATCTTTCATTGCTTATTCTGTGTTGTATTTTAAGGCATATTTATTGAGGCCTAGGATGATGTTATGTTTTCCCAAAGAGGATTTTCATTAGCTTTTGTCAGACACAGAGGTCATTAACTCAAAGACCAGCTGCTGTCCTAGCTAAAGCTGGTTTCCTTCCATTCCATCCTTTCTTCTAGGGGTCAGTTTTTCTACATCTCAGCTTAAAATGGGAATGGTTGACCAGGATCCTTAACCATCACGAGATTTAAAGTCCTACTCTAGATTCCTCCCATATCTCTATGTCTGAGAGACTGCCAAAAGTACAGATTGGTCTTTCAATATCACCAAATATTCCTGCACAAAAGTGACCCGAATGTGGGGTTCACCTCTTTGAGATCCTATCTTTTCCAAAATCTGAGCCAGTATCCCTGGTTCAATTAATAGCAATTGTTCCTTTTGTTTTTGGGTTTTCTACCACTTGTTTAGATATCTTTGGAAACTTAGGAATAGAATTGCAAAGGCCCAGCTGTTGCAAAACTTTGGAGTATTAAAGACAGAATTGGAATCAGAGGTTCCAGATTCTTTCTGCTACACTTCATCGTTCAGTCAAGATCATGCTGATACAGATAGTTGGACAGATATAGATAGAAAAGCTAACAATTATCAAATCTATACCATGTCAGTCACTCTGTTCTAAAGCTTTACATTTTTTAAAACTCATTTCATCCTCAAAACAATCCCATAAGTCAGGTGCTTCTGTTTTACATATAAGGAAACTGAGGAGCAGAGAGATCAGCAAACTGGCCCAAGGTCTCACAACAGTGGAGATGGAATTCAAACCTGAGCTCAACTCCAGAACCTGCATTCCTCCTAAAAGAAAGTTTCAAACAAAAGTTCCCTGTGGCTGAGGGTCTGAGGATCATTTATCCTACCACATGGATTCAGACCCAAGTATCAATCCTGGGACTATTGGTTCTCCAAGATTGAGCTCCAAGCTGTTTTCACCCTACACCTGCCAAGTCTGAATACAGCAGTCTTTAGTTCCAGGCATAGGGAGGGGTTGCTCTTAAAACAAACTTTCAATTCTATAAACAGCAACCATCATTACGGCCTCCATCTGATGTTTAGCTCCAAGGGAGACCGGAACAGTTTATAGCCTATCGGTGTCCCCGCCAGTCTCATAAATTGGAAGCCAAGGGTGGGGCAGTGAAAAGGGAAATGTTTTATTATGTCCATTTTGCAAAGGCAAGTTCCAAGCCCAAGAAGGTGAGTCATTGGTAGAGATCAACAACCATCCCCTTCCACCCTGAATTCCTTCCTGTAGTGAGGGACTTTACACATGGCGAAAGCCACTTCTGAGAAACAGGCAGACTTTGGGCCTCCAGGGAGCCAGTGGTGCGAGACAGGTGCTTGCTGGGTCCTTGAGTATTGATAAGTGATTGCCCCCTAAGGGGATCCCACATTCTAAATGTTCAGGGAGTGAACAGTGACCCAAGCTGCTGTCAGGTGAGCATCCATCACTATGCTAAAAAGACATTCACACACTCTTTCACTGAATCTTTCCACAACCCCCTGATGATCCTGTCTTTATTCTCACTTTCAGATGAGGAAACTCAGGCTTGGGAGGTTAAGACATGGCCACTTAGTTAGGAAGTAGCAGGTGCTTTCAAGTCAGAGATCTTCCATTATCTTTCTCGCCCACCTAGAGATGCGCTTCTAAATCTTAAGAGAAGGAATGGGGGGCCATAGGGCTTCCCGGAGCCCCATGCTCACAAAGTCCTGACCGAGAAGCTGAGCCCCAGAGCAAAGGACACCAGGAAGAGGAGAGGGTTTCTCTGCAAGCAGCAGGGTAGGAGCACTCCAACCTGCTGGTCGTCATGGCAACCTACACACACCTGGAAACACTGCTGCACCACCCAGATGATCACGAGTGAGGGGAGTGCCACTGGGTCACGTTCCTTCTGCAGTCATCTCTGCAGAACTGATTCAAGGTCAGTTTCCTTCAAGGGGAGCTCCAGGGGCTCTTATCTCCGTCTTATCTCAGGATGAAGCTTAAAGAACCCTTGGGCACAGGGGCCTACCTTTGGCAAGATCTCTGCCACATCCGGGAAAGCACGGCCTCCCTGGCCTGACATGAGTGGCCTTGAGAGGTGTCCTCGCCCCCCTAGACCTTCCCTCTTGTCATGTCACACTGACTCAGGTTTCACTATTAGAGCTGCCCTTTCCAGGCCAAAAGAAATGCAAACACTCCCGGAAGGACACTCAAATGCTTGTCAATTATGATTTTTTTCTCACATAGACCTGTTTAAGGAACTTCCTACTATTTGTCTGCTGAGAGTCTCAGCAGATCTGCTTACTGTCTGATGAATGCCCCAAAGTGACCAAACAAACAAGTAGCTTCCGAAATTCAGACAGAAAGTGGGAAAAAAAAAAAAGGCTTAGCCCAATCTCTTCCTTTATAACAGAGTCAGACATACGTGTAATATAATTGCATTAACTTTTCTTGGGGTGGGGGGGGGGTTGTGAAATTTCAGGATTGCTCTACAAAGAGCATTCCAGTTAAGTGTTCTTTTGCACGTGCACAATTTAGAAAACCACTGGGTCCTGGTGATGGGCCTCCTCGAGCCATTTATACATTTGAGTCAACTAGAGTCGTGTCCTAGATGGACCATCTATACTACAGTGGTCCCATGAGGTTATCGTGAAGCTGGAAAGTTCCTCTTGCAGTGATATTGTCGCGAGCACAAGCTTGATTCACGCGTGTGTGGTGATGCTGGCGTGAACAAACCTGCCGCAAGGCCGGGGTATAGAAGTTACAGCACGTGGAATTATGTCCAGTACCTAATCCTTGATAATGAGAACCAACAACTGTTACTGCCTTATGTATGTATTTACTACACTCTGCTTTTATTGCTATTTTAGAGCGCTCTCTTCCTTTTTTTTTTTTTTTTTTTGGATTCCAGGATTGAACTCAGGGCCTTGCACCTACCAGGCCAGTTCTCTTGCACTTACCAGCCACTGAGTGACCTCCTCAGCCCTTTCTTCTACTTATTTTTTAAAAAGTTAATTCTAAAAAAGCCTCATGCAGGTCCTTCAGTATTCTAGAATAAAGCATTGCTACCATAGGCAAAGGATGACAGCTCCACGCAGGTTATTGTCCTGAAAGACCTTCCAATGGGGCAAGATGTAGAGGTGGAGGAGGGTGGCATCGGTGCCCCTGACCCTGTGAAGGCCTGGGCTAATGTGTGTGATGATTGTGTCTTGGTTTTTCACAACAGCAACAACAAAGTTGTTGTAAAAGTTTAAAAAAAATTATTTTAAAAATGGTATAGAACAGGATGAAAAGAAAGAAAATATGTGTATGTCTGTACAATGTTTTCTGTTTGAAGTGAAGTATTAGTAAAAAAGGGCTCAAAAAAATTTTAAACCAGAGTTATTTTTAAAAGTTACAGTAAGCTGAGGCTGGGATTGTGGTTCAGCTGTAGAGTGCTCACCTAGCACGTGCGAGGCCCTGGGCTCGATCCTCAGCACCACATAAAAATAAATAAATAAAATAAAGATATTGTGACCAGTTACAACCAAAAAATAAATATTAAAAAAAAAGTTACAGTAAGCTAAGGTTCATTTATTATTAAAGAAATGTTTAATAAACTAAAGGCAGCTGAAGTGCGGAATGTCTATAAGGTCCATAGGGCTGTACAGTAATGTCCCCGGCCTTCACAGTCCCCCACCCACCACAGCACCTTCCAGACTGCAAGCTCCATTCACAGGGTGCTCTATACAATCAAACCATTTTTTATCTCATACTATATTTTTACTGAACCTTTTCTACATGAAGATATGCTTAGATTCACAAATACGTACCACTGTGTGCACTAACCCCTGTGTGGCCTGGGAGCTGTAGGCCATGCCTCCTGGCCTTGCGTGTGGGAGGCTGTCCCATCCAGGTGTGCGTGCCCTCTGCCGCAGTCTGGCTAGGCACAATTCAGAGCCACTTGTCAAGCAGAAATGAACTTTATTTTTAGAACACACACGCAGCACCTCAGGAGCTCTTCAGGAATTCCCTCAGAGCCCAACTGCCACCACCGGCTTCCCACGAGCCTCTCAACCCCCCACTCCTCCTGCTCTTGAGGCCGATTGGCTGGGTCGTGTGGGCGGAGCCAAAAGAGTCCCCCAATGAGCAGCTCTGTGGTCTGAAAGGGCAGGGAAACAGCCCAATGAGCATCACGGCAGAGGAGCCAATCAGTTGGCAGCTGGAAGTTTGCTGGGGCCACGGTGAGCCAATCAGCTGGAAGTTTGCTGCGGCCCCTTGGGCTGTGGCTCTCAACAGCCCTCTGTGATGTTCTCACCACAATGAAATAGGGATGCATCCTCAGAACACAGTTCTGTCAGACTCTTTTTCTTCAAGCATATTTCTGGGACATCGGCTTAAGAAAGCATCATCAGAGGGTTTGGCACACAGCTTGGAGTAAGCCCAGAATAAATTGCAGCCGGTATTACTAGTATGTGAGGACTTGAACCAGGAGGAGAAGGAGAGGGGTTTCTCTGAAAACGGCTGAATAGAGGCAGACTCAAATTAAGAACAAAGAGAAAATAACCATTCTTCACCATCTCACTCCAGGAAACAGCAATAGAAAATAATCCACATGTATTGAATAATTATCACATGCCAAGCACTTAGCATGGTCTATCTTATTTATTATTTATCCACCACGTTGCTATGTTTTACTTTTTTTCATCTTGTTACCTAAACGTGATACATGTATTTTTTTCTTCTTACCATTTTTCCTTATCCTCACAACAAACTCTGGAGATAGCAGGCTTTTCAAATACCATCTTACCGATGGAATCTCAGGGACTCAGAGGTCAATTGCCTAAGGTCACACGGCTAATCATCGGATTTGAACCAAGGTTAGACAGGCTGCAGCGCCTATGATTGCACCCCTGCTTCCCAGGGGTTCTTCCGTGCAGAATGAGGAGGCTGAGCTGATTGTTCCCAGGGCCTCCTAACAGGCTGAGCATGTGTAAGGGGTGGTTGCTGAGAGCCACTGCTGAGTCTGTATGGCCCCTGGCATTTTGCCAACAGTATTGATTGACAGACGAGGCATTACTATCCGCCTCTGGCGCTACTTTTGAGTTCTCGCACTATTTTAGAGTTCTCGTGGGGATTTCCGCTGATTCCCCGAGAGTTCCCATTGGTTGGGGAAGTGCAGGAGGAGGGATTTCGGGGAGAGATATTTCCAGCTGGGGGTTCCTGGACAAGCGAGTGGCATTCGGGAGGATTCCCCGGGAGCTGTGTGAAGTGTTTTCCTGCAGTTCAAAAATAAAGTTTGTTCCTGCTTCAGTGGCTGGTGATTTGTGCCCAGCCAGACTGCGGCAATTGGCGGCCCGTGCGGGGAACGTCTGAAGCTTTGGGGTAAGTGAATTGCTTGCCCCTAAGGGAAGGCGAGAGAATGGGTGACCATTTTAAAAAACAATGTGTTCTTGTTTTGATTTGTTTTGTGTTTGTTTCAAGCTGCCTATCCCTAGAATTTTCTCAAGCAGATTGGGAAAAATGGTTGGCTCAAGGTTTGAAGTTGTTCACCCATGAGGAAGAGATAGAAATAGACCACAAATGCACATATCAAGAAAATAGGAAAATTGATACAACGATTTTTTGTTCCGTTTTTGTTTCATTCTGTTTCGGTTTTGTTTTGTGTTATCTTATTGGGTTGCGTTATCTTTATAACAGATTAGAAATTAATAAAAAACAAACTGAAAGAGTGTTAAGTAAATTATTAGAGGTTCAGACCATGGAGAAAGACATTTTAGATCAAGCAAAAGAGAAGGTCTCTCAAGCTAGTCAGACAGAGGAAGAAAATTTAAAGGAAGAAAGCTTAGAGGAGAAACAGCTATTAGGGAAAA
>NW_026000082.1:40318681-40352517 GCF_001458135.2 Marmota marmota marmota
GCTGTATGCTGGACCGGTAGTCAGTGACGGGTATGATCCAATTGCAGTGGTACCAACCTAAGACAGGAGGCTGACGCCTAGAGGTCAGTTCATCCGATGACGGGTAAGGACCATATGTTGAATTGGACAACCTAACAGGCACGGTCCCTAAGCCACATTGCTTGTTGTTTAATTAAACAAAAAGGGGGAGATGCTGAGAGCCACGGCCGAGTCTGTATGGCCCCTGGCATTTTGCCAACAGTATTGATTGACAGGCGAGGCATTACTATCCGCCTCTGCTGCTACTTTTGGGTTCTCGCACTATTTTAGAGTTCTCGTGGGGATTTCCGGGGATTCCCCGAGAGTTCCCATTGGTTGGGGAAGTGCAGGAGGAGGGATTTGGGGAGAGATATTTCCGGCTGGGGATTTCCTGGACCAGCCACGTGGCGTTCGGGAGGATTCCCCGGGAGCTGTGTGAAGTGTTTTCCTGCAGTTCAAAAATAAAGTTTGTTCCTGCTTCAGTGGCTCGTGATTTGTGCCCAGCCAGACTGCGGCAGGTGGTGATTGCTGTAACTGGCTATCCGGCCCTTCTGCTGAGGAAAGAGAGCCCGGGGAGAGCCAGTGCACATTCACAAAGCTGTAGGCAGTGCCAGGGTCCACCTGAGATGCCACTGTGGGCCACGGGCACCAAGTCACCAGAACTGTAACCTGAGGGCCATCACTGCTATGGTGGCCTGGACAGTTCAGTACGGTAGAGGATAGAACTTACCCAGGTCAAGAGTCTAATGTCGCCAGACAAAATCCAGGATGCCCAGTTAAATCGAAATCTAGTTATTTATTTAACCACTATCAGTATAATAGTTATGTTTACACCCCTATATATAGCAGCATGACTATACTTAAGTACTATGGTCTTTATTTGAAATTGA
Source organism: Marmota marmota marmota (assembly GCF_001458135.2). Lineage (NCBI taxonomy): Eukaryota > Metazoa > Chordata > Mammalia > Rodentia > Sciuridae > Marmota > Marmota marmota. Next base: position 40,319,590 of record NW_026000082.1, read on the forward strand.
AAGTTAATTGGGTGTCATGTATTTTTATTTGCTAAATATGGCAACTTGAGTAATAGACCTTTGTTTATTCTGTTATTGTTTTTGTTTTCCCCTTTCCCTTCATCCTCTGAGTCCACGTCTGTTCTTCCTTCCCACCATAACCAGAGTTCATGCTATTTCATATTAACCCATCTAATTTACCTTCCATTTGGCTATCGTGATAGATGTGTAAATTTGACAATGGCATCCTATTGATTTCTGTGTTTTTTTTTAATTTTTTTTTTTTATTTTTTTTTTTTTAATATTTATTTATTTATTTGTTTTAGTTCTCGGCGGACACAACATCTTTGTTTGTATGTGGTGCTGAGGATCGAACCCGGGCCGCACGCATGCCAGGCGAGCGTGCTACAGCTTGAGCCACATCCCCAGCCCCTTGTGTTTTTTTTTTAATTCATGCAAATGAAATAGTGCTATGCATCTCTTTCTGTCCATTCAAGATGCCTCGGTGGACAGCAGAGATAAAGTCACCAAGAACTATAACTGATGGCTATCACGTCTATGGCTGCTTGGCTTTTCCCCTCAACACTTGCTTCTTGAGGTCTAAAGTCTGGATTGTTCTGGATTTTGTATGACAGTTCATTGAATGCATAGACCAGGTTTACCTAACAGTCCCCCAGAAACAGACACCTTGGTAGCTTCCATTTTCTGGCTCTACAAATAACTCTGGGCTAAGTGGTGTGCACCTTGGATGGAGGTCAAGTGAATCTCATCGGTATGCTCATGTATACTTCTCAGGCTATTAGAAAGGCTGAGCGTTTCTTCTACACTTATTATCTGTTTGTATTTCCCCTTCTGTGAATTCCTGTGTGTTCCTTTCATCCACTTTTCTATTTGAGTTTCCACTCTTTTATCCTGCAAATGCATAGATTTTTATTGGAGAATCTAGAACAGCGTGGTCTAATATAAATGTAACGTGAGACTTATAGTTTAAAGTTTTCAAATCTCCAAGTTTAAAAAGTAAAAAGAGACAGGTGACATATTTTTATTTTTATTTTTTTAATATTTATTTTTTTTTTTTAAGTTTTCCACGGACACAACATCTTTGTTTGTATGTGGTGCTGAGGATCAAACCTGGGCCGCAGGTGTGCAGGGCGAGCGCACTACCGCTTGAGCCACATCCCCAGCCCCAGGTGACATATTTTTAGCAATATATTTTCATTTACCCCAATTTATCTAAAATATCATCTCAATATGTGATTGGTAAAAAAAAAATGAAGTTACAAATGCATTTCTTTGCGAATGCAAGACTTTGAAGTCTGGTAAGTACTTCACACTTACAGCGCATCTCGATTGGGACTAGGTCACATATGAAGTGCTCAGTACCCACATGTGGCTCGGGGTAACTATATTGGACAGTGCAGGCCTAGAATCCACTCTCTAAATACTAGTTCTTTTTGGTTTTAGTTAAAAATATCTTCTCCTGTCCACTTATCTGTTAATTTTATTTATGGCATCCTTTGTTTAAATAATATGTTCATGTTATGTAGCTGACTATATTACTTTTCCTCTAAAATTTGTGTTTCAGACTATTGTTTTTTAAATGCATATCAATTTCAATAAGTTTGAGATATAGTCTTACATTTTTCTTATATTACCTTTATAGCTTTTATCTATCTTAGCTAGATCTTCACCCTCTTTTTATTTCTCCATGTTGTAGGAAATAGGGGTCCAATTCTGTTTTTTTTTTTCTCTTATATCTCTTATGGAGTGAGTTACCATCTGCTAAATAACCTTTCCTTTCCCTATTATTTGTGAGGCCATTTCTATCATACATACCTGAGTCTATTTCTGAGTTCTGTATTCTCATGTTTTACCATCATAGTAATCCTTATTTTATATTAATTAAATGGCAGAGAATTTGGATAACTTGACCAAAGTCACCCAAATACTTTCAGAGTCTTGATCTGAACTTAGGTATAAAAGTTAAAAGTGTGTTGGCTTCATGTATCAGAAACCAGATTACAGGGTATGGAACAAAGGAGTTTATTTTCTTCACATAACAAGAACCGTGGAGGAGGTCCATCTAGTGAAGTATGGGTATGTTTTCAGTATGTATCTAGTGAAGGTACGGCAGCTTCATGGTACCCCGTGTGCCTTCTACCTCTCTGACCAGTTATATTAACATAAGGCTTTTATCCTCTTGGTGGCAAGATGGCTACCACACCTCCTAGAACCTGTATTCATTTCAAGAAAAAAGGGAAAGACCAAAGGCAAAGGAGTGCGTCTTTTAATCAGGGAAACACTTGTCTTTCTATAAGTTGCAGTGAACAGACGGCCACCAACATCTCTTTAGCCAGAACTAGGTCATGTGGCCATGCCTAACTGCAAGAGCAGACTGTTTATTACTTTTTAAGCTGGAACTATTACCACCAAAAGAAAATTAGGGTTCAGTTAAATATTAAGTGAAGAGGGGCTGGGGCTCAGTGGTAAAAGGCTTGCCTTGCTTGTGTGAGGCACTGGGTTTGATCCTCAGCACCACACAAAAATAAATAAAGATACTGTGTTTTCATCTTCAAGTAAATAAATATTTTTTTTATAAAAAAGGATATTAGACAGGCATCGACTAGGTTCACTGATTGAACTTCAGGGTGTGTTTTCTATCAGGCCTTTCTAATACCCTTTGTCCAATTGTATATATGTAGTTTTATATTCTTTTTCTTAACCCTCCCCCTGATTACCTAAACTTCTAATTCTGTAAAGCCTGGATCTATCCCTGTCCAAATTCACACAGTCTATAAGTGGCCAAATTTATGCTGGTTACCTAAAATCAAAACTTTTCTGAAATGAGGAGTAGATAAGGTCTGTATATCCAGCTCTTAAAAGCTAAACCAGATAAACTTATGCAAAACTTCGGGACCTCGGTGCTGGGCATCAAGAAGTCTAGGGTCTAGTGACCAGGACAAGTCACTTTCTCGAGGCACAGCCTCCCCTTCTATAAGAAGCATCCTGAAGCTACAGCTTCCCATGCAGCCTGTCGACTCCAACATCTCCACCTAGGAAGAAAGGGACTCTTCCTGCCAGGGTGGCACATGAGCCCAGTTTTCTCCTTGGCTGGGGACTACACTGTGACAAGCTGAAATGAAGACCCAGCTGAGTCTGAAAACTATTCAGCTTCCATTTTACTCTAGAGGATACTCCATCCCTAAAGGGAAGAGGAGATTCCATGGTCAGATACATCTCTGTGTCCCACACATCCCTCAGCAATTCAGAAGCATGCTCATGTGTGGAGCAAGGCGGCAGGGAATCCTCTTTAACAAGACTCACCACCCACTTTCCAGGCTTTTCCAAAGGGTTCTAATGTTTGCAAAAACACCCCATGTGGGCAGTAATTGTTCTGTGAGATTCACTTTGGGACATGGCTGCCAATACTAGGGCTGCTCTTGTAATAGTGTGTTGAAGACAATGGTCAAACCTGAGTTCCTGGGGTAACTGTAGAGCAGCACAAGCAACTTGGGATTCAGAGAATATAGCATAGACTTCTTTTCACGTTGACCTTACTTTCTGTTTTGGAACAGAGGGTCTGCTAGTCAGCTTTCCGTTACTGTGACAAAACACCCGAGGAAAACAACTTAGAGGAGGAAAGGTTTATTTGGGCTCATGGTTTATTTTGGCCTGGTCAGCTGACCCTATATCTTTCAGGCCTGAGGCGAGGCAGAAACTTCATGGCAGAAACCTGTGGCCAAGGAAAGCTGCTCGTTTCATGGCAGCCAGGAAGTGAGGAAAAAGAGAGGGAAAAAGGAACCAGGAACAAGATATTGTCCCTAAGGGAACTCCCTCAAGGACCCATGACCTTCAACTAGATCTTGCCTTCTACAGTTTCCCCCACCTCCCAATAATACCACCAGTTATGACTCCATTGATGGATTAATCTCCAAAGAGATTAGCTCCCTCATGACCCAACCACTTCTCAGAAGCCCCACTCCTGAGCACTGCTGGACTTGGGACTGAGCCCTGGACACATGGGGACATTCCAGGTCCAGAGCATAACGATGAAGAATCTGGGAATGGTGAAGGCCACCAAATGGAGTCAGTCTCTGAGCAGAGACTCGGAGAAGGAAGATATGAATCCCTGTTCCACCAGTTCCTGGCTGGGTGACCTTGAGTGACCTTCCTAGGACATCCCTTAACCTTCCTGAATCTCAGGTTCCACATCTCAAAATCAGGCAGTGATACTTCCCCTGTTAGAGTAAATGAGGGACCTCAGGAGAATGTCTGGCACACCTCGGACACACATGCAAGAGGTCGTCTGTCCGTCTGTCCATCTGAACAAGTTGAAACAAAGAAACAGAAGTGTCCCCACATTAAGAAGGCAACAATTGACCGGAATCACCGCCAGACACGGAATAATGATGAGGGACAGACATGGGGTGTCCTCGTATGCTCGGGGCAAGGCAGATCACAAAAATGAGAGTTAAACAAGAAAAACTTTGGCAAATCCTAAAGCCAAAGTGCTGGTCACCAATCCTGAGGTCAAGTGGGACAGCACGATAGCCAACCAGGACCTCCCAGGACCCAGCGAAGAGCCATGAAAGACCCACTCGTGGATCAGGTTTCTCTCTGACCCTCGGTAAACAAAACACCATCTGCCTTCCTCACCATCAAAGTCTGATGTGGGAATGAAATGAGATTCATAGGGGACACGGGTTTTATTGGACACCCATAAAGAATTAAATAGAAAACACCCACACAGATAAAATGTGAAAGTTAAAGAATATAAAGACGGTTCTGTGGCTCCAGGTTGGCGTTTATGTAAGGGGTGTGCACTGAACTCCCTGGCGCTCCGGTGTAAGAAAACTCCTTCTCTTAATCAGCTAATGGGCCCCACCTGCCCGGCTACTGGAACATTCCATCTGGGTCATGTTTTGGAGAGGCCCTCCATTCTCGGAGCTTGTGCCCTCTAGAAGAGTCGGGGCTGGACCATCAGCCCACACTGAACTTGAAGATGACATCTTTGTTGCCTCAGAGCACAGGGGGTCTTTGCCCAGGCTAGGGGTCTCCAGGCCTGGGGTCACAGCTCCCTCAGCTCAGTCTGAGGAGCTTCGGCAGGTTCTGCTTTTCTGGATCCCATAGAATCTCTGTCCTGTGCTTCCTGTTCTCTGGGAAGCTCGCCCAGATCCCTCCTCTCTCCTACCCTATCACTCACTCCATCCCTCCCAACCCTTGGAATCCTGTCCCCATTCACACAATCCCACTCTGGTCACCAAGTCCTAGGCAGGGATAAAGGAGCCTCTGCATTAAGGGAGGGGAGACCTCACCGAATAAAAATACAAATCAAAATCTCAGTAAATGATCACGAATACCCAAGTAGTATTACTGCACGCTTCTAAAGCAAAGTATGCTTTATGGATTGAGTTCTAACTTATTTTTAAAATAGAGTTCCATTTTACAATAGTTCTATGTTCTTATTTTTAGTAAGAAGTCCATTTGGGGACTGGGATTGGGACTCAGTGGCAGAGCGCTTGCCTAGCATGTGCGAGGCCCTGGGTTCGATCCTCAGCACCACATAAAAATAAATAAAAGAAAGGTATTCTGTCCAGCTACAACTAAAAAATAATTTTAAAAAAAGAAGTCCGTTTTTTTAAATATTTTTTAGTTGTTGATGTACCTTTATTTTTAATTTATTTATATGTGGTGCCAAGGATCGAACCCAATGCATCACACAGGCCAGACAAGAGCTCTGCCACTGAGCCACGACCCCAGCCCTTCGTTTGGTTTTTAATCCAGCAGACAGTGCCTCTGTCAGCAGGCTGGCGCTCCTGGCCACTCGCTCTGACCTGGTCCCAACACCAACCAGATCAAGGTCTCCCCAGGTGCTGGCCCGGTCTTCTAAGGAAGCAAATGAATTTCTTGAAGGCGAATGGGTGATATTGACCTTGTCGGGTAAAGACTGGCCCCGCAGTAAGTTAACAACAGGATGGTGTTCTGAGAGCCACCCGCCCTCACCCCTCCTCACCCCTGCACTTGCTCTAACGTGGAGAACGTTCTGTCTCTCCTGCCTTGTCTGGCTTGGCTGTTTATTTAAGAGCACAAGGTCAGCAGCAAGGGAAAACCCAACAACACCCGTGATATGTTCTGTGACGCAGGACCAGGGCTACGAACCAGGACTTTTAAAGTGGAGATACTCTCACTGAAGCCTTTGCAGAGGAGGGTGGCTCAGCAACTATTGAGGTGACTTTATGCTTTTTTTGTTACCAGGGATTGAGCCCAGAGGTGCTTAACCACTGAACCATCCTCCCCAGCCCTTTTTTTATATTTTATTTCGAGACAGGATCTCGCTAAGTTGCTTAAGGCCTTGCTAAGTTTCTAAGGCTGGCCTCCAATTTGCGATCCTCCTGCCTCAGCCTCCCAAGCTGATTGGACTACGGGTGTGAGCCCCCTCACCCAGTGAAGGGAAGAAAAATCAAGGATCTAAGAAGGATCTGAGGGATCCTTCAGAGATAGTATGGTGGGGCCCATTAGCTGATTAAGAGAAGGAGTTTTCTTACACCTGAGCATCAGGGAGTTCAGTGCACACCCCTTACATAAACGCCAACTTGGAGCCACAGAACCATCTTTATATTCTTTAACTTTCACATTTTATCTATATGGGTGTTTTCTATTTAATTCTTTATGGGAGTCCAATAAAACCCGTGTCCCCTATGAATCTCATTTCTTTCTCACATTATACTGAAGAGAGGGAGAAGGCGGACAGCGCTCATTCCCAGGGGAAGCCCTAATTCCCTGGATTTGCCAAAGCCGGCCTCATTCATACTTGCTGCCCAGTGGTGGTGCAAAGGGAAACACAAATGCATAGCCTGGTGAGGGGGCCATGGAGAGGTTGTTTTGCCCATACTGTACTAAATTTTGGGACAAATAAGTATTCATGTATTTCTTGTGTAATAATTAAAATTAACATTTAGAAGTTATTTTAAGGGCTGGGATGTGGTTTAGTGGTAGAGTGCTTGCCTAGCAAGTTCGAGGGCCTAAATTCAATCCCCAGCACTACAAAATAAATAAATAAAACTAAAAGTTTACCTTAAAAAAGAAATATGCACCAGGTACGGTGCTGCACACCTGTAACTCAAACTACTCAGGAGGCTGAGGCAGGAGGATCACAATTTTGAGGCCAGCCCTGGCAACTCAGTAAGACCCCATCTGAAAATTAAAAAGTGCTGGGAATGTAGCTCAGTGGTAAAACACCCCCGGGGTCAATCCCTTGTGCCAGAAAAAAAGAAAAGCAGATATGTGAGATTAGGCATGAGTTTGAATTTTTCACTTGAGATATTCAGTCATTATTTATTGAGCAACTATATATGCTGAGGAGAATATCAGTCTCCAAGAGGAGAAAAATAAATGAAAGAATCACTGTCCTCACATTTAAGATCATAACTTACTTAGATCTCAATTTAGTTGTTTCTATAATAGGTATTATAATTTCCATGTCACAGGATTATCAAGAACATGAAGTGAAAGTAAAGAGAACTGGTCCTGTTAACTATAAAACACTATGCGAATGCTTGTGATGCATTTATTACTAGCCCTACTCAAAAGAATCTTTCTCTTTTTATCTAATAACTTTTGAAACAATCACAAATTTACAAAAAATGTCGGAAAGATGATACAAAGACCCATGTGCTGATAAACATTTAACAGTCAGGGCTGGGTTCTGGGTTGTGACATCTGTCAGTTTCTTCTTTATACCTTTATTTTATTTTTATGTGGTGCTGAGGATCAAACCCAGTGCCTCACGCGTGCCAGGCGAGTGCTCTACTGCTGAGCCACAACCCCAGCCCGACATCTGCCAATTTCTGTGGTACAAGTACAGTTGGCCCTCTGTCTCTGTGGGTTCTGCTGAATTTGTGGATTGAAATATTTAGGAAAAAAAAAAAAAAAGAATCGTGTCTGTTCTGAACATGTAGACTCTTCCTTGTTATTCCCTAAACAATGCAGTGCAACAACTGTTTCCAAAGCTTTTACACTGTATCAGGCATTAGGAGGGATCTAGGGGTGCTTTATGGAGCTAGTTCTATGCGCAGGAAGATATGCACAGGTTCTATGCAAACACTGCGCTAGTCTTTATAAGGGACTGGAGCATCAGTGACTTGTGGTGTCCTTGAGGTATATTTATTTACAGAATTCCTCCCAATTTGGCTTTGACTAACGCTTCCTCGTGATTCTATACACCATAGAAGGGATGTGGGATCCTTCTCATTACATCTTCTTACGTGGAGCAATTTGTAGGAGTGTCTCATTATTGATGCTGTTCCTTTGCTTTCTGCCACCTGCTTCAAATTCATTGAGTATTGTCAGATTTGCAAGATGTCCTGGCTCTCTGAACTCCTTAGTAGAATCCAAGGTGGAGAATGGTATTCAGAAACCAAAGTCTAGGTTGGATAGTTTTGCTTGTGGCCATGGGGAAGTCACTACTCCCAGACCACAGGGGACAGAGATAAGGAACATTCACCCTAGTTGGTTTATTCCATACGCATCTATCTACATATATCAAAAGCCAAGAGTTCACAGTCAAACCTCCAATCCCAACACTTTTATTTTTCCCTCTGTTTCCGCCCTTGAATATAAATTATGTTTCTTATAGACCAAATTTAATGGTATCATATTTTTAAGTTTAGTCTTCCAGTATCTGCTTTTTCGCTGGAGTATTTAATCAATTATATATAATAAAATCATATATATGTATTATATAAATAAAATTATATATAATAAAATTATATAATAACAATGATGTAGAATTTACATCTGCCATTTTGCTGTTTTCTATGTCTCTTTTTTCATCTTTCTACCTTCTTTAGTGTTGAATAAATGCTTTCTAGTCTGCTATTTTAATCCCTTTGTCCCTTTTATAACTGAATAGACTTTTAGCTATTTTCATAGTGACTTCCCTAGAGATTATAATTAACTTCTTAATGTATCATCATCTAAATTAGATTAATACAAAATTTCAATAGTATACAAAAATTGTCTTCTATGTAGCTCAATTGTCTTTTCTCTCCTTTCTATGCTATTGCCCTATGCAGTATAGATGTATACACGTATGCCCATCAATACTTATTTATAATTGTTTTTATACAGTTGTTGACCAAAAACTACAATGATATTTTCCTTTACATAAACCACCCTTATTGGTGTTCTTTATTTCTTTTTTCTTCGAGAGGATTCAAGTTACTCTCGTGCTGTCTATATCTTGTGTGTTTTCATACAAGTCTTAGGAATTCCCTTTAATATCTTGGTGGGGTAGTTCTGCCAGTGAGGTATTCTCTGATTTCATTTTTCATTTACTTCTTTTATTTTATTTATTTGTTTGTTGATTTATTTATTTTGGTACTGGGGATTCTATCCAGGGGTGCTCTCTCCCTGAGCTACATCCACAGCCCTTTTAATTTTTTATTTTGACACAGGGTCTCACTCAGTTGCCCGGCCTGGACTTGAACTTGCGATCCTCCTGCCTTAGCATCCCAAGTAGCTGGGATTACAGGCATCTGCCACCATGCCTGGCAAATTATCGCTCACGAATTTTTCATTTGTTTTAATTTTCAACTCCATGATATTAATTTGTTTCCTTTATTGATAATTTCTATCTTTATTTAATAATTTCTACACAGTGAGACATCATTCTTCTACTTTCCTTTAGTTCTTTGAATAGATTTTAAATATCTTATTTAAAGTCTCTATTAAATCCAACATCAGCAGTTTTTCCCTAGGAAAGAAATATATTGATCACTTTTTTTCCTGAGTACAGGTCTTGGGGATTTTTGTTTCCTGATTTTGGTTTGGTTTTTTGTATGGCCCATAAATTTTGTTGAAAACTGGACATTTTTAGTAATATCGTGTGTATCGTCTGGGTATCAGATCTTTTCTTCCTCCACAGGGTTTGTTGTTGTTTACTCTTGTTGCTGTTATTATTTACTTCAGGACTTTCATGAACTAACTGTGTAAAGTTTAGATTCTTGAACCTCAGTGGAGTCACTCACGTCTTTTCTTGGTTTCTTAGTGGTCAACCAGCAATTGCACAAGGATTCGCTTAAATGCCAGGAACTCACAAGCTTCCCAGTCTTTGCCCAAGAGCTCTGATGTTTGCCTTTGACTTTCAACCAAACAGCTGACGGCTCACCTTCGTCTTCTCTTCCTGTTTGTGCAGAGACTTAAAGACAGACAGAGGTCAAACTTTTTTTTTTTTTTTTGACCAGTTTTTTTTTTCCTGTACATATACACAGCCCTGGGCATTCCCATGGTCCTCCACATCCATGTGGTTTTCTAGATTCCCAGGCTTATCTCAAGAGTTCTTCAGAAGCTGTGACTGTCCCATTCTCCAGGTTTTCCTTTGAAGCTTTTTGGTGAGCCCAGCGGGTGCATCAACTGTTACCCACTATCACGGGAAACCTCAGAGGTAGATGATGCCCAATGCTTCTCACAAACACTTTCAAAGAGAGGCTTTTCACGCTGGATCAGCTCCAAGTCAGGATAATCAAAAACAGCCTGCAAGCAGGTTCTCCCAGTGAACCACCAGGCAAGGAAAATAAGGAAGGACAAACTTGAGAATGACTTGGAAGGAGCGCCAACCCCATTGTGCCCCCCCAGTGGTTGTCTGGTGGCTGTTTTTCACTGTTATCCTGGATGCCACAGAGCTGGAGAGAGGGTGACAGAAGTCATTCTTCTCACTCAGATTCAGCCATTTTTCTTGATTAAATGCTCCCCATATTGATGCAAGCCTTCGGTTAATTTCCAGAGTTTGAAAAGTTGGTTCTGGATTTTTTTCCCCCTCTATTCTTCTTGCTTTCCTAGAGGATAAAATTTTCACAGGTCCTTACACTGACATTTGTACTGACTTCCTGACCTTGTAATTTTTAATAATTAATTCACTTGATCAAGTCCCATCAAATCTCCCATATATGCCACCCCCTCAAGCCCTGGGCACATCTCCCACCCATCCCACTCAGGTTTGGATACCCCATGTAGGAGTGTCCCACTCACCCTGCCTACACAGTGACACCATGCTCTGGGTCACCCCCATATGGACACCCTCCCCACCCTGCTTGGGCTCTGACCTCACATGTCAGTCGTACCTCAGACAGACTCCTCTGCCCTTCTGGGCCCTGTGTGCCAGGCTGCCCGTGTGTGAATGCCCTCCCTGCCCGACTCCAGTGGACAGTGTCTTGGCACCCCACTCCCTGCCTGTGAAGACACCTTTTTACCACCTAATGGTTTTAGGACTAAATTATTCAAGGAAAAAAGGGGAACCAAGAACAGCTCTCCTTTTTAGATAAGAAAACTAAGAATTGAAGCAGTTACATGAGCTGTTTAAGGACACTCAACCTAGGAGAGCAAAGTCAAGAACACTCCCAAGCCATCGGACTCCCAGCTATTTGGTTTCTTTCCCTTTATAATAGTTAAAAACATCAGCTGTTATTCATTGAACACTTTCCCATCATCCAGATCTCAACCTCCCTGTTAATTCCCAGACACCCAATCTGAACAGTCACCCATTCTCTTATGACCCCGTTGTCATTATCTTTACTGTCCTCATCCCTCACGGACACTTCTTTTGTTGCTGCTGGTGCTGTTGTTGATGGCTTATTTATCTCTCAGAGTGGGGGCTGAGTCTGTCCTGTTCACCACTGAGTCCTCAATACCCATCTTAATGGCTGCTTCACAGATGGTCCTCAAAATCTATTCCTTGGGTAAGTGAATGAGCCATGTGCCAGGGACAGACTAGTTTCTCGTCTCTAGTTATCCTAACAGACTCAGTTTAAGTAATTTCTCAGTTACTGCTAGCAACGGCTGTGTGTAAGTGATAGTAATGGTACCCCAGATTTCAATGGGGCTCTGGGCATCCTAGATGAAGACTACGTTTCCCACCCTCCTTTGCAGCTAAGCGTAGTCATGTGATTAAGCTCCAGCCGAGGGCTTGTATATGACTGATGAGTGCAGTTCTAAGAGGTGTCCTTGAAAGTGGGGCTGGTGCTTTTCCATTCCCCCTTCCTTTCTGCAGGCTGGAACCTCAATAGCCATCTTGGAGTGTGAGGAGAACTAGGAAATGGTGGCCACTCACGGTAAACAAGATAGAGGCCTAGATCCCTGACACAGTGGAGTGCCATACAGCCCTGATCACCAGCTGCATCTTTTGTGTGTGACAGGGTGGCGAGGTACTAAAGATTGTACTCAGGGGTGCTCTGCCACTGAGCCACATCCCCAGCTCTTTTTATTTTGAGGCAGGGCTTCTCTAAATTTCCCAGGCTGGCCTTGAACTTGTAATCCTCCTGCCCCAACCTCCTGAGTTGCTGGGAGTAGAAGGTGAGCCACCACACCCAACCCAGCCAAGAAAGTGAAAAATAAACATCTCCTATGACGGAATTGTGGCCCCCTGCAAATCCACAGGTATTTAATCCCCAGAGCCCTGATAAGACTATCTGGACACATGGCCTTCAAGGAAGTAATTAAGGTTAAATAAAATCAGATGGGTGGACCCATAATCCTGTAAGACGGGTGTCCTCCTAAGAAGAGAAAAAGAAACCAGAGCCCTCTGTCTCCAGGCACACAGAGGAAAGGCCAAGGAGGTCCCAGAGAGAAGGTGGCTCTGGGCACCCATCAATCGTGTGGAGTCCCATTGGCTGTCTGCAAGCTAGGAAGACAGGCCTCACCAGCAACCAACCTGAACAGAACCTGAACTTAAGCTTCCCGTGAGAAAAACCAATTTCTACAGCTTAAGTCACCCAGTTTGTGGTACTTTGCTGCAGCTGCCAGCAGACTAACAGCTTCTCTCTCTCAACTTCCTTGTACTTTAGCATTTTCCCTTGTCCAAAAGAACAAGGAGGCTGATGGTCATTCAATAACCCAAGGAAAACATGGGTTACCATGAGACACACACAGCTCCCTACAGGCATTTGTCCATCATCCAATGTTTACCAAGTGCCTAGGAGGCTCCCAGCTCTGGCTAGGCATTGATGATCCATGAGTGAATCCAAGATGCCTCTGCTCTGGGTGGGCTGCAGGTAGGTCGAGTTTTCATGAGGACGGAAGGAGAACAAGAGTTCGGTTTGGGATGTGCTGAGTTTGGGATGTCAATCAGACCTCCAAATGGTGGGAAGACTAGAGAATCAGCAATAAGCATCTTAAATACACAAAGCATACAGTATGCTGAAGGCCAGAACTCTGTGGGAGGGGGGACGGGAGGGGGTGAAGTGGGGTAGTGAGGACAGGTGGCGGAGAAAGGTAGTTGTATTGAATAGGGTGTCAGGGTAGGCATCACTGAGTAGGTGACACTGAAACAAAGACAGATGTGAGGGAGTTGGGCGAGTGGGGGAGGTGTGTTCCAGGCAGAGGAGGAGCTAGAAGAAAGGCCTTGCATTGGAACCAGGGAGCCAGCCTGGGAAGGTTCAGGAAGGAGGGAGAGGACAGCAGGACATGAGCGCAGAGAAGACAAGCCAGGCTCAGCAGGGTCTCACAGGACATCCCGAGGACCTGGGCTCGGAGTCACTGCAGGGTTTTGAGTCAAGATGTGACATGCGATGACTTCCATTTGTAAAGGATTGCTGCATTTGATTACTGTGTTGAGGACCAGGGTGGGAGCCGAGGACCTCCAGGGTGCTATGGCCAATCATTCGGGTGCCCAGGGCTGCAACAGGGTGAGAGTAGAAGTGGTTAGAGTCAAGATAGACTTGGAAGATGGAGCCAGGAAGATTCTGACCACAGGAGTGAAGGAGTGTGTGAAAGACAGAGTCAAGGACAACGCCAAGGTGGGTCACCTGAGAAACCTGAAGGATGGAGAGGCCATCGAGTGAAAAGAAGAAGGCTGTTAGGAATGGAGACACTCACCTTACACCCTTCCCAAAAACGAACTCAAAGTGGATCACAGACCCAAATGGGCACACAAACTATCAAACCCCTAGAAGGTAACACAGTAGAACACCTCAGTGACCTCGGGGGTGGCCAGGGCTTTTCAGACAAAACGCCAAAGGCACAATCCATAAAAGAAATAACTGATAAACTGGACTTCATTAAAATTTAAAATCTCTGCTCTGTGAAAGACACCTGTCAAGAGAATGAGAAGTAAGTCATAGGCTGGGAGAAAAAAAAAACTTACAAAGGACACATCTGGTAAAGGACCGTTCTTCCAACTGTACAAAGAAGCCTTACAACTCAACAAAACAAAACCACTTGACCTAAAACTGGGCCAAAGACATGTGAACTCACCAAAGAAGATATATATGTGGAAAATAAGCATATAAAAAGATACTCACATCCCATGCCATCAAGTGAATGCAAATTAAAGCAACAATGAGATACTGCTGCAAACCTTTCCTATCTGGAGCACCAACAATAGCAAGTGTTGGTGAGGATGTGGAGCAACGGGAACTCCCACCCATAGCCAGCAGGAATGCAAGATGGCACAGCCGCTGTGGAAGACATCTTGGTGGCTTCTTACAAAATGAAGCACGCGCTTACCAAACGATTCAGCAGTCATGCTCCTTGGTAATTACCCAAAGGAGTTGAAAACTATGTCCACATAAAACCCTGCACACAGGTGTTTTTGCAGCTTTATTCATAGTGGTCTAAACTTAGAAGCAACCAAAATGTCCCTCAGTAAGTCAATGGATAAATGAGCTGATAAATCCACACAGGGGAATATTATTTGGTGCGAAAAAGAAATGAAAAAAAACTAATAGATGTTTCAAGGTACTGGAAATGATCCAGAAGAGAATGAACTACAAACATCAGATAGTAGGTAGAGAGCTGGATGCATGCAACTGATATTATGGCCTATGGTTACAATCAAAATAGGATGATAGGAGCTGGGGGCTGGGGTTGAGTGAAGGTCAGGATCACTGGAGGAGGGGTAGCCAAGGAGCTGAGAGGTGGAGCTTGGAAAGATCACCCGTGCGTGACATCATGACGAATTAAGGCTGGAGATAGGGAGGGAGCCTACCGTGAGCTGGGAGCCCAGACCACCGAGACTGAGAATGAGCCAGAAGACAGTGATGGTGGGGGTGATGGAATGAGGTGAAATTGGAGAATTTTGGTGATGATCCACTGTGAAGGCCAGAGGGCACAGTGTAAGCTGAAGGTAGTCAGGGAGGGGAGAGGGAGAGGGAAAGACTAGGACATAATAGAGCCACTTGGAGATCTGCCAGCCAAACGTGAGGAGGGACCTGGAAGTCTGGGATCTTTGAGGTTATTGCCAATGACCAGGAAAAAAGGTCCAAGGAGGTGAGTCCTGAGAACTCGGGCAGATGGTGACGCTGAGGTGGGAGTGTTGGGGACATCTGGTAAAGGACCAGGGCTGGGGGTCTGGGAGGACCCACGATCACTATTGTACCTAGTGGCCAAAGGAGGATCTCTATCTGAGTGGTGTGTTCAGGCTGACCCCTGGTGGGGAACTGCTTCTGGGAGGCAGGGTCACACCGACCAATGGCCCCCTCTTCACCCTAGGGAGCCAGGGCGGGAGACCTGCCTTCTGAATGAGACCCAGCCCCCATTCAAGGCTTCCTTGAAAATGACCCCTGGCTTTCCACACATGACCTCCAGCCACATGCATGCAGTTCTATCATAAGAACTGTGAACAATACCTAAAGAAGAAAATGTTGCCCCTTCTGACAGATGAAGAAACGGGTCAGGAGGGAACACAGACAAGGCACTTGCGTGGTGGTTAGAGAGCCACCCAGCAGTCAGGCTCCCTGGATTGGGTCCCAGCTGACGTTTGCTAGCCATATAGTTCAACTTAATTCCTCGGTGACCCAGTTTTCTCACCCACAATGATATTTACTTCTTAGGTGTGTTGGAAGGAGTAAATGACTAATCCCTGAAAACACACACTTAACATAAGCCCTTGGCAGAGCCACACAGTCAAAACACACTAAAAGCAGAACATCTCTGGACTTCTCAGTCACATGAGCCAAGAACTGCCCTTTCTTTGTGGGTTAGGCCAGCTTGAGTTGAATTTTTCAACTCTTAGGACCCCAAAATTCCTGACACAAATGCTATTTTGACCTCCATTGGATAAATAAGGAAATTGAAAACCAGAGGGGTTAAAATGATTGCCCAAAGATGCACAGCTAAGACTTGAACCCTGGTCTGGTTCTGGGAAACCAACCATGGCCCCCTCTTCAACCCAGGTGGCAGGGGTAGAAGACCTGGACATGGACAGGCAGGCGAGGCCCTTGTCCCAGGACCCCTAATTGACCCCAAATTATATAGAAAATGGATCGCGACTGAGGAGTTCCAAGTCCTGTTGGGTGGTTTCCATGTTATCGATTCAATCAACCTAGTGGTCAACTCAAAGACCGCCTCCCACCCTCCACTCAAAGCCCATGTGCTCAGGAACTTCAATTATTTCTAGTCCAATGTTTTCCTTCCAAGGGGCTCCGTAAAGGCCAGGGCTGGACATCTGGGGAGCAAAGAGAGGCCGGTTTGGCAGCCTCCTGACCTCAAGCTGATCACCCTGGAGAAAAGCTGCATGGGTCCTAGGCAATGCTGGGGAGGATCATATTCACATGGTCCAGCGGTCCAGATCCAGACCCATGCTCCCTGGAAGGTGGTGACAGAGAAGAGGGAGAAATGTCCTCAGATGGGCACATGTCATCTGCAAGCTTCCGTATCCAGGGCAGCTTGAGTGGAAAGAGGCGGAAGCCCAGGATTTAATCTTGAAAAAGCCACAGGACACGCCCACACTCTCCCCATCACCTCTGCCTTCTGCCCTGTGTGGGCCAACTCCCCCGCTACTTTTCTTTCTTCTTCCTTTCCTCTTTCCACAATTGGAATTATTTAAAATATAAATAAAAAGTCAAATATTGGACGTCAGTTCCAGGTAAACCACAAACTAGAATTGGAGGCATGGACTAAGGGGAGGGGGGTGGAATGCATTGGCACATACCAAATGTGGTGTTTCACAGTTGCTATGGTTGAGCTTCCTGTTGGCCAAAGAGAAGATGGAAAATAGTCAATTATATAATCCAGAATATCTGAGGAGTGCGGACAGACATAATCTGCCATCCAAGGAAGCAAAAAGCTTTTTCCTACCCTCAGACCCTACAGAAAACTATCGCTACACAGGTGATGCTGAGTACTGTCATGTATAGTGTTCCTGGCCACATCTCTGAATTGAAATGTAATAACAGGTTTTAAAACCCCCCCTTTTTTTTTTTAGTATCCTTTGAAGAATACCAGAACAACTCCAGAATACCACTCAATGAGAGCCGTTAGAAAGAAGAATCAAATGCAACTTCTTAATGGCTTAGCTCTCTCAACAGCATTTCCCAAACCATGTCTCTCAGAACCCCAGTGACACACACAGTGTCACTGAGTGTTGTAAAGGAAAAGGCTGAAGGGCTGGGGGTGTAGCTCAGTCACAGAGCACATGCTTAGCATGTGCAAGGCCCTGGGTTCAACCTCCAGCACCACCATTAAAAGCAGGGAGGGGCTCCACAGGCAAATAAATTAAAGACAAAATCGGGATTCAACAAAGTTAAGGAGGATTTTCAACTGTGGCTGACTTTGGAGGAGCACAGAGGCTTTTCAGTTAGCAACATGAGCTCCCGGTACAGAGGAGCGGGGAGCTGGCAGGCAATGGGCGTTTGGCAGAGCACCAGCTCTCTGCAGCCAACCGAGCATAGGGCGAGGGCAGACCACAGAAGCAGGGAATGGGTCAGACAGTTTAATCTCATGACATTGCTGCTGTCTGACTCTTTGCCAATGAATTCAACGCAGGACCTGAAGCTCAGATCAGAAATGTCTTGGGCAGGGAGAGGGTCTGCGGTTACCTGCGCCTGTGACTTCTGAGGAGATCCACCCCTCTCAACTTCTGCACTTGCAGCTAGGTGTGAAATTCCACCCCACTTCAGGCTGTGAGAAGACTCAGGATAAAAGAAACTGCGTTTCAAGGGGAAAAACATTAGTTTTACTGAAAACAAAATGAGTTCATATTTGTACAGCAATTAAAATAAACAAATATGTTCTGTTTGGAGATGTGGAAGGATGCATATGTTTCAGGTCTCAAATATCACAGCAAGCACAAATGTAACAGAGTAGAATGTGAAACCTGGGTGCATGCGACAGCTTCAGTCTCCAAGAGTCATTTTGTCCTTTCCCTGGGCTGGATCTGCTTTAGGTATGCCCAGAGCCCGCCCACATCACTTATCTTTAAGAAGCCCTGGCTAAGCCATCACCAAAGCTTCTTATCACATTCCTAGGAAAGATCGATTACACTCAGGTCAGTTACAACCTACGGGGGCATAAATTACTGAGCAGGTATTAGTAGGGTTAAGGGAGGTTAGATAATCTTCCATAATTTCCTTGAAGTGTTATTATCTGTCTCTTATCAAATTAAAAAACTGAGCTTCCTTGCAGTTGAAATTCTGGCCCAAGATCATGTGGTTAGTAAAGTGACGGGAGCCAGATTTCCAACAATAAAGTTGGTATGGATAATAATTAGGCAAGGCGCCTTTAAAAACAAAGTTGTTCCCAAGCCAGGATGGTAGGAGGAGAACATGAAGGAACATGCTGTTAACAGATCATTTCACAGCAGTAGTGGTAAAAAGGACTTTCAAGTTCTACCTTGTATATTTCTGTGATATTTGGGGCGTAGCAACCAATATGTTTACTTGATGGAGGTTAACTTCGGAAGGTGCTCTTCAGATGCTAACCCCAGATGACTTCCCTTGGTTTGATCTCCACCCCCTCCATCTACCTTTTGATGATGTGGCTTCCTGTTGACTGGCTAGGAGAGAGGGGTGGGGGGATACTAGCCAAGCTGACATCTAGCTATTGTTCACCTGATTTCCAATTTTTCATTATCGATCAATGTGGCCCCCATCCCCAACCCTTCTGAGGGTCTAGAAAACTAAAAGAACATTATATAATACAAGTTAAAGCAGGGGAATAATACGGTCTCTTGTGGCACAGTAGGTCTCAGGTCACTCTTGGCTGTGCACAAAGTCTGATTGTCCTGTCAATACTTGACCCTGTCTGAGGGCAAGTAAAGTTTTCTTTTCTTCAGGTACCGTTGTGTTGCTCAGAAGTCTTTTATTCCTAAAGAACAGAAATCCAATTTGAACTGACTTAAACATAAAAATTGGGGCTAAGAGTCAAGCTCTAAGGGCAGGACACTTGTCTGTTAGGTGCAAGGCCCTGGGTTCAGTCCCCAGCCCATCTCTCTCTCTCTCTCTCTCTCTCTCTCTCTCTCTCACACACACACACGCACACACACACACACATTAACATTGGAGTCGATTTTGAGTTCACATAATTGAAAAATCCAAAGGTAGCTAGCTGGCTCTGGACATGGATGGTTCCAACTGTTCAAATAATGTCATTGGCCTTTGTCTGACTCTTCTCTCATCTTTCTTTGGCCCTGACCTTAATCTTGGACTGAGTCTGTGCACACAGCCCTCCCAGAAGTTCTTGGGTTCCTCCCTCAAGCTTGGAAACCCCGTAGAAAAGCAAACTTCCCCCAAAGTTCCAACAGAAGTCCCAGAATTGAATCTCATTGGCTGGGCTTAGCTCACATGTCTGTGCCTGAACCAATGGCTGCAGCCAGCAGGAGGGACTCAGCTGATTGGCTGGCCTGAATCCCATCACATCAGCCCCTGCAGAGGTGGAGGAGGGCACCGGCCCTAGTGGAGTCACATCTGGAGGGTGGTCGGGGAGCGGTGATTGCCTGAGGTGAAAAGGGCCACTGTTGCCACCAAAATGGAAAATGAATGCTGGGCACAGATGCCCAGGGCTACATCCAAGACCCCCTTCAGGTGGGGGAAAATGTTAGGAGTATCTGACTGTGGAGCTGAAGGCTGAGGAGAAGCCGGATGGGATGATGGAGGGTGGGATTTCAGAGACAGAGGGCCCCGACGGGGAGGGGAGCAAGAGGAGCCCTCGCCCACCTGGGCTCTGGCACACAGCGCTGCAGTGCGTGCCCCTTGGGGTGAAGGGAAGGGCTGAATCAGAAGCGGTGGACACCATGTGACCAGTGCTAGGTGACATAAGCAGCAAGAGACCACTCGGCACATCTTTCTGGATTCAGTGCGGCCTGCATGCTGAGGGAGAGGGTGTGCCACCACACCCTTCTGGCGTCCAGGGCAAGGAAAAGGAGTCACATTTTCCTAATTGCATGCTGCTTCTATCTGCCAGCCCACGTGAGGCCTGCCAGCTTGAGTCAGCTGCCCCGAGGCCAATGGCACCTGCTTGAATCCATGGGGTTAGTTCCATGAGACTGGGGACCATACCTTGGACGCTGGTAGGTCCTGCCCCTGTGGAAGGCCCCTTGGCAGACGTCCAGCAGGCCTACCCTGACCACACCCTGCCCCTGCTTCCAGGCCTTCCTTATGGGGTCAGGATCCGAGAGCACAGAGGACCCAGGGCACAGGGTTGGCCCGGAGCAGGCTCAAATAAAGGGCAGGTGCGCTTGTGACAGTTGGGTGCAGGCCTGAAGGCCATGCACAAGACTAATGACACCTATTATTAGGTGCTTGTGCCTGGAAGGCACCAAGGAGATGCTCAGGAATCAGTAACCGTTGATAACAGTTGTTGTGACTCTAAGGGCCCAAAGGGAACTGAGTGTGAGCACGTGGGGGCGGGGCCTGGTTTGGTTTTCTTTTCTTACCACTTCTTTCTTTCTTTCTTTTAACAAGGCCAACTGATTGCAAATGTGCTCAGAGCATAAACTTCTTCCCACTGATCCTGACACCCAAAAGGTCCATGGCAGCCCAGTCCCTGGAGGTCTCATCTGCAGCCTGCGTGACCAGGAGACGGGGGTGGGGCGGTCGGCCCAGCCAGGCCTGGAAGTGCGGCTCTGTCCCCAGCGATTCACGGCAGCATTTCTCAAAGTGGGGTTCCCCAGCCACCCACATCAGACATTGGCTCACGGTGTGGACTTTTAGGTGCCCATCCCGACCTGCCAAATCTTCATCTCTGGGTCTGAGGCTTAGGCATCTGTATTTTAAAGGGTTGAGAGAGGGATTGAAGGGGGTTGTGATGCATCCCAAAGCTCACCAGCCACACGGTCATGTAGGCACTCACCAGCCACCTGGCCCCAACAGGAAAGTCCTGATTCATTAGGTCCTGCCCCTTTTGGCCTTCCTATCAGGCAATTCAAAGTCTCCAGGCCCACGAGTTACTGATTAACCCTTCGAGTAAAGAAATAATAATAACAGAGGGGACACTGAACAGCCGGAAACAAGCCGGGCAGTCCTGGGAGAAAAGGGACACAGCTGCTGTCACAGGCCGGGGAGGCTGGAGGCATCCGGCACAGGGTCAGGATCCACCCAAGTCGGGGAGGCGCTGGCTGACACTTCCCGTCCATGCCCAGGTGCCCAGCAGGCATTTGCCACCGGCTCTGTGCCCACGATGTCCTGCATGGAGGCCCAGCAACAGCCGCCACCCATCTCCGCAGGAGCTACTGCCACCGCCACCGTGACTTCGGGGTCCACTGGATGTCACCGTGGCTCCACAGAAGGTGACCTGGAGTGCCTGGTGTGTCGGGAGCCCTACAGCTGCGCCCGGTGCCCCAAGGTGCTGAGCTGCCAGCACACCTTCTGTGCCGTCTGCCTGAAGCTCCTGCTGTGCATGCAGGACGACAGCTGGGTGGTCACCTGCCCGCTGTGTCGAAAGCCCACCACTGTCCCTGGAGGTCTCATCTGCAGCCTGCGTGACCAGGAGACGGTGGTGGGGCGGTTGGCCCAGCCATGCCTGGAAGTGCGGCTCTGTCCCCAGGGGCTGGCGGGTGCCACAACTTCAGAGGCAGGGCATCACCCCAGCTTGGCAGGAGAGGACGAGCAAGACGCGGCCAGTGCCAACCGCGTGGCGGCCCGACGCCTGGCAGTGCACCTGCTCCTGCTGGTCCTGCTCATCATCCTCATCCTGCCCTTCATCTACCCAGGCGTCATCCGGTGGGTGCTGGCCATCATTATGGCCCTGGCCTTGCTGATGTCCACCCTGTTCTGCTGTTACCCCCACAGCCAGGGCAGCCACTGGCCCTGCCCCAGGACTCTCCTCTGCAGAGAGCGGAAACATAGCCAGATTGCTTCCATCGCCTGAGAGGCCCGGGCCCTGGCAGCCCTGGCAGCCCCTCTGCCTCTTGGGCCCCCTGACGTTCACTGCCAGCAGGGTAAGAGGCTATGAACCCTGGGAGATGACTGCCAGCCGGACTTGCATGTCAAAGCTAGGATGGCCGACTCGGGTCAAGAACTCTGTGCTGGGACAGTGGGCTCACCCCTGCCCTTGGTGTAGCGTGGCTAAACTGTTGGCGGGTGGGGAGGAGGCACCAACTGCTTGGATGCCACAAAGCGGAGCTTCCCGTTGCTCTTATTCCATGGCGCCTGGTTTCCTGTGTCACTTGATGAAAGTACTGCAGTATTGACCTCAGTGCAGAACAAACAGAACCACGACTTTTTTTTTTTTTTTGCAGTTGATGTGGCTGGTTTTATTTTCTTGGTTTGTTTGGTGCTTTGTTTGGGGGGCAGTCTGCGCACATTCCTGACTCTTCCACAAGACCCTTCTATCTTCCTCCAATGTCATTGCACCCATCCCCACTCACGGAAGGCTCTGTTGTTGGGATCTCCCACTGAGTCGGCCCCAGGGAGGGATGCTGCAGGGAAAGATGCTGCTTTTGAGGCTGCAGGGGTCCGTGTTTAGCAAGCAAGATCTGGGGAGGCAGGAGAGGCAGGGGACTGGGCACTGCTCTCAGCATCGCCACAGGGACTCTCTGCTCTGACTCATCAGCCCCCGACTTAAGGGAGAACCTTGGGGCTACAGGATTGTCCCTGTGCACCTGCACAGCGGGTGCAGCTGCCCTTCGGATGCGCAGTCCCTCACTGCAGAACGCAGTCTTTATGGACGATGTTGTATTTGTTAATGCATCTCGTGTCCCTGTTTGAGCTCTGTCATAAAGATAAGAGGCCTCATAAACACAACGGTCCCCACCAATAACCCAGCCTTGCCCTGAGAGTCACAGTGTCTTCTTTGTGACCACTTTTGCTGCTCCACAGAGAGAAGGCATCTGCTGGAGGGAAGGACCTCCCGTGGGGGTCCATCGGGGCTCAACTGGGGCTGAACGTGGGAGTGCAGGGGAACAGACAGCGGAGGCGACACATTATTTTCTTCCAAAGGCCACATAATTGGGAACAGACTTGGAAACTCAGAGGGGCTCTCCAGGCACCGTGCACCATGTTTTCCTGTCTCTTTCCTCCTGGAAGGATGAGAGCCCGCAGCTGAGCACAGTTCATGGTGTCAGGAGTGGGGGGGGCGGGGCTGAGCCTGGCTCCGTGCTCATGTGCTGCTGAGCAAGGGCTTTTATTCTCCGAGCTTCCTTTTCCCCTAACTGAGCTAGTTGGTCTGAATTATTACTAAAAGTCCTGGAAATCTCAAGAGCAGAGAACCCCACTGGGCCCCAGAACAACAGACATGGGTCATATTCCCTGTGGACACATGCAAAGAGAAGTCTAGACGTGTGTATGCAATCCATTATTCTTTAGTTCTTCAAAATGTTAAATGTTTTCTTATAAGGTACTTGCTAGGCAACTTCAGGTACCAAGGAAGAGTGTGTGGGCCCAGGTGGACCCACGCTTGTAAGCTGGGCCACGTGGGCTGAGAACACCCTGTCTCCAAAGGATAAGTAGATGACCAGACCACCTCCCAAGCTGGCCTTGGGCATGTGCAGTTTGGGATGGCAGCCAGTTGGACAGGGAAAGAACATCTCTCCCCACTCATCCTCCACTCCTGTTCTCTCCAGTTCTTGAGTCCTTCACCAAGACAAAATGTCGGAGTCCAGCTCCAACAGGGGGTCTCAGGAGATGAACGGATGGTGAGATTCGGCGAAAGGGGGGTGAAGAAACAACACAGACACCAAAGTGAAGGTGCTAAATCCCAATCTTTACTTGTGAAATTAATCATATATACTTTTCATTTTGGCAGGCTCACAGGTACTTTGTGGTTACAAAACAGGAATCATTATTCAAAGAAACAAAGTATTACGTAACTACAATTAGAATAGAAGAATGTATTTTGGCTTATGCATAAGCAAGCATTTTTCCTTTCAGTTCACGTTTTGCTTTGAGCTGTTTCTGCTTAGTTAACTTTTAATAATAGTTAGAAATGTCCCAGACTATTGGCCTATACCTTGACTATTCTTTCTTGACTTACTGTCTAGAACCGGTGCCATGGTTACGGCAAGTGGTTAACTTGAAAAAAGAGGCTATTAATTTTAATCAAACAAGAGTAAGAGCACAAACCATTATGCACAGGAACAAGAACAAGTTGCCCAGTACTAAGCACTAATCTGTCTTCTTAACATTAATTCTTCTTCTCTAGATTTTAATTTAATTTCTCAAAAACTTCCTTGACAGGAATACAGGGAGTTTTTCATTAAACATTAACAGTTTACATTCCACAGCTGAATCATTGCATTTAGAGCAAACAGATTTATTCTTTAGAAGTAGTTGCATTAATTGGGAAAGTCATGATTTTTCCTGCATACTTAATGGTCCTATGAGAAGCCGCAACTATACTTATTAAAGGAATACAGAAACAAACCAGCCCATTCCCAGAAACATACTGTGCTCCTCCAGAGGATGGACGCCTTGTGCCATCCACCTCAGTAGGGCCTTGCCATTGCCTGAGTCAGGGGAGGGGCGAAGCAACAAAACCTCCACCAGAGCTTATGAATAGGGGTCATCATTATCGCACTCTGAGGATCGGAGAGGGCAATTCCCCTCCCTAAGGTTACACAGTCAGTACCAGAGCTCTTTCTGCCTCGTTGCACGGTCTCCTTTGTAGGAAGCTCCAGAACAACTAAGATCCCGGACCCGGCTTGAGAGCTTGGGAGAGACTGATTCCATGGAGAACTCAGGAACCTCCAATTTCCTGGTGCCAGACGCTCAGAGAGGCTAGAGAATTCCAGAATCTGTTGTCTGTGCTAACGAAAAGGAAGGAGACTGATAAAAGGAGGACAGCCCTCCTGCACACATTTACAGCAGGCACCCACCTCCCTGGCAGGGAGCCAGCTGGCAGGAACATGGAAGTCCCAGGCCTGACACCCCACCTGCCCCATGTTTGCCCTAAGCAAGCTACTTTACTGCCCTGGACCTCACCTTGCAAGGATCAGAAGGGCCCTAGAATAGCCAATCTCCTGCCAGACTTCCTGCACATGGTAAGTCCCCAACCAGGGTACCCCCTTCAAAGCCCAGCTGGTTCCAACCATCTTCTGGCCCCTGGAGGAAAGAGGGAACCGGAGGCCAGTATCCGCCTAGGAAGTGGGCAGTGCTGCAAGAGGATATGAGAGGAAGAAACCAAAGAAGTGGCCCAGAGTCCAGGTGAGCTCCGGCCCAGGGAGAGGAGGAAGTTGAGGAACTTCCTCAGAGCCTTTGTCCCTGGTCTATAAAGCGGAGAGGGTAGCAGACACCTCCTGGGGCCTCCGTGAGGATTCAAGATACTGCCGATGAGAATCCGAGTCCTGACGAATGAACTGCCTTCATCATCGATCCTTGGCCCTGGGGGGCATGGTTTCTTGGGGCTGTTCATGGTGACAACCAGCAGGATCCCAGCCTTGATGGTGGGGGAGAGCTGACTTTCAGGGCAGGTCCACAGACGGAGGCGTACGTCTCTGCTCAGGTCCTCGGGCAAGGTCCTAAGGATGGGGAGGAGTCCAGGGCACGGGAGACAAACTCCAGCTCCATCACATGCGTCTCCCTCCTCCCCGCTGGGCTTGAAGTTCAGCCTCACCACTCACCAGATGCCCCATCTGGGCCTCACGTTCTTCACCGTGAAGCAGGTTCCAGTGAGCATGTCACAGGGCTGCTGGGGGAATTCAGGAGAGCATGCATGTTGGAGCACTGAGATCATAGGATGTCAAGACAGGAGGGGGAAGACAGAGACAGAAAGATGGGGCTGAGTTCTAGAGCGCTCTTGCAGAAAGGATGAGAACAGAGTCACTATTGAAACCTAGGCCCTAGAAGAATGAAGAGACAGGAAAAGGGGCTGTCCAGTTGGGCTGTCGCTTCCTGGCTGACCGGGTGTCTGGGACAGAAGGCTGTGGGAGCCTACTTGTCTCGTCCCCCATAGCCACTTTCTCAACTCACCTTGTGGCCCTGATTCATGATTGGAACCTCTTCTCAAATGGCCGGAGGAAGTGTTTCAGCCTTTGCTTAAAACGATTCATTCGTTATGGCAAAGCCGAGCTCTGGGTACCTGGTACCCCCAAATTCCTGTGCAGTCATCCCCAAGCCCACCTGCGGCCTAACTCACTCTCCTCCAGGGGTCCTGGAGTGGCCAAGAGGCAAGTGTTTGGAGACTGGAGCATCCGCATGTCTGTGTGTGAGACCCCACGTGGAGCTGAGGATGGGGAGAGAAAGAAGGGGGGCCACACCCTGCCAACCGTACCGCCAATCATCGAAGGAGTCTTAATTTAAGCCTAGTCTTCCAGGTGGTTCTGAGGCATATTTTTCAGGGAGGGGGTTAGGATATATTTAATTAGTCATTTTGTACTCTCCTGGAGTTTCACAGAGCTTAGAACAGGCCTGTACCCACCCGCCAGGGTCTAACCAATCCCCGTGTCCAGATCTTTGCTTTCCCAGACTCCTTTGCAGCCAAGGGTGGCCATGGGACCCAGTCATGGGATCCCAGCAAGGGGGTTTCTGGGAAATATTTTTTCCCTGACCATGGGAGAGAAACCCCTGGGCAAATGCTCAAGGGAAAGCCTCCTTTTCTTTCTTCCTTCCTGTTTTTGCACACAACGGCTGAAGGATCTGAGGCTTAGAGCTGAGGACGCCACCTTGGAGCCCCAGCATGGTCCAGTGAAGGACAATAGCTGTCGTGCTGAGGATGCCGAAAGGTGAGAGGAGCTCAGGTCCCCCTGACGTCCTCGAGGTGTTGACTGATTCCAGAACCCGTCACCTCTGGGTTTTATGTTTGGTAAAACATCAGTCATTAAAATGTAGTCAGCATTTCATAGGCAGCCACTGACCATTCTACTGGAAATGTCCATTCTAGTGGCTGGGGAGAGAATTCTGACTGGTGACCATCTTCTCCCTCGTGGGAGGATTTTTCCTACAAGCAAAGCCAACCCAGAGGAAATTGGGAATGTTTGACCACATTTGTATACCACTTTTACTTTTGATTTTCTTCTTCTTATTTTGTTTTGTTTTTCTTTTCTTTTTTTAAAAGCATGTCATTTTATTTGGCTTAGTGTTTTCAAAGGAGATGCATCATTGACATCATTGCCATAAATAAAAAACCGGGATCATTTGCTACTATAGAAAGTAATCAAAATATACAAAATGAAATCAATGCTGGTAATAATTAACACTAAATGCAAGGCGGATCCTACATTGGATTCCGGGACCATGAACACAGGAGTGGGGAAACTGGTAAGTTAGTATGTGCTTTAACCAACAGTCCTGTACCAGGTGCCACCTGTATCATAGTTAAGGTTATATAAGATGCTAAATTGTGGGAAACAGGGTGAAGGACAAACAATTCTCAGACAAGAACTGTCTGGATTGTCTTTGCAACTTTCCTGTCAATCTAAAATCCTTCCCCACGACAAAATTTGCTAAGTCAACAAATACCATTATTAAGTCCCTATTCTAGATGGCTGAAGGTTCAGGGTTAAGACCAGTTTCCATTTCATTAAAAAAATTAACAAATGTTGAAAAAGCTTTAAAGATTTGGTTATTCTCAACAACACAAGCATTCAAGGATATATAACTTTCTCATAACTTTCTTCAAGGTGATTTGACGCACGTGCACACACCAGCCAAAAGTATCTCTATGCCCCAGTGATATGGGTCCCACACATTACAAAATATCAGATCGGGGACAAGCGCAAAGCGCTCTTAAATAAGGAGCTGGTAGAGGTCATCTTCCATACCTCTATCTAAAGAGATAAGGCAGCAAACTACAAAAGCCTGCCTCACGAATGAGAATTATGGGGGGAATATGAATCAAATGACTTTGACTCCCGACCTCTGCCACTACCTCTGCCCACTCCAGTTGATGGTTCAATTAACAAAGAGCTGCTCAGTTCTTTGGATCACAGATGCCTTAGAGACACAAACTAGAGGTTGCTCAGCAACACAACATCCATGGTAACCTACGTGCCTGCGACACCCTCTACCTGGCCTTCCTCCACAGGAATGTCCAGTCCCCCCCCCCCAAGGAGAGCCCTGCTTTTTTCTGAATGTCATGGGAAAAGAAGTGACCATAAACATCCTTCTGGACCATTCAACCTGAGGTTTAGCACAACAGCGTCCCGGGGACACTCTTTGGGAAGGGATATAGGGCTACCTTCGGTGACGTCACCACAAACTCAGTTCCATTCAACAAATATTCAGGTCAGCCCAAGCCCCGGGACAGACATTAACAGGATGCAGCAAAGGAAGCTTCTTCCACTGGGGATCCATTATCTGCCACTAAGCTGTCTTTAAACTTGTGTTGGTATTTAGGTCTGCAGGAAGGCAGGATTGCAGAATGAGTCAGGCTTGGGTTCAAATCCCAGCTCTGAAGCTCAGTGATACCAACCACATTATTTAACTCCTCCATGCCTCAGTTCCTTCCTAAGAACTGGGGCTAATGACATCAGGTACTGCATCGAATTAAGTGATATAAACAAAGTATGTCCGGAAAGTGCATATAGCCAGTCCCAAGGGCAGTGCTCCTAAACAGTATTCATGGTTATTTCTATAATTTAATTCTAGGAGAATTCAATCCAATCACTTAGTCGTTCTAAACCCAATGGATCATCAGACTCACTAATAGGGTCTTTGTTAAACAGTAAAAATTCCTAGGCCTCCACACTTTTAAGAAATTCTAAATTGGTGGGTCTGGTGGGAGACGGCCCAGTAGCCTATGACTCCGTTATAGACTTTTATTGGGCCTAGCCCATACAGAGTAGGTCCCCAACAAATACAGGTCCTTCCCTAGCCTGGACTATCGCAACACCTTCCTAACCAGCTGCCACTGTCCACTTTTGTCCCTCTGATTTCCCTATGGGCAGCCAAATAATCCCAGCAGCTCAGGAGGCTAAAACAGGAGGATCTCAAATTCAAAGCTAGCCTCAGCGATTTAGTGAGGCCCTAAGCAACTTAGTGAGACCCTGTCTCAAAATAAAAAAAATAATAAAAATAAAAAGGACTGGGGATGTGGCTCAGTGGTAAAGCACCCCTGGGTTCAATTCCCAGTACAAAAAAAAAAAAAAAAGGTGAGATCATGTCATTTCACTGCCCAAGCCCTCTACAATTCTGCAACCATAGCCTCTCAGATTAGATAAGATGCTACAATCATAGTTCCTAACCCAAGGTCAAAATTTAGAAATATCCCAGTGGGCCATATAACCAGGACCTATGCCTGGCCTGATCCCAGACCAATGGAATCAGAATTTCTTGGGATGGGGTCCATGTAGGGCCACCAGATGAAATATATTTGAATTTCAGAAACACAATGAGTAAATTTTTTTTAGTGTAAGTGTATCAAATACAATTTTGAATTATATGCATATTAAAAAGCATTCATGTATAACTGAAATTCAAGAATAACATATTTTTATTTGCTATATCTGGCATCCCTAAACCCAAACAACAGCATTTTTAAAAAGTTCATGCTACCAGCTTGCATCTTGAATGTCCCCAAGAAGCCCATGTGTTGATGAAGGCTTGGTCCCCAACCTTTGGAACTATTGGCAGATGGGGCCTAATGGAAACAAGTGAGGTCACTCGTGTGGCTGGGCACTCCAAAGAGGATGTTGCTCTGTTTCTCCTTCTCTTCTTCTCCCCTCCCTCTTTCTCTTCCTCTTTTCCCGCCTCCTCAGGCCCAAAGCAGCAGGGCCAAGTTGCCATGGACTAAAACCTCAACACCTGTGAGCCAAAATAAACCTTTCCTTCTTATAACCTGAATTTCTCAGGAATGTTGTCACAGTGATGGAGAGCTGACTAACATACAGGGATTTGGCCCCGGCTACCTCTCCAGTCTGCTCTCATCCTACACTCCACCATACTCCCAGCTCAACGCCTCTGCAGTTGCCGGGTCCACCTGGGAAGTTCTGCCCCCCATAACCCATGTGTTACCCCTCAACTCTGGGTCACCCTTCCCTGGCCACTCCTCGCTGCTTTGCTTTATAACCCTGATCACTACCTGCTAAATTAATTTCTGTCCCATCACCCATCTCTCCTCTCCCCATCTCCTAAACCAGAATGTAAGCTCCATGATTTTACTGGGAAAAAAAAAAAAAAAAAAAGAGAGAGCTTTGGAGTCAGGCACAGTGGTGTGTGCCAGGAATCCCAGCAGCTTGGGAAGCTGACAGGAGGAGCTCAAGTTCAAAGCCAGCCTCAGGCCGGGCGTAATGGTGCACACCCCTAATCCCAGTGGCTAAGGAGGCTGAGGCAGGAAGATCAAGAGTTCAAAGCCAGCCTCAGCAATGTTGAAGTGCTAAACAACTCCGTAAGACCCCGTCTCTAAATAAAATACAAATAAGGTTGGAAACGTGGCTCAGTGGTTGAGTGCCCATGGGTTCAATCCCCGGTGCTCCCCGCAAAAAAAAAAAAAAAACAAAAAAACAGAGCTTTGATTCCTTCCTGTACTGTATGCCCCATGCCTAGAACCCTGCCAGCAACTCAATAAATCCTGGTAAATTAGTCAATGGTTAATTCAAAAGTTTCCCTTGCTGTGCTTGGTGGCATATGCCTGTAATCCCAGAGACCCAGAAATGGAGGCAGGAGGATTGCAAGTTCAAGGCCAGCCTTGGCAATTAAGCAAGACCCTGTTTCAAGAGTAACACAGAAAGGACTGGGCTGTAGCTGACTGGTAAAGCACCCCTGGAATCAATTCCCAGCATAAATAAATAAATAAATAGGTCTTTAAAAAAACAAAAAGGCTTCCAGCTCCAACACAACCCCCTTCCTATTCCTTTGGGTGGAGATGATAAGAAAACATCTTATTAGAAGTATCTTTTACAGAGAGAAATTGCAGCTAATGTTTATTGTGCTTCCAATACACCACACACTGTTCAAGCACACTCGTGAGTCCTCACGACGACACTTAAAGGTTGAGGAGGAAACTAAATCCTGCCATGTGCAATAATAAACTTAAAAAAAATCCCTCAAAGGCATAACCAAAAGGGCTAATCATGCTTTTTTCATCCTTCCCACCCTTATCCTTGATTATGGAATTATGTCCAATGGGGGTGACGGGGACGAGGGGCAGGTGCCGGAAATGGATCTAACTAGATCCAGTGTCCAAAGGCAAGTTTGTTTGACATGAGGTCTCTTAACAAATTAGGAGCAGGGCAAAGCCTTCTTGCAGAGAAGTACCTGGTCCCACAAAGCCAAGGTGCTGTGGGGGCCACCAGACTGAGCCAAGAAGGGGTGGCTAGAATTCGCTCTGCTGTAACCCACATCAATATGGTTATTATTTCATCTTTTGTGTGTGTGGCACTGGGGTGGAACCCAGGGTACTCCACCACTGAGCTACATCCCCAGCTTTAGTGTTACTTTATCTGTTTGTTTGTTTGGAGACAGGGCCTCACTATGTTGCTCAGCAGGTTGAAACTTGTGATCCTACTGCCTCAGCCTCCCATGTAGCTGGGATTACAGGGGTGCACCATGACACCAGCTGATTATGCAATTTTAACAAGGCCCAAAGCATCATGCCCTTGAAGCCTACAGATCACTGGTCATTTGGCCCTCACAATAACTGTCTAGCTGTCCCTCTTGGTTCTGATTGGCCAGGGTGGATAAGGAGATGGAAGCCTGGAATCCTTCCCACTCACAATCCCAGTCTGTCTTCACCAGAAGAGAGATCAACAGACTTGAGGCCGTGATGACTCATGTTCCTTCTCTGGTCCTCATTAGCTCCCTGGTCCTGAGCCTCAATTTCCCCTCTTGTAGAACTGGTGTGATGAAAATCCACCAGACTGCTAGGGCCACCAGTCCCTCTACCAAGTGCCCAGCATAATCCCTGGGGCTGGGCACAGAACAAGGGAGGGGGCAGTGGAGACCGCCAGCCTGGGGCCTTTAAATTCTAGAATTTATGGCAGACCATAAACTAGCCAACAGGAAAATGAACAAAATAATTTCATAGAGGATAAATGGTATGATTAAAAGACATCAGGACTGGTAACCTGCTGTGTGATTTCACTGTCTTTACAACAGTGCCTGGCACATAGTAGGTGCTTAGTAAACATTTGTTCAGTGACTGACAGTGCTGGGTAGTCAAGGAAATGCTTGAAGGACTGGAAAGTCAGAAACAAACCGGGAGACGAGGTCTGGGGGCAGAGTCCCAGGCACAGGAGCTCCGGGTGCAAAGGCCTTGAGACTGGACCAAACTAGCGTGGGAGAAACCGAAAGTAGAATCAGGGCGATCGCGGGTGTCTCACTACTTTGCAAACTCATTTCACCCAATGCATTGCTCAAGTTTTCCATCCGAGTCGCTCCGGGGCCCTCCCCTCTCCCTCGGACCCGAGCCCCTGTGCAGCAGTTTCCGCGGGGCGCACCCCTGAAGCCCTTCTCCGGAGCCCGCCGTCCCGCTTCCTGCAGGGCGAACGCCCAGCGCACAGACCGCGCGCGGCGGGTTGGCCAGTCACTTCCTGGGGCTGCACCCCTGTCGCGGCGGGTGGCGGGTGGGGACCGTCTTGGGCAAACCGAGCCCGGAGGCCGCGCTCCCGACGCGCGTCCCCGCTGCCGACCCGGGTGGCTGCGCAGGCGACAGGACGGGATCGTACGGGACCGGCCGGCGCGGGGCGGCTGGGACGGGCGAGGGCGGGCCGGGGAGGAGCCAGGAGGAGCCGGCGGCCTTTGCCGTCGCCGCCGCCGCCGCCGCCCCCAGGTAAGCGCACCCGAGCCGCCGCCCGCCCGCCCGGCCCGGCCTTGCCCCGCGCCCTTCCCGGCACCGGACCCGCAGCCCGCGGCCGCGCTCCAGCGCCCT
>NW_026000082.1:40352542-40424226 GCF_001458135.2 Marmota marmota marmota
CGCTGCTGCCGGGGCCGCTTGGCTTTCGGAGCCGGAAGTGCCCTTAGAAATCTGGCGGGTGGCAGGTGGGGAAACTGAGCCCCGCCGAACACCCAGGCGTCCCCAGGCGACCCAGCGCCCTGCCGATCCTTTAGGGGTCACCCAACCGCCCCCTGGATGAATGCACGTGGCTGGGCTGGGCGCGGGAGGAAGGGGCCCACACAAGGTCACGCCGTTGCTGGGCTTCTCTGACCTCGCCGGCCCCTCGGCGCCCTGGGGAGCGAGGCCGCTGGTGCAGCCCCTGGGCCCACAGCGGACCCCAAACCGAGAATTCCAAGAGGGTCCGAGGAGCCTGGAGAAATGCCCAGGTCCCCAGTATCAGGGGGCGTGGCTTCTCGCCCCGTGGCCTGCAGTTATATGAAGGAGGGAAATGACTGTTACTGACTTTGCATTTTATAGCTGGGTAAACTGAGTCAGGGAAAGAAAAGCGATTTCTCCAGGACCACGCGACTAAGATAGAGACGAGGATAAGAACCCGGCTTACCTGCTCCAGAGCTTGAGCCGCGGTTGGGCACAGAACTGGTCTGTCCAGTGTCCAGTCAGTGCCCTCCCCTGAAGGCACACTAGTTGGTAGAGCCTGGCTATCCCGGTCTCGGTCTAGAGACTACTGTCTCTAGGGAATGTTTTGCTTCTCTTTGCCTGAAGTGTTCATTACACTGCAGAAAACAGGAAAACGCTTTAAACTTCCAGGACATCCATTCCTTCATTCATTCACCAGATATTTATTGAGTACCTACTATGTATCAGTTTGTGCACTGCTTAGGCACTTAGGATATGGCAGTGAACAAAACGAGTCCTGTGCTCAGGAGCACACTCCAGAGGGTGAGATAAAACACCTCCCTTCATTCTGGGGAGGGACAGCTGGGCAGAGAGGAGAGACCATGGGAACCTTCCCAACTAAAGAGGGTTATACAAAGAGGGCAGGAGATGGAGCCTCCCTCAGGGGTGGTAGAACAGCATCAAGCCCTCTGAGCCTTAGGCCTTCAAAGGTCTTTTTCCAGCTGCTTCTACCAGCCTGAGCTTTCCCCCTCCCCAGAGATTTGGAGGGTGGGGGAGTGAGTGGAGAGTGGTCCAAAGGGAGCACTACAGGGCTTGGAGACTTGAGCTGCAGATCTGGTGCTGCCACCTCCGAGCTGTGTGACCTTGGGTATCTTCCTATACCTCTCTGGATCTCTGTTTTCTTATACAATGGGGATCATAATACTTCCTAACATCAAGATGCTTTGTAAATGACGGCGCTCAGGGCAAAGTGTGGCCTCTGTCAGATGTAAGCAAGGTGTGTGGCATATTCCTTTCTTCCCTTCTTTCTTTCTTGTGATGGGGATGGAGCTGAGGGCCGTGTGCACCCTAAGCAGGTGCCCTGCCTCTGAGCGACACCTCTGGCCTAAGCAAGGGTGTATTTCTTTAGAGACTCGGGTGACTCGATTACCTGTTGCTGCTCCCAGGAAAGAAACGTTAGAGGCAGAGGTGGGGGTGGCTGAGTTCCAGGTGAGGAGGCCGAGCTCCCTCCTGGCTCCAGAAACGGACACCCATCCCCCCCCCACTCCCCCGCATTTCAGCACTGTCACCCTGCAGCCTGGTTTAGCTGCAGACAGGCAGGCTCAGCTCCTGGCCTGGGACTTCCTGAGGGTCTTAAGCAAGACGACCTCTCTGGAGCGCCTCAGGAACCTCATTTGTAAAACACCTGTCCACAAGGTTGTCCTGAGGATCAAAGGACCTAAACGCACCAAAGGCACAGGGCAGTGTCTGGTGCTCTGGGAATGACTTTAGACCCAAGGTCCCCAGAGTGGTGGGGTGGGCGCAGTTGACCACTTGGGTTGCCACAACTCATTCGGTGCTTCCCATGAAGGTTGGAACCCAGAGAATTTCTTTTAAGCCTGAAACCATCTCTCTGGTCAGGGGCAGGGTACCACAGGGCTACAGATATGGCACATAAGGGACCTGAGGAATGTCATTTGGTGGTGGATTATCAAGGCCTTTCATTCCTCCTGGCTGTTTTGTAAACACTGCTGTGTTGTAAACTGCAGATGCGGGGGCGGGGCGGGTCTTCCTGTCTTGAATGTGTCACCACAGACAGCAGGGGCTGCAATGGGAATCCACCCCCCCCACCTTAGCTGCTCTGTACCTGGCAGCCAGACCTGTGTGGCTGTGCCACCTAGTGCCTAAAACCCCACGTGGCTTCCTGATTACTTAGAAGAAAAGAGCAAAGTCCTGTAACATGGACCATAAGGCCTGCAGTCATGCCTGGCCACCGCCTCCAGCCCACCTCCGAGCACTTACCAACAGCACTCTCTGTCCTGCCTCCCCAGGGCCTTCACAGGGGCTTCTCCTTATCTCTTTTCCCAATAAACACCTCCTCATTCCTTAGATTTTAGCTCAACCCAAATTTACAGGCCACTAATGCAGGAAGATCTGAAGAGGTTGAACCCAGGGTGGAATTTTACATTCATTGCTGGGATTGATGTCTGGCTGTCCCTTGGACACCAGCCCGTGACTTCCAGGAATGGGTTTGAGTTTGCTAAGTAGATGCTCAGGGATGAAACCCATCTGCGGGGAGCGGGGACCTGTCTTTATATAAAACTACTGTCCTTCAAAAAACTACGGGGAGCCATTTCTCAGGCGTGATGGTGCGGCATTGATTCACTCAGCACCCAGGGACTGAGCACCTTCTCTGCCAGGTGCTGTCCCAGGGCCAGCTGGACAATCCAAGGCACCACAGCCCCCTCAGTGAAGTGAGGAAGAACTTGAGGTCTGAGTCACACAGGCCTAGCACACGCATGGGGGGACTGCCACTTGTCAGCGGTGGGACCTCCACTTTGGTGAGCTTCAGTTTTGTCCCATACACAATGGGGACAGGTGTCTCTTCCAAATAGGATCATGAGAATAGGTGCCACTTGGACATAGGGACCCCGCATGGGCTGGAGCCACGGAGTGCGCTTGGGCTGAGGGTAGCTGGAAGGCCACCCACAAGGCCATCACTACCATGCTGGGCTGGCCAAGGAGAGGCATGTGAGCCAGGGGACAGCTGGGACCAGGGAGATTCATCAAATTTACTGGTTTTCAAATGGTGTTTGAAGTCTTTGGGGCCACCCCAGGATGTAAACTTGACCAAAACAAAGCAAGTGCCAGGGGACTCAAGGTGGCTGCCTCAGGCTAAGACCCAGGCTCAGGTTTAAATACCACATTACCTGTCCAGTGACCTTGACCTCAAGACCTCTCTGTCCCCACCTGTAAAATGGGGATAGTAGCACCTGCCCTCAAATGATTGCTGAAAGGAAAGGAGGTAAAGCTTCAAAGACACAGCAGGTGGCTAACAGCCACCAAGATTTTTTAATTGTGATGACAATACGTTCCATGTAATTTACCTGGACAAGGGTTTTCTGTGTGCAGTTCCCCAGTATTAAGTATACTCACCCCATTGTGCTCCAGGTCTCCAGAACTCTTGGATTTCAGACCTGAAACTCCAAACCCATTAAGTGACAGCCCCCGGCTCCCCGTCCCTGTCCCCCCATAGCCACCTTTCTCCCGCCTGCCTCGGGGATTCCATCACTCTAGGTACTGGACCTGGTGTGACCATGTCAGTTCTGTCTTTTTCCATTGGTGTATTTCATAAGGTCCTCACTCATAATAGACCAGGTTGGAATTCCCTGCCTTTTTCAGGGTTGAATGATGTTCCATTGTGTCTGTGCCTCGTTTTATGTATCCACTCACAGCCACAAGCACCTGGCTGCCTCTGCCTCTCGGCCCTGGTGCCTGCCGCCTGAACGTGGTGGGTGAATACCTTTTGATCACCTGCCTTCAGTCCTTTTGAAAGTGAATCCAGAAGTGGTGTCGCAGGATCACTGACTGTTGTAATTGGTAGGGGGGTGGGTGCCGGGGGCTCTACACCCCCTCTCGTCCCCCAGGATCAGAGAAGACCCTGGGGCTCCACAGAGCAGTTTGAAAATCAATAGGTCCAGCAATCGTCACAGTTTATCATTCCCTCTCTTCTTCCCCTGGCAAATGTGCCTCTTAGATAATTTTTCGGTTATCTCAAGTGGAAACCACCCTTCATTCAGCAAATGTTCCTCAGTGCCCGCTGTCCTTGAACACGTAGTGGGCAGAGGTCATAAGCCATGAGCAAAGACCAGTAAATGGTTTCATGGGTCAGACTGTGACAGGTGGTGGGGACACGGCAAAGCCATGGGCAAGGGGTGGGACAGGAAGCTGGGGGCCCAATGGCTTAGTGAAGTCCTGCAGGGACTCTCCATGTGACCTGGGAGCAGCCAGTGCATAGGCCGTGATACCCGTGCCTAGTGGGGTCAGGGTGCCATGGCTGGAACAGGCACGAGAGGGCCAGGGCTCACGGGGTCAGCCGTGGCCCTGCTGCCTTGGCGAGGGCTTCGGCTGGGCGAGAGGATTGCTGGGGGGTTTGCAGCAGAAGAGGGGCGTGGCCCCATGTGGTCTGAGATGGCACTCCCCTGATGTGACACGATGCATGACGAGGGCTGAGGGCAGGGGACCAGAGAGGGGACCCGTGTGACCCACAGGAGTGATGCAGTGGCCTGTGCCAGGCGCGCCCGAGGGAAGAAGGCAGCCTGGGCGTCCACCCTGATGGCAGCAGCCAGGTCGCTGTCCCGTGCTACCCTCCTGCCCACTGCCCAGGCTGCTGAAGTGAGGTGACAACCCTCCTTCTGGGTCAGCATCTCTTTTCCTGCTTGTACCATGTGATTGTCTGGGTTCTTCTGGGCCGGAACCGTTGCCATGGAGACCTCCAGAGACGCCTGGCTGACTGACATCTGGCTTCCCGCCTGACTTCCAGATAGAAGTGCGGGATGAGCGGGTTTCTCTCCTACGGTGCTGTGTGTATTTTACCTTCCAACTCCCATCTAGGGTTTCTGGCCTGAGGACGGCACTGTAGCTCAGCACCTCAGCTGGGATTTCTTTTTTTAATTTATCAATTTATTCTAATTTGTTATGCATGACGGCAGAATGCATTTCAGTTCATAGTACACATGTAGAGCACCGTTTTTCATTTCATTGTACATAGAGTCACACCATTCATGTCCTCATACATGTACCTAGGGTAATGACGTCCATGCCATTCTACCATCCTTTCTACCCCCATGCCCCCTCCCTTCCCCTCCTTCCCCTTCGCCCTATCCAAAGTTCCTCCATTCCTCCCATGCTCCCTGCCCCGATCCCCATTATGGATCAGCATCCACATATCAGAGAAAACATGGGGCCTTTGGTTTTTGGGGATTGGTTTACTTTACTTAGCATTATATTCTCCAGC
Source organism: Marmota marmota marmota (assembly GCF_001458135.2). Taxonomy (NCBI): domain Eukaryota; kingdom Metazoa; phylum Chordata; class Mammalia; order Rodentia; family Sciuridae; genus Marmota; species Marmota marmota. Next base: position 40,357,857 of record NW_026000082.1, read on the forward strand.
TCCATCCATTTACTTGAAAATGCCATGATTTTATTCTCTGTTAATGCTGAGTAATATTCCATTGTGTATATATGCCACAGTTTTTTTTTATCCATTCATCTATTGAAGGCCGTCTAGGTTGGATCCACAATTTAGCTCTCGTGAACTGTGCTGCTGTAAACATTGATGTGGCTGCGTCTCTGCAGTAGGCTCTTCTTAAGTCCTTTGGGTATAGACCAAGGAGTGGGATAGCTGGGTCAAATGGTGGTTCCATTCCCAGTTTTCCAAGGAATCCTCATACTTCTTTCCATATTGGTTGCACAAATTTGCAGTCCTAACAGCAACGTGTGAGTGTGCCTTTTTCCCCACATCCTCGCCAATGCTTATTGTCGTCTGTATTCTTGATAACTGCCCTTCTGAGTGGAGTGAGATGAAATCTTAGAGTAGTTTTGATTTGCATTTCTCTAATTTCTAGAGATGTTGAACATTTTTTCACATATTTGTTGATTGATTGTATATCTTCTTCTGAGAAGTGTTTGTTCAGCTTCTTGGCCCCTTTATTGATTGGATTATTTGGTGTTTTTTTGAGTTCTTTATATACCCTAGAGAACAGTGCTCTATCTGATGTGCGTGTGGTAAAGATTTGCTCCCATTCTGTAGGCTCTCTCTTCACCTCACTGATGGTTTCTTGTACTGAGAAGAAGCTTTTCAGTTTGAATCCATCTCATTTATTAATTGTTGATTTTATTTCCTTCACTATAGGTGTCTTGTTAAGGAAGTCAGGGCCTAATTCAACATGATGAAGATTTGGGCCTACTTTGTCTTCCATTAAGCTCAGGGTCTCTGGTCTAATTTCTAGGTCCTTGATCCACTTTGAGTTGAGTTCTGTGCATGGTTAGAGACAGGGGCTTAATTTCATTTTGCTGCATGAGTATTTCCAGTTTTCCCAGCACCATTTGTTGAAGAGGCTATCTTTTCTCCAACGTATGTTTTTGGAGCCTTTGTCCAAAATAGTATGAGATAACTATATATGTGGGTTAGTCTCTGTGCCCTCTATTCTGTACCATTGGTCTACAAGTCTATTTTGGTGCCAGTACCATGCTGTTTTTGTTACTATTGCTCTGTAGTATATAGTTTAAGGTCTGGTATAGTGATGCCACCTGATTCGCTCTTCTTGCTAAGGATTGCTTTGACTATTCTGGGTCTCTTATTTTTCCAGATGAATTTCATGACTGCTTTTTCTATTTCTATGGGGAATGCCATTGGGATTTTGACTGGAATTGCGTTAAATCTGTGTAGTGCTTTTGTTAGTATGATCATTTTGACAATATCAATTCTGCCTATGTAAGAACAAGGGAGATCTTTCCATCTTCTAAGATTTTCTTTAATTTCTTTCTCTAGCATTCTGAGGTTTTCATTGTAGAGGTCTTTCACCTCTTTCATTAAAGTTGATTCCCAAGTGTTTTTGGTTTTTTTTTTTTTTTTTTTTTGAGGCTATTGTAAATAGGATGTTGATTGTATATCCTGCTACTTTGCTGAATTCGTTTACTAGTTCTACAAGTTTTCTGGTGGAGTTTTTTTGTATCCTCTATGTATAGGATCATGTTGTCAGCAAATAGTGATGGTTTGGGTTCTTCTTTTCCTATCCATATCCCTTTAACTTCTTTTGTCTGTCCAATGGCTCTGGCTAGAGTTTCAAGAACTATGTTAAATAGCAGTGGTGAGAGAGGGCATCCCTGTCTTGTTCCAGTTTTTAGAAGGAAGGCTTCCAATTTTTCTCCATTTAGAATGATGTTGGCCTTGAGCTTAGCATAGACAGCTGTTACAGTATTGAGATATCCCTAGTTTTTCTAGTGTTTTGAACATAAAGGGGTGCTGTATTTTGTCAAATGCTCTTTCTGCATCTATTGAGGTGATCATATGATTCTTATTTTTAAGTCTATTGATGTGATGAATTACATTTATTGACTTTCGTTTGTTGAACCAATCTTGCATCCCTGGGATAAAACTCACTTGACCGTGACCCACTAGGTTTTTAATGTTTTTGTATTTGATTTGCCAGAATTTTATTGAAAATTTTTGCATCTACCTTCATTAGAGATATTGGTCCGAAGTTTTCTTTCTTTGATGTGTCTTTGTCTGATTTTGGAATCACGGTAACATTGGCTTCATAGAATGAGTTTGGAAGTGCTCCCTCTTTTTCTATTTCATGGAATAATTTGAGGAGTATTGGTATTGGTTCTTCTTTGAAGGTCTTGCAGAACTCAGCTGTGTATCCATCTGGTCCTGGGCTTTTCTTGGTTGGTAGGCTTCTGATGGCGTCTTCTATTTCGTTGCTTGATATTGGTCTGTTTAACTTGTGTATATCATCCTGATTCCATTTGGGCAAATCATATGACTGTAGAAATTTGTCGATGCTTTTGATATTTTTTATTTTATTGGAATACAAATTTTCAAAATAATTTCTAATTATGTTCTGTATTTCTGTAGTGTTTGTTGTGATATTTCCTTTTTCATCGTGGATGTTAGTAATTTGAGTTTCCTTGCTCCTCTTTGTTAGCAGAGGAAGGTTAAGGGTTTATCAATGGCTAAGGGTTTATCAATTTTAATTTTTTTTCAAACAACTGACTTTTTGTTTTGTTATTTTTCTTTTCAATATTCAGCTGAGATTTCTTTAGCTAAATGCTTTTCCTTATCCTTACCTCGAAACAACTGATCTTCTACCTGCCCAAGACACAGGAGCCATCTCTCTATTAGTTATTTGACCGCACTGCAGAATCGTGTTAAAATTCAACTGTGACCAGAAATAGGAGAGAAGGAGGAACATTACCTCGCCACACACAGACCATTCACATTTGACCTTGATCTGCACCAACTGCTGGGGGGTGTGGAGGAGGCCACAGCTGGAAAAACGAGTTCATGCTTGCGTGCGATCCTCTGAAGACCTAGGTCAGGCAGACTTAAGCATAATTTCAGCGATTTTTCAAGGACAATATTGACTTTATTTGGTTGCCTCCTCCACGCTGAGTTGAGTATTTTTCATCTGCTGCAAAGAGATCCCGCTGGTTGCCCACAACGCGGCATCTGTCCCCGAGTTCCTCCACGGGAGTTTTGGAGTGAGGTCAGGGGTTGTGGAATGTCACCCCCGGGACTGACAAAAGATTTGGTCAGCGATTTCTTTGGTGGTGGATGTGACTCACTAAACAAAGGTCATAACTGTAGAGCTACAGAATGAGGCGGTTCTGTTCCAGAACATTCCTTGTCCACCCCAGTCTGGGCTGTGCTGTCCAGCCATGGTTTGGGGCCCTGGAGCCACCCTTGGGTAATTCCAGACTCTTGGCCCTTGTTGCGTGTCCCTTCCTGTCACGGAGATGGAACCTTCCAAGACACTGAGGCACCGCGAAGACCCCTTCTTCAAACCCTGATTCTTGCAATCAAATCAGAATGATTGCAGACATGTCCCTCAGATTAGCGGGAATGAGTTTATAAAGGGACAGGGGAAAGGGGACACTCACAGTGCCTGGGTGGGGACAAGACAGAGTGGCTCCTCTCGTAAAGGAGAGGGACAACATGCGTCTCCTGCACTCACTCCACTTTTATTGGGAATCCCAGAGAAGTTTCCAGAGAGTCCCGTCCAGGTCCGCCTTCTGACTTTTGACGGACAGCAGGGTGACATCAGGCTTTCAAGTCCCCACTATCATGGCAACTGTAGGTCACCTTGGCCCATGCTGACTGTTTCTAACTGGATTCTTTCTTTTTCTTTTTTTGGGGTACCAGGGGGATTGAACTCAGGAGCACTGGACCACTAAGCCACATCCCCAGCCCGTTTTTAAATTAGAGACAGGATGTCACTGAGTTGATTAGCCAGCCTCTCTAAATTGCTGAGGCTGGCTTTGAACTGATGATCCTCCTGCCTCCGCCTCCTGAGCTGCTGGGATCACAGGCCTATGCCACTGTGCCCAGCCTCTAATCGGATTTTTTTTTTTTAATTAGCTACACATGACATTACAATGATCTTGGCAGTTCATACATTTGAAACAATTGGGGTATAAGTTCTCATTTTTCTGATTGTACAGATTGCAGAATCACACTGGTCCTAGAGTCACGTATATACATACAGCAATCATAATGTCTACTCTATTCTGCCGCCCTTCCTATCTCTAATTGGATTCTTAACCATACATTCCTACAGATTTTAAGATTAGGAGGAACCACCCTTGTCTCCCAGAGTTTCAGGAACTGGTCACAGAAGTCTCCTTCAGGATAACTCGGGGTTTTCCTCCTATCAGCATGACCTTGGGGCTGCATTTCTCCTGCAGTGAGCACATAGTTTGCTGAGAAATGGGCCATACATCCTGTCCGCTTAGGCCAGTCAGGGCTGCAAGTCAGTTGCTTCTTGAAAAGAGTGCACATGGGGTCAGCACAGCGGGGCCATCGTATGGAATTAATCTCTTAACTTCGTGTTCCCACATCCTCATCTGTCGGTCCCCTAACCTTCCCATCACAAGTTTGGCATGGGAATGGGTTCCTGCAGGGAGACAGCCATGGAAATCTAACGCTCGCTTAAACCTGAGAGCCACCCTGGGCCTTCACTCCTATAACCAGCGTTTTCTGAGCACCCTCTCTGGTAGGCACGTAGCTGGGCACCAGAACACAGGTGTGGATGACATCTGTGCACCCAGGCTAAGCCAGGTGCGCTGTTGAGGCCCAGCTCTGGCACTTGGTGAATGGTCGGTGGGTGGGGGCTGCCTGCTTCCTGCCGAGAAAGGCCCCATGGAGGGACCCGCAGGGACAGAGGCCCAGAGGGGTGACGGCAGGGCAGGCTCTAGGCTAACCGGCTCCCTCTGCTGCAGGTTTCCTCCAGGCCCGGCGCCCTAGGGACCCACAGGCTGGTTTTTCTGGTTTGCTCCCCCAAGGCGATTTGCACCTTTTTCTGAAGAACCATCCAGAAGCTGAACAGCCTGCCTTTGGACTCACAGAGAGGGGAGGCCCACGGTTGCTTCTCGAAACCTCAGTAAGTATCTCTTAAGGTTTCTTTCTCCTTCAGACCCCTGGCCATTGTTTAAGTGTCTTATTTCAGAGCTTGGGGGTTTGCTCTGTGCTGTCCCTCGCTGGCTCCCGGAGGGAAGTCCTCTGTCCTTCTGGTCTTCGTCCCCAGCATGTAGCAAGGTGCCTGGTGCCAGGCCATGTTTATTAAATTAATAATGTGTTAATTCGCCACGGCGGTAAGTATTTATTGGTGATTTACTTAGACTTTCAGAAAATATGTGTAAAATTCTGCACAGACATCCTACTATTTTTTTTTAACTTTTATTTTTTAAATTAGTATCGACTCAGGAAGTTGTAGAAATAGGACCTGGAGGGCCCACCTGCCCTGTGTTCCCAGCACAACTTGTCACCTTCACAGATAAGTCTGAACACTTTGCCTGGGTGTCTGGGCCCCCAGGGCGTGACCCTGGGCACGCCCCCTTCTTCCCCGTCTCCTCCATGCCTATCCACTGTCCACGCCCTGGTTGTGCTGGACATCTTTTTGGTTCTTCAAGAGCGCAGCTTCTTCCACTCTGGGTCCTGCTGCTGCTTCCCCTCTGCCCAGAACACACCCTTCCTGCTCCCCGCGCCCTGTCAGGCTCTCTCCTGCCTGTCCCCTTCCCCAGGAGCCAATGTGGGGCCTGAGCGCCCCTCTGGGCCCCTCCACCTCCTGGGTCACAGCGTTTATCCCACTGGTCTGTCATCTCCCCTGGAGCCCCCTCCTCCCTCCGTCCACCCAGGGCCACCTCCCCATCCCCCTGGAGGCCTGGGCAGGAAGGAATGCCACCCTGCCCCTGCAGGCAGTGGTCACCGCCTCCTGTGGCTGCACTTCAGTCCCCCCCCGCCCCGCCCGCCCTGATTCTTCCTGCCTGATGTTCCCTTGTCCACAGGGGCTGTGGAGACCCCGATCCTGCAGCCACACCTCCACCACTTCCCACCTCTGTGACAGTGACCGAGTGACTAATTTCCTGTTCCACTAGGTGTTGGTGTGCTGTTGCCTGTCTCCCACCAGAAAAGCCCCTGGAGAGCAGGGACTGGTCAGCGTTAGTGGTCCCTGACCCGCCCGAGGCCAGGCCAGGCCTTGCACATGGCGTGCTCTCCCCTCCGTTCCTCCAACAGGCCTCTGCCAGACGCCTGCGGTGCCCCAGGCTGCCCGGGAAGCTGGGGGAACACATAGAACAGGGCGATGGCACAGAGGGGCAGAGATGCTTTAGCTGGGGGGTCAGGAAGGGCCTGTCAGGGGAGACAGCTTTCAGGCTGAGCCCAGATGTGGAGGTCAGGGAACAGCAGGCCAGAGGCTCAGGGGAGGAGACCAGCTTGCACACTGAAGAGCAGAAAGACCGCCAGCGTGACCGGACAGGCGTGGGGGGCTGAGGTGGAGGCCTGGGCAGCTGAGGCCAGTCGGAGCAGGTTTCCTAGGCCTGCCCTGCTGGGAAGACTTTGGCAGCCTCTAAGCAGGGGCGTGGCTAGACTAATAGATATGACAGAAAGGTCGTTTGGGCTACTGTGGGGGAATGCATTGCGGGAGGCCTCGAGTGTAGTGTGTGTGGAATGGATTCAGCCTGAGCTGAGCTTTTTGTGTGCTAAGCATGTCCCGGTGTCCCCTGAGCGAGCCAGGTCATACTTCTCCAATGGAAGGCTGTTTTTTTCTTGAACCAAGAACTGACATGGGGCTCCCCAGACACCAGCCTGAGAAAACATCAGCCCCGGCTCCTCTAGGTAATTGGTGCAATTACCACAGCCCTAGGTGGTCCATGCAGGGGCATCGCTCAGGGGAGCGCAAATTGCTGAGTGTGCTGACATTATGCTGCTGTCACACTCATTGTGGCCTCAGCACGTGGCTCATGGTGTCCCCTTTCTCCACCACCATGCTGTGGGCTGATCCTCCAATCAGGGAAATCCACACTTTATCCCAGGCTTGAGTTTCCTGGACCAAGCCATTGGAAATCAGTTTTGCAGGTTGACTTCCAGCGTCTCCACTGGAAATAGAAAGGAAAGATCGCTGCGCTCACGTAGAGGAAGGAACTCGAGGTCTAAAGTCAGAAGGCTGATTTGGATCTCATCAATTTCTCACTGTGTAACTTTGGGAAAATGGCTTGACCTCTCTGGGCCTGTTCCTCACTCGAAGGAGGAAATCATGTTCGTCTGTGCCCTGCTCACCCTTGCCTGGCACTAGTGAGAATTAAATGGACTGGAAAGTGCTTGGCAAACGGTTACTTGCTGTAAAAAGGAATGTTGATTTGTGGCTTTCAGTGACCTCTGAATTATTTTGAAAACCAATGAAATATTAGTTATTTGTCTAAAGAAGTCCTCTATACAAGTAATATTTTGAGAACAAAAAAACAAAAAATGCCATTGCTCAGCTGGGCGGCAACAAAGTTAGGGACCCAGAACGGCGTGGGGTGTGGTTGTTAGACAAGAAAGCTCTTGTCAATGGGACAACCATTCAAAACAGGAGGTGGCGGGACAGGAGCTCTGGCGTGGCTCTGTCAGGCCACCGTTTGCTGGCTGTGTGACCTGGGTCCAGTTATCTCTCCTCTGCCCCTGTTTCCTCCCTTGGCAGATGGCCTCAGCACACTGAGACAATGTGTGTGACATCACATCCCCGGGCTGGGGTGAGCTCAGTGTGCAGTGGCTGCAGAAAGAAACAAAACCACAGCCGGCCAGCTTCGGTTGTTATTCCTCGTGTTAGGCACCAACTGAACAGTTCATTTATTTGTTTGATTCTTTTTTTTTTTTTTTCAATTGGTACCAAGGATTGAACTCGGGGCACTCAACCACTGAGCCACATCCCCAGCCCTTTTTTATATTTTATTAGAGACAGGGTCTCCCTGAGTTGCTTAGGGCCTCGCTAAGCTGCTGAGGCTGGCTTTGAACTCGTGACCCTCCTGCCTCAGCCTCCCGAGCCACTGGGACTATAGGCGTGTGCCACCGCGCCCAGCCCACATGGCTTCACTCATCAAGCAGGAGCCCCATGCCCGGCTGTGTTCCGAGCATTCTGCGAGCGCCAGCGCACATGGGTTGTCATCTGCTGCTCATAGCTCCTCCAGGGAGCTGTGCCTGGTTCCATTTGAAGGCAAATAAATTTAAGTGAGAGAGGTGGGCTGCCAGGGTCCCTGTCTACCAGGGGGAGGTGCTGCATTCACACCCAGGGCTGTCTGGCCTAGCCTGTGCCTTCCCTCGCAGCTCAGTGACTGTTAAATATAATTACACCCATGACCACCACCCGGTCGAGATAGAGAACCGTCCCTCACCCAGAAGCCTCTGCGTGTCCCTGATGGTCAGAGCTCCCGGGAGGCCCACTTTTGAGTTCGCATGGCTTTCTTTTTCCTAATCACTTCCAGGACTTGTTTGCACCCCACGGACACAAATCCCTATTGATGCACCTTTTGAAGATCCCCCACGGTGGGGGGGGCAGTGTCACCCTCTTGAAGGTGACGAACAGAACTTCTCTGCTCTGACAAAGTCTAATGATCAATCTTTTCCTTTACGGCTTATGATTTTTGTGTCCCCTCCCAGTGGCCCTTGCCCCCCTGGAAGCACTTCTCACAGGCTCTTCTCCTGCAGGGCTGGGAATGGCCGCATGGACCAGGCCAGGCTCCAGGCAGCCCCCGGTGGCAGAGCCTGCTGCAGAGGAGCCGCATCCGCCCCTGGGCCGCGAGCTGACTGAGGCCAACCGCTTCGCCTATGCCGCCCTCTGTGGCATCTCCCTGTCCCAGCTCTTCCCAGAACCTGAGCAGAGGTGAGTTCAGTGTCACCAAGGGAAGGCCTCGCTGCTTCCAGTGATTGACAGCGAGCAGCCTGGCAGGTCCTGGGGCCTTACAGGGAGCTAGTGGTGTCCTCGCCTCGAAGGGACCCGCGGTCACACCCCTCACTCAATTATCCACTCACCCGCAACTTCCCCAGCCATTTTTTAGCACCTACTGTGCGCCAGCTACTTGGAAGACATATGCAAATAGAATGAATGGAACCAGCACCGTCTTCCCTGAGGAGGTCACAGTCCATGGGGCACAGATCTACTCACTCATGACCTGTGCATTTGGTGAGCGCCATCTCCGTGTGGGAAATGGGAGCACAAGGCCTGGCTGCTGCCCCCAAGGTGCTTACACACAGTGGGGCGACCACCTGGCCGATGTGGCAGTGGCAGACAGACATGAGAAGTGCCATGACAGGCTCAGTCAGGGTGTCGCAGGAGCAGAATTTCAGCTTGGAGAAGGTGTTGTATTTAATGTCAGTAGGAGGGCAGAGGGACACGGGGAGGCAGGAGTGGAGGTGGGAGCTGGTAGAGGTCAGGGGGAGGCAGAGACAGGAGGTTAACTGTGCCTTAAAGGCCCAGGCCAGGGGAGAGTGTAGGAGGCCAGAAACGTCGTGACAGGACAGGGAGCAGACTTTTGGGGACACAGGGACAAGTTCTTGATCTGACCCCCCCATACTTGGTGGCCCTCAGGAGTAGGCTGCTCGGGGCCTGAGCCGTCTCTCTTCTTTGCCTCTCCACTGGACTGAGCACTTGACCACATTCGTCTCCCTGGAGGTCACCTCCAGGAAGCCCTCCCAACCTGCCCTCACCTGCTCAGGCTGTGACCCTTTGCAGCCACCACACACAGCCCTGGAACTCTTCCAGACCCTCCACCCTCTGGTCAGAGCTCCTGGGGGTCAGGTGCCACCTTGCCCATCTCTGAGTCCCTGGACCCTGCACTCTGCTTGGTGTGGCCAAGACATCTAGTAAAAGCTGGTGAAGAGGAAAGCAGGTAACTGATAGCTTCATAACCAAGGAGGCATTCTGCGGGTGTTTGACTCAGATCTGGTTCAAATCTTGACTCTGCCACTGCCAGTTTCATGTGACCTGGAACAGGTTTTTTTAACCTTCCTGAACCGCAGTCTCTTCTCAGTGGAATGGTCATACCCATCCTGCAGGGTGATTACAAGGATTAAATGAGATGCTACAGGTAGAACAGACAACACAATGCCTAGCACATAGTAAGTGCTCAATAAATGGCAATGGTTGCTTGCTATCTCTGGTCTTACTTTTGTTGCCCCACTTTCCTGGAACTTATTCCTACCAGTCAGGGTATTTGGGCTGCAAGTAATAGGGTGCAGTACTAAAAGAAATTTAAATAAAGAGTAGGAGTTTTATTCTTCTCACTTAGCAAGAAGTCAAAAAATAGGTAGTTCCAGGATTGACATGGTACCTCAAAAGGTCTTTGGGGTTGACTTCTCTATAGTTCTCTTGGCCTTCCTCTCCTGATCACAAAATAGCTGCTTCAGCTCCATATATCACACCTTCATAGGACAAGGTTCAAGGCAGGAAGAAGGAGGGCGGGAAGAACTCTTTCCTAGCATACCTCAAGAAGGTTTCCTTTTGTGTCATTGGCTAGATTCAGTCACAAGCCTCAGCTACCAAGGGACCTGGGAACTAATAAAGGTGTCTGCCATCATGGGAGGTGGGTTCTGCTGGCCAGAAAGAAGGGGACGGGGAATTATGGCTGCAGAGAAACTACCAGCACCACCTGTGCCACCATCCGAGAGGGTGCTCGTGACGAGGGATGAGTCGATGGCCCCTGCTACCCATCTCAGAGCCGCTGCCCAGTGAGCCTCAGGTGTTCTCGTTGTTGATAATGAAGTACATGCACAGGCCTTGGGTTTGGCCCCCAGCTTTGCAAAAATAGCAATAATTAATAAGGCAGCCCCCTCCTCTGTCTGCAGGTTAGAAAACATCTCAGACGTTCTGTTCCCAAGCAAGCCTGTCTCCATCCCCTGCAAAAGGCCAATGCGCTCCCGGCTGTGGCCCATGCCTGTTCCAGACTGGAAGACTCCCTCTTTCTGGAAGCTTCCCTAGCCTGAGAACCCTTCCTGATAAACCCCCTCCTAACAGACCAGCTCATGGACAGAGAGAGCTCTGCGAACCTCCTGCCAGAAACAGATGCTTATGAACCTGGACTGTGTGCCAGCCCCGTCCCAGGCACCACCCAGGAAGGCACTGGGCAGTGAGCTGCCGTCCCCGGTCCCCCGCCACCCTCATTCAGGGACTGTTCTGGCCTACGTGGCTGACGGGCTGTGGCCCTGAGGGGCGTTCAGGAAGCCGTTGCTGCCAGGGGTTGATCTGACTGCAGCGAGTGTTTTAAAACCTCCATCTTTTTAAAGTCCAGATGGGCTGTTGGTTCTGGTTATCTTCAGGAAACACCCTGTGGTGGTTTTGGTCCGTGTGGAGCATAAAAGCAAACCTCGAGGATATTTTTTCTCATCTGTGCTGCAGATATCATAGATGCTCTTCCTTACAATAATTGTATTTATTTTTTTAAAATGTAGAAATAGTGGGCCAGAGTGGGGGTCAGCAACTCCTCTGCCAGGGGTCGGATGCTTTAGGCTCCTGGTGTCCAGGGGCCTGGGTTGCAGTTACTCGGCTTTGCTGCTGGGGCCCCAGAGCGGCCATGCGCAGTCTGTAATGGAGTGTGTGTGGCTGTGTGCCAATAAAACTTTATTTATAAGATCAAGTTATGGGCCAGAGTTGTCCCGCGCAGGGCTGCGGTTTGCTGACCTCTGCTGAGGGTGAGGAGCTTTGGACCAGGAGTGGGGAAGCCCAGATTCCATTGGGGCTCTGCCCCTTCCCAGGAGGGGACGTGAGAGCCTCTGCAGCCCAGGCGCTCACCTATAACGTCAGGGAGGGCAAAGTGGCAGGTCCATGCCCCTGCCCAGGGAGTGACCAGTACCTGGTGGAGCTCAGTAGTCACTAGACAGGGTCAGCCTCTGCGATAGGTGAGTGTGGCCACCAGCTCCAAGATAGATGGAGGTCTGAACCTGGAGCCGTCACTTAGTCTCCAGGTCTGGGTTTCCTTGTTTCTACATGGGCGCCAGGGTGCCTCCCGCCCCAAGGGGTTTGGGTCACGCCCCACTTTTCTTTGCAAAAAAAAAATGTGGCTTAAAATCTGCGATGGTTACGCAGTGAATACAGTATGTTTATGGTGGCTTTTGTGTGCCACGTGTTGTCCTAAGCACATGCCAAACGCTCACTTAATCATTCCAACCACCCCATGAAATAAAAGCGCCCAAGGCACAGATCAGTGGAGTCACTGACCCAGGAACCACGGCCGCAGGCAGATGGGGCTGGACCCAGATCCGTGCTCTTTATCCTTTGCTCCTGTTCTCAGAGGCTTCTCTTCATCCAAGACTTTCTCTGTGAACAAGGCCAGGCCAGGCCCCTGCCCTTGGCCTGGGCCATCCCTGATATACATTGACCCCTAAGCAACGTTCACCTGGCTCGGTCATTCCCTAAGTCAGCCCTGCACATGCCACAGCCCCCCGGGTGATCCCGGGAGCGGGCAGGGCTGGGCCCGTGCTGTCACCGCAGCCGGGGCTGCCTTTGGCTGCGGCTCTGCAGGAGCCAGGCCCTGCTCCGGGTCCTCGGCTTATCTCCGAGGCAGGTGCTGTTATCATCTGCATTTTACAGCAGAGGCGAGAAACCGAGAGGTAAAGTAGGGACACGGGGCTGTCACCAAGGGAGCCAGGATTCCCCGGGTAGGACGTTGGGGTCTGACTCTCTCCTGTTCTACCTGCTCCCTGGTGGGTCACCCTGTGACAAACGTCAGTGCTGGCTCAGCCGAGGGAGCGCGTTCTGCCTGCCTCACCTGCTCAGGGTGTCACCTTGTTTAATACTTAAGCACAATCAGGAAGCTGGTCCCTTAAACCCACTGTGCCTTCAAGAACACTGAGGCACAGAGAGGTCAAGTTACTTTCCCGGAGGCTATGCTGTTCAGCTCCCCTTCCAGGCTCAAGGGAAGGGTGGCCAACAGAGCCCAGGGAGCCACCTTGCCCAGGATCCTGCCCCCTCCCTGGGGTTCCCGTGTCCATGACTGGCAGACGCGGGATATGAAGGCCCACCCTCGTGCTCCCCTGGGGGCCGTCCCACCTTGAGAACTCCCCGGGGGTCAGCTGGGTCTCCCCTGGAGACACATGGCAGCTCTGCCCAGCCCAGCTCCCTGCCTCCCTCACCAGGCCTTGATCCGGGGGCAGCCCTGATGGTCTTCTTTTCAGACCAGCTTCTTCTAGTACCCTCCATGGCAGGGGGAGGCCAGGATTTGAACTCAGGCTCTTGGCCGCTCCAGCGCAGCTCTGGCCTGAGGAGACTCTCCTGACCAGCAGCAGCACCAAGGAGTGGGCTGGGTGGGTGCAAGCGGGGGGCGACCGACTGGTCTCTGGGGGGCCGAGTCACCCCGATGCCCACAGTTCCCCCCCAGGCAGAGCCGGTGCTGGGGGCTCACCTGAGCACACCTGGTGGAGGGCTCCTCCTCCACAGGGGCCTGGGGGCTCCCTCATTGGACTACCCAGGACCTGTCCCCGCTCTGTCCTCACAGTCCGGTGGCCCTGGGATGGCCTCTTTACTCCAGCGTCTCCCGGGCCCCGAACCTCACCAGAGACCACATCTGGCTCTCCCGGGATCCCGGCCTCCGGCGTGGCCAGGCGGTCCCCACGAGCCCCGGGTCTAAGTGGTGTCTATCTTGCAGCTCCTTCTGCACCGAGTTTGTGACGGGCCTGGTGAGGTGGCTGGCGCTGTCCGAAGCCGTCCTGCCGACCATGACTGCTTTCACCAGCGGCCTGGGGAGCGAAGGGGCAGAACTGTTCGCTCAGAGTATATCAAAGGACCCCGCCCTGCAGGGCAGCCTGGGGGCCGTCACGCAGGTAGGCTGGCACCTGGCCACTCCCGGGGGACAGTGCAACAGTATTCCCCCTCCACGTCAGTCTGAAAGTCGCTCTTAGTGGGGCGGGTGGTTCAAGATAAAGGAGCCCATAATACGATGCCCACGGTCACAGCGTTGCATCACACTGTGAAGATCCACCCCAGGTGCTGTACTCACGTGGCACTTAACAGGTGCTGATGCCCCTGCAGAAACGAAGGCACTAAATTCCCAAACAGCTTTCCGAGATGGTAATACGGGAGCCGCCATCCATGCTTGGGACCAGAACTGTCTCAGATTTCAGGTTTTTATGGGTTTTAGGATATTTGCGTACATGTGATGAGATCTCGTGGTGACGGGACTCGGGTCTAACATAAGGTCATTTTATACAACATTTTTAATAATTTAGTATATGAAACAAAGTTTCCTGACCTGGTGGTATCATGTAGTTGCTCAAAAAGTTTCAGATTTTGGATTTTTTTGGATTAAGGATGCTCAACCTGTATGGCCATCCCCAGGTTACAGTTAAGAAAACCAAGACAGAGAGAGGTTAAGTGACTTGCCCAAGATCACACAGCCATAAGTAGCTGAGCCAGGATTTGAACCTTGGAGCTGCTGGAGCTGCCTCTCTCCTGAAGCAACAGCTCTGCTGTGTGCCCTTGGGCACGTCACTCACCTGCTCTGTGTGCAGTCAGGACAGGCAGAAGCTGTTAACATGCTCCGCTGTGGGGCCACAGGCCTATGTAACAAGAGCCCCACCCCTCCTTCTCTGCTCCCTGGGGACGGGGTGGGCCGAGGGCGTTGCCCACTGTCCTCCCCTTGACAAGATGAAACAAACACCTGTCGCTTCAGTGACTCCGGCTTTCTTTTCCCCCAGGACCTTCTGAGCTTCTCACTCAAGGACGGTAAGTGGATGTGCTAAGTTTGTGAGTGTGGGTGGCCACCGCCAGGGGAGCCCTGGCAGCCTCAGTCCGGGCTCTGAGGCCTCCTGGCGCAGGGAGGCCACCGGGGTGAGCCGCACACCCTGCCGCACCCTGCCCTGGGCCGTTCCCCCGGAGTAACTCAGATCCAGCCCCGTTCCCGACACCCGCCGCCCCTCACATCCTCCCAAGTGACCACTGGAGTCTCCTCACTGGTCACTCTGGCTGATAGCCTGCTGTCCACCCTGCGTCCCTTCCAGCCCTTCTGACCAGGCTGGCCTCCTGCTTCCACCTGCCCGGGGCCTCCCCACTACTTGGGAGGAAGACCTGCCCTCCACTGTGGCTCTTGTCCCTGGTCCCTGTCCCCACCTCCCCTTGCAGCTCAACCACCCCCAGTGTGGCTTCAGCCTCCGCCTCCTGACAGCTCCCAGAGCGTATTGCGCTCTCTGTACCTTGAGCTCTCAGCACCTGGCATGTGGCTCATACTTGGTAAATGTCCATTGAAGGAATTAATAAAATGGATCCTACTGCCCCATTTTATGGATGAGAAAGTCATCCATAAATGAGCTCAGAGAGGTTAGGCAATTTATCCAGAGTTGCTCAGCAAGTGACATTGTGGGACTCCACCTGCGCTATTTCTCAGGGCTCCCATAGCAAGTTACGGCAGATTGTGTGGCTTGAAACAATAGAAATGTAGTCTTTCACCATCTGTTGAAGTCCAAAGGAAGGTGTCAGCCCCATCTCTCCGAAGTCAGGGGAGGGTCCTTTGTGTCTCTTTCAGCTTCCGCTAGCTCCAGGCATCGTACCTCAGCCTGAGGCTGCTTCACCCCGTCTCTGCCCCTCTGCCCCGTCTTCCTGTGGCTTCTCCTCTCCTCTCCTCTCTGCATCCCTTAAAAGGACACTTGTGCTGGGCAAGAGGGCACACACCTGTAATCCCAGCTGCTCAAGAGACTGAGGCAGGAGGATCACAAGTTGGAGGCCAGCCTCAACAACTTAGTGAGACCTTGTCTCCAAATAAAAATTTTAAAAGGGCTGGGATGTGGCTCCGTGGCAGAGTGCCCCGAGTTCCATCCCCGGTACCACATACACACATCACCCCAAGACCCTTAATTTGATTACATCTGCAAAGACCCTGTTTCCGAGCAAGGTCACCTTCACAGGCTCTGGGACTCGGACTTATCTTTTGGGGGGCCACCATTCAACCCTGGCCACCCAGGCTGCCTGCCAAGCGCCTCCCCTCCCCATGGCTCCCGTCCTCTTTGCTCCCCTCCCCCACCCTGGGCTCTGCTGTGAGTGCAAGTGCGGCCCCTTCTGTCCCCTGAAGTGAGGTTGGCCTCCAAGTCCTCTGGGTTTTTAGGTAGCCAGCAGGGAGGGGGCACGGGGGATGGAAAGGAAGTCCCCAGCCGCCGCCTCGCCAGGTGATGGGGAAACCTTGCCGGCTCCCCACCGCTCCCCACTGCTCCCCACCCAGGCTGCGGTGGGGGGGGGCAGGCGGCAGGTGGAGGGACTGCAGGGGGGGCGGTGGGCAGCAGGTGGCCCGCTCTGAGGGCCTGGGGGGGCACTGGGGCAGCTGGCGGGGGGGAGGAGCAGGGCTTCCTTGAGGCCAGCAGCAGAGAGCCGGTGAGGGGCTGCCCCCAAGGGTCCTTCTGGGGCAGAGACACCAGGTGTGGGGGCCGAGGAGCGGAGGACCCAGAAGCAGCGGCTCCGCTCTGAAGTCCCCGCTGCCTGGCGCCAGCTACAAGGGTGTTAGCGTCCTGCCTCGGGGTCCTGTGCTTCTCCGATGACCCTTTTGTTTGTAAAGTGAGGGTCAGAGACCCTAAAAATATAGGGAGCAGGGAGTTCCTCAGGCCACCCGCAGGTCCTACCGACTGTGTTCTCATGTTGCTTTCCAACTAACCTCTGTGTAGTGCAGTCACCGCCAGGTGGCAGGTAGGTCACCGGCTTGAAGGCTTCAGTGATGAAGATCATGAGTTTTCTTTACTCCTTTTGTAATTTTTTATTCTAATTTGTTATCTGTGACAGCAGAACACATTACAATTCGCATTACATATTACATATATAGAGCTCTGCTCGTATACAAAGTACATTCTCACCACCATGTCTTCTTCACACATGAACTCAGGGGAGTGATGTCCATCTCATTCCACTGTCTTTTTTTACCCCCTTGCCCCTGGCCTCCCTCTCCCTCCCTTTTGCCCTGTCTAGAGTTCGTCTTTTCCTCCCATGCTCCCCCTCCCAACCCCGCTATGAATCAGCGTCCTTATATCAGAGAAATCATGCAGCATTTGGTTTTTTGAGATTGGCTAACTTCATTTAGCATTATCTTCTCCAACTCCATCCATTTACCTGCAAGTGCCATGATTTTATTCTCTTTTATTGCTGAGTAATATTCCATTGTGTATATATAAGCCACATTTTCTTTATCCGTTCATCTACTGAAGGGCATCTGGGTTGGTTCCACAGTTTAGCTATTGTGGATTGAGTTGCGATAAACATTGATGTGGCTGTGTCCCTGTCGTGCCGCAGTCCGGCTGCAGCAAAATAACCGGGGGGTGGGGGGGTGTGACGAAGAACTTGTGTAGATTGATACAGCAGGAGTGGGAGCCATTTATTGTAGGACCGGAGGGGTATATATACATTCCACACAGCTTATCTTAATTAACATAAACTAGATACAGCAGTCAACCAATAAGGAGTCTCCACACTTAATGGCTCGCTGGCGTTACTTCACAAACCACTCCCTCTGGCATTTTGCCAGGCGCCATCCTGACTTGTTTACAGACTCTAACTCCCCATACGGGCCACCAAATGCCGCAGTCTGGCTGGGCACAAAATAACCGAGCCACCACAAAAGCCTTGTAGATTCAAACAGCAGCTCTTTATTCCCAAACTGTCACCGGCACTCTACACGCACGTTCTGGGAAAATCCACCCTCCACCGGGCTCTGCGTACCAAATACCCTCCGAATCCCACAAGAACTCAACGGGAACTCCAGGAGTGGGCGCCTGAGGCAGCAGGATACGCCCTATTCCCAGCAGGATCCACCCTAAACCCGGAGCAGGGTCACCTTTCTCATGCAATGTCACTGCAAATGACTGGGTCCAAGGCAAGCCCATTTCCACAATGGAGAGTTCTCCCTCTAAGCAACATTGGGTAGGCTGACAAGGAAATTGCCATGCGTCATTCCTACTTGGCTATGGCTCTCAGCACTGTAGTATGCTGTTTTTAAGTCCTTTGGGTATAGATGGCGGAGTGGGACAGCTGGGTCAAAGGGTAGTTCCATTCTCAATTTTCCAAGGAGTCTCCATACTGCTTTCCAGGTTGGCTGCACCAGTTTGCAGTCCTACCCGCAGTGTCTGAGTGTGCTTTTTCCCCACATCCTCGCCAACACTTATTGTTGTCTGTATTCTTGATAACTGCCTTTCTGACTGGAGTGAGATGAGATCTCAGGGTAGTTTTGATTTGCATTTCTCTAGTTGCTAGAGAGGTTGAACATTTTTTCATATATTTGTTGATTGATTGTATATCACCTTCTGAGAAGTGTCTGTTCAGTTCCTTGGCCCATTTGTTGATTGGGTTATTTGGTTTTTTAGTGTTAAGATTTTTGAGTTCTTTATCTATCCTAGAGATAAAAAAAAAAGAAAAAGAAAAAGAAAAAACACCCCTAAACCCTTGCTCCTTCCAGCGTGGTCCACGGACCAGCAGCTTCAGCACCTGGAGCTGAGGCGGAAATACGCGGTTTCAGGCCCACTCAGACCCGCTGGGCTCCGATCTTCCTGTGCTGCTCTAGGACTTCACCCCCAAAGCTAGTTTTCGGTCCTTGTCTTTGTGACAGTGCTGCTATAACAGAATGCCTGAGGTCGGGCTATTTGTAAAGAGCAGAGTTTAATTCCTTTCAGTTCTAGAAGCTAAGTCCAAGGTCAAGGGCATGTAACAAGAGCCTCATGCTGTGTCACCCCATAGCAGAAGGTGGGAGGGCACGAGGGTTCCAAACTAGTCCTCTTCTCAGGAACGCGCCCCATGGTAGTGAACCCCTCAGTGACAATGAGCCCATTCTAGTGGTGACACTGCCCCCATGGTGATGGCATCCATCCTCGATAGCTCAGTTAGCTTTTGGGGTCCTGCCTCCTAACACTGGTGCCTTGGGGATTCAGTTTTTGACATGGGTTTTGGGGGAACACTCAAATCTCTATCCAAAAGAAGCATTTTCACCCCATGTCTTACAGCCAGGTGGGACCTCACAGGGTGACAGGGCCAGCCACCCCCTTCAGGCAGGCAAAGTGCTCAGTCACACCTCTGCCCAGCAGAGAAGGAGGCGGGCAGCCCCTGAGCGGGCAGAGGAGGTGGCCTTGGAACCCTGCTGAGTCCTTGGACCCCAGGTTTGGAGCGTCTCCTGCCCTGGCTCCCCGTGGTCGCCAGAGCTCTCCCTCAGAGACTTCATAACGAGGGATCTCGTCTTTCTTTTTTTTTAAATCAGGAGTGAGGGAAGAACGGCCCGGCCGGCCCCGTGGGCTGCCTTGGAGAGAGGCTGAGTTTGCACGTGGCCTGAGGCTCAGGTTGCTGGGGAGCAGGGCAGCACCTCACCACGCAGAGCCTAAAAGGGTAGTCATTGTCACGACAAAGCCACCTCTCATGGACACCAGGCGGGGTCCTAGGGGCTCGTGTAACCCTCTACCCCATGAGGGGTCGAGGCTGCTGCTCCCACTTTGCAGACCTGGGACTCACCCCTCAAGGGCAACCTGGATGATCTGCTCTTATTGACGGGGAGGGGGGATGGGGAGGAAGCCCAGAGAGGGAAACTGGCTTTCCCAGAGACACACAGTGGCAGAGTAGACACACGGTGGCTTGAGTGGGTCTAGAGAGCCCATCTTGCCCCCTTCCCACCTACCCAAGGGTGTTCTCCTGGGCAGCTCCTACACCAGCTCTGCTTTGTCCATTTCTACTGAGCCACCTGTGAAGGACAGGGCAGAAGGAGCCCTTGAATTTTAACCCGCCTCCTTCTCTGCTGGGGCAGAGGTATGACGGAGTCACTTGAATTTTAACCGGGGAAGTCAACCTGCCCCCGGGTTAAAATCCAAGCTCCCTTTGGCAAGTGACTGGACGTCTCTGCCCAGTTTCCTCAGGTGACCTGCGGGAATAACTGCAGATTCGCATGCTGTCTCTGAGACTCCTGTTCTGTGTGACCTTGATCAAGCCACTTAATCTCTCTGGATTGCAATCTCAAATACAAATAAGGGGCGAGAGCCAGAGCCAGATATTCCATCCAAAAGGACTTTGTTGTTTGCTCCTAAGATCTTTTGTTGTAAGAACAGTCAAGGATCTTTCAAGGAGAAAGTCACTGTCCTAGTTGAGCCAGCTGCCCTCGTCCTTCCCCACGGGCTCCCCGAGGGCAGAGCCCCTCTCTGGCCGGTTGGCCGTGGTGTCTCGGCCTCTGTGACATTGAGGGTACGTACGTGGTGGGCATTTGGTAATTGCTGGAGTGAGGGAGAGACAAAGGAAGAATGGGTGGGTGGGTGGATGGATGGATGGATCCAAGAATGGGGAGAAGGGAAGGAAGAAGTCAGGACAGAGAGAGGGACACAGAAGTGTCTTACACCCACAGCAGGCGCGGGCAGAGGAGGCTCCCTCCCTGGGTGCGGGTGTGAGTGGGTGAGTGATCATGGAATCGGCCCGGGAAGTCAAGGTGAAAGCTACGTGGCTCAGAACTCCTGGAGGCTTGGCTGACAGCTCAGGGACCCTGGCCACAGAGGCTGCGTGCC
Source organism: Marmota marmota marmota (assembly GCF_001458135.2). NCBI lineage: Eukaryota > Metazoa > Chordata > Mammalia > Rodentia > Sciuridae > Marmota > Marmota marmota. Next base: position 40,378,212 of record NW_026000082.1, read on the forward strand.
GGCGGCTGGTGGATGTTTTACAAGCGGGGATCATTTTCCTCTCATGGAGTGTGTCCTGCCACACTCTCGGCCCACGTGACGGTAAGAGCAGGTCTTCTGTGATGAAGGTCAGCAGCTCCGAGATGGAAGTACGGGCCACTCGACCGCTGGACAGAGTTTGGGCAGGGTGGGGAGCCTGTGTGCTACAGGATTTTTTTTTTTTTAAATCTATTGATTGATTGGTATCAGGGATTGAAGCCAGGGCTCTTAACCACTGAGCCACATCCCCAGCCCCTTTTCTGTCCGTCGGGGTCCTTGATTTACCATCAATATCAAAACAGTGTGGTTCATCCATTTAGCAAATAAGGGCTGCACACCTGCTGTGTGTACCCACCTTGTGCAAGGCCCTGGGAGTAATTCTGACAGCAGATACTGATTGAGCACCTACGGTATGCCTGGCTCTGAGCCAGGTGCTTTCCTCACAGGTGCTAATTTGTTTAAGCTTCACTCTTTGTGAAGGTAGTTGCTGTGACTGAACCCATTTTACAAAAGGGAAAACTGTCTGACCCAGGTGGTGGGGGGTCCAGCTCTTAATTCGCTCTCATCGACCTGGCAATGCGTGGAGACCTCCTCCCTACGGCTGGTTTAAGAGGCCAGAGAATGAGGGGCGGGTGCCAGGCCTGGCGCCACCGGAGCACCGTGCATCTTGCTGATTTGTATCAGAGACGGCGGAGCTGGAGGAGCCTCAGGAAGGGCCCCTCCTCTCTGCCCTCTGCCCCCACCCCGGCCGGTCTCGAAGTCAGCCTGTCGACCTCCTTAGCGTCATTGACTGTCCAGGGCAGGAATCAGTGCCCAAGAATGAAACCGCTGCCCTGAGAGGGGGCCCCCAGCCAGGCCCTGCCTCCCAAAGTGGAGACCCTGGGCCCACGCAGAAGCTCAGACCCCTGCTCAGGCAGGGCGACGTGGGGTTGGAACGCAGTGTGGTTTCTCCCTCATGGGAAAAAAGCCACATCAGGGAAGAATGGGATCAATAACCAACACTCCAGAAGCAATGTACTGAGAGAAGCTGGTGAATCAAGGGATGGCCGCAGAGTGGGCAGGGCTGGCAGTTATATGTGTGGCCCAGGAGGGGGTCCCGGACCCCAGGGAGCAGAGAGACCAAGAGCCCCACCCTGATACAGCAGCAGGGCCACAGGCTTACCAGACAGGATGGAGACGTGACAGTTCACCACACCACGGCGGGTATTCGCTGCTATTTACTGTGCACTTACTGTGTGCCAGGTTCTGGCCAGACGCACTGCAAACCACAGCCAAGTCAGTTTTCAAAGTATTTTTGGAGCAGACGTGTGGAACAGTGGCAGGGCCCTTGCCCAGCACACACGAGGCCCTGGGTTCCATCCTGAGCACCAGAAGAAGAAAAGAGGAAGCATTCTTGTTCCTGTTTCACAGGTGAAGAAACTGAGGCTCAGAGAGGTCAAGAGACTCACCTGAAGCCATTCGGTCAGTAGGTAGTCAGATGAACACTCCAACCCGGGTTTCTGGAACAAGGGGTGAAGTTTCTGCCTCTGGGTTCCTTTAATTTGGTCTGGAGGGCAGCCCCCCAAGGGCTGGGATTGACGGCAGTCTCTTCCCAAAGGAAGCCACAAGTGGTCCCTGCACCTCTCCCAGTAGATGCCTTAGTGCCAAGCTCCAGAGGCGCTGCTCATCCTCGATGCGTAAGTCCGCGCCAGACAATGAGGGGCACCGTGCAGTAGCTGTGCTGAGAGGTGCCGCTGGGCAAGGGCCCAGGAATGTGCATTCCAGCCCCGGCTCTGGCAGGAATGCCCAGGCTGGCTCTGGCAGTGTTCCCAGCTTCCCCACCCAGGGGACCAGCTGGGCTGCCCGGACTCCCTGTGCTTGTGTGTCCCGTGGGCAGCTGGGCATGGATGGCACACTCCTGCCCCCTGGTGGCAGGGCTGATGCCTGGTTTGCCCTCCAGCCTCCAACCACCCAACTCTCCAAAGAACTGGTCTCCTGGGTCATCTGTCAACTTTAAGTGTGCCTGTGGCCCATAGCCTAGGGTTATCCCTGAGTATGACTGTGACCCATGTGCACAGGGGATCGGATTCGCAGCTGGCCGTGTGGGCTTGTCCTAGAGCCCCTTGTTCAAGAGCCGGGGATTTGCCTTTAGAAGACAGCCACAGTGGGATGAGCAGAAACGTTGTCGTCAGATGATCCTGGATCACAATCCATCGCTCTCTCAGCTGTGTGACTTTGGGAAAGTTCCTTAACCTCTCTGCGTGTGTTCTTCCCTCAGTTGGCAAAATGGGGCATCGTAATGCTTCCTAGGAAGGTGGGGGGCTCAGCAGCCACAGACACAAGCTCCGGCACTTAAGTCAGGCCCAGGTGCTGGTTTCCTTCCCTGCCGAGGTGTGGGAGGGTCTCTTGGTCACACTCCTAACTCTGGGCAGGAGTGATCCTGGCCACCCCTAACCTGGAAGAGCTGGTCTCTGCGGCAGGAGAGCCCCCTGCTCTGTCTCTTGGAGTAGGAATCACCTGCTTCCAGAGCCCCTCCCCAGACCTCCGCATGTCCAGCAAGAAGTGTTCATGGGCTCCCTGGTGACCTTCGTGACACTGAAGTTCAAGACCCCCGTCCCCCAATGTGGGGTTAAGACGCCACATCACCACGTCACTGTTGGGCTAAGGACTTCTGAAGGTCCCTGGCTGGAAGGACACGCAGGCACCCTGCCCTTGGATCTCCAGTCTAGAGGGGACCTCAGGAGCCCAGGGTGCTGCTGCTGGTGAGGGCCGCCCCCCAGGGACAGAGCACCCACTGCCGCACATCTACGTCAGAGGCTGCTTTGGGAGGGACCGGAGAGTGTGGACCTTGTCCTGCTGGCCCTGACTTGGTTCCCAGGTCACCAGGGGGCTCAAGGGCACAGCTTCTGTGGCCAGACTGCCCACTTTGCGACTTGCTGGCAGGTGAACGCGGGCGGTGGCCAGAGCGTGCTGCGCCTGTCTCCACTTTGATAAGATTTTTGTCACCACTGCCTCCTGGGTGGTCGGAGGACCTGGGAGACCTGTGCCCACCGAGCATGAGGCACAGACTCAGAGCAACCAGCGGCTGAATGAAGCTTCCAGATCAGTCGCTCACGAGCCATGGGACACTTCTGTCTGAAGGGGACAGAGACCCCCCAGTGTCACCACCCGCCATGTTTTAGACCTCTCCCAACAGAGTCCCGCTCGTGGGAAGATGATCAAAGCTGTTTTGTTTTAGGCAGGGGCCCGAGTGTCAGGGACAGGGGCCCACGTGCCAGGGACACCCAGTGAATCTGGAACTTAGATTCTGGAGAGAAAGACAGGCAGAGAAGGAGGTGTCAGGTGGTGATGCGAAGAGGTCATTCACGGTAAGGAAGCAGAAAGCAGCGGAGTGGGCCAGGGAGGGCTTCCTGGAGGAGGTGGCCCTGAGGAAGGAAACTGAGCCACGAGCAGGTCTCAGAAAGAGGGCTCTGGACACTCAGGCTCGGGCACTTAGGGGAATTCACTGCTGTGAGAGAAAATCCCACTCGGAGGAGGAGAGGCCTCAGCCACTGAGTCCCCTCTCTCCCCCGTGTGCCCTGGGGGAGCAGGACTTGGACGGTTCTGGAAACAGGAAGTCTCAAGAGGACGTGGGAAGCGGAAAGGTTTTTTGTGTTTGCTGCTTGGGGTGAGTGGGCTCAGCAGAGGACCTGGCCAGCCGGGGAGAACTTCAGTTAATGAGCCAATGCATCTTAACTGTGCACCTACTAACTCAGACATTGTCCCAGGCACAGGGACAGCAAGGAACCAGGCAACGGTTCTGTCCTTGTATGACTGACATTCTGATGGGCTGAGCCAGACAATAACCATGTACATAACCATCCATTCCCAGATAGAGCAATGGTAGGAAACAGGGTAATGGGGACAGGGTGACCAGGAGAGGGGCTATTCCCATTCAGGAGCCACTGGCCTCTCCAAGAAGCTGATATTTAAGTTGAGGCTTCACCAGTGGAAAAGCACCAGCCTGGCAGAGCTCTGGGGAAGGAACTTCCCAGGTACCCAGAACCACCTGTGCAAAGGTCCTGAGGCAGGCAGGAGCTTGGCTTCTCAGAAGGACAGATACTGGTGCGTGAAGCAGGGATGGATGGAAGATGGGATGGGAGAGGGCAGCAGGAAGGGGTCTTGCAGACCATGGGAAGAAGTGTGGATTTTACTGTGAGGTGGCAGGTGGTGGCAGGGGAGATGCAGCTGAATGCATGGGCCCAGAATGTACCTGGGAGGTTGGACGTCAGAATGAGGACACCAGAGGAGTCGAGAAGGCTGCCAGGGCCCAGAGTGGAAGGGTGGACAGGCCCTGCAGCGGGGAGTTGGCACCTGGCAGCGGGCAGTGGTACCAAGACTGGAGAACCCCAGCGTCCCTGGTAGCCTGGGGCTCGGGACCCCACCCACCTGCCTCAGACCAGCAGCCACTCGCCCAGATGCTGGGAGTGACCCTTCCACGGAACCGAGCCCCAGTCTGACATTTCCAGGGAACATTAATCACCCTGCACCTGGCGGCCGTCTGCTGAAGGCTGAATCACTGCAGCCTTGACCCGTGGAGCCTGAGTGAGCGCTGGTTATCAGGCCGCCCATTAATCATCAGGCCAAGCCTTGCTGTCCACATCACCTGGGGACAGCAGTTTCCCTCCCTCAGGGAGCTGCTGTGTCTGCGGAGCCGTCATTAGCCCAGTAACCCCGAGACGGGCTCTTGTCTGTCCCCCGACACGTAGACAGCTCCTGGCCCAGGAGGCAGCCACGGGACCGCGGGCACCATGTCTGGCTCCAAGGACCCCAGGCCAGGAAGAACCTGATTTCTGCAAAAGCCAAAACCTCCAACTTCACAACCTCGGGGGCTGTGACATTGACTAGTCCCTCCCTCGGAAACCCGAGGCCAGGAAAGGAGGGTCCTCTAAGTCAGGACTCAGGAAACCCGTGTGCCTCGCCTGCCCGAGGTGGGTGCTGGGGTGGACATCCCGACAGCCGGCCGGGCCTAGGAGAACGCAGACCAGTTCTGTCACTGCGGGACGACGCTTCAAGAGAGCCCTGGGTGGGGACCACAGACCCTCGGTGCAAGGAGAGAGCCACAGGAGGTTCCAAGCGGAGCTGGGGGCTGAGCCTCATCTTGGGGGAAATGAAAGTTCAAGGCTTAAGTGACGGGCAGAATAATGTCCCCAAAGGTGTCCACCTCCAAATCCCCGGAACCTTTAACAGACCTTTCGTGGCAAAAGGACTTTGAAGCTGGAGGCATCTTATGGAGGGGAGATGATCCTGGGCCATCTGGGGCTCAGCGGAATCCCAGGGTCCTTCTAAGAGGGAAAACAGGGCAGGGCAAGGGGGGCGTTCTGTCCTGGCACCTCCAAAGGAACACAGCCTTGATTTTAAGATATTTGGCCTTAGGACTGTGCGGTGACCCATTTGTATTGTCCTCAGCCTGGTGTTTGTTACAGCAGCCACAGGAAACTAATACAGCTCGCTTCGCACAAAGCCCTGTGGCGATTTATACGTTTTTTTTTTTTTATTATTGTAAAGAAAAATTTATTGAAATTTCACTGTCTCTAGGCACCACCAACTTCTGCGATTTATACTTCTTATCTCGGGGTCAGAGGGATAAAGAGATCCAAGGCCCCTTAGATAGAAAATGGCAGTGGGGGGTTAAAACTGAGACTGTGCAGTTGACAGGCACCTGGGTGACATGTGTGCTCGGGGCTGGAGTCGGAGTTGAGGAAGGGAGGGAGCTGGGGGAGGCTGGTCCCCGCATGCAGGCTGCCAGCAGAGGCTGGGCTCTGTGGGCCGAGATGGGACAGAGGCGGAGGACCCACTGTGGATTTGCTTGGCAGGGGCCACTGAGGAGGTGCCGGTGGCCTGAGCCGGGTGGGTGCTGCAGGGTGGAAAGAGCTGGATGTGGGACACAAGTTGCTAGGGACATTGCGCGTGAGGGTGAGGGACAGGAGGATGCAGAGACCCCCCCATGCCTGGCTTGGTGGTTAGGTGGTGTGTTCTGAGCCCCCCCCCAAGAGGAGGCCACACGGGGGCCATCACCTGGCGAGTGGAGGGGGTGGCAGCTGAGGCCAGTGTGGAATCAGAGCTGGGTGGACGAGGGCCACCTTGTGTGGACAGCGCTGTCCTGGTGTTCTCAGGAGAATCGGCTCATTTTACCCCTTTCTGACCCCTCGTCCCTTACTGACCGGGAATTCGGATCGTCTTTCAGATTCCTGGACTGTGTAGTTAGAGTTCAGATGGACACTCGTGGCTGGATTTTGAGAGATTAATTTTTCCAGTTATGAAGTCCACCCAGGTTCACGATGGGTCCATTTTCTGTTGTGTCCTGTTTCCTAATTGGGACCCTAGGACACACCAGGGAATCGGTCTTCCATCCACCTTTAAAACATGTCTTATTGTCTGAGCAATTTCGTTTCAAACGTTATGACAGAGTTTCCTTGGAACTCCTCTCGTTAGGACCCCACAGCGTCCCCTGGAGGGATGTACATTGTTTATTTAACTCCCTGATGTTAGAAATCTCCAGATTATTTCCAATTTCATGTCCTAAAACCGGACTTTACTTTCATTAGTGCTTTTATTTGCTAAATATCTTCTGTACTAAGAATTGTTTTCTTTTAAGTTAAGAATTTCAGAAATGCAATTTGTGGGACAAAGAGGATCTACCCTTTTTTAAAAAGTGGATACATAGTTGCCAAATTTCCTGTCACAAAGTTGGTACCATGATACACTCCCAGCAGCAGTGTCTTTGAGCACTAGTTTTTATCATTTTCTTACCAACCTGGGGATTGTGTGTGTGTGTGTATGTGTGTGTGTTACTGGGGATTGAACCAAGTCCTCATAAACACTAGGCAAGCACTCTACCACTGAGCCACATCCCCAGCCCCCCAACCTTGGGATTTAAATAACTGATCTTCGTCCATTGGACTGGTGAGAAGAACCACCCAGCTTTTGGTTAACATTTTGATGGCTGCGTAGTACTCCATTCTAGAAGCGGTGCTGTTTTATAACTCACAGAGCTGTGTGGGTAGGATGTTTCTAGGTTTGGCCTTTGTTAATTACACCATGGTTGGCATCTCAGTGTTTAAAACCTAAACTGTTGATTTTTCCCCACGTTCTCTCTTTCGAGGGCGCTATGATGCCCGGGCCAGAGTACTCGTTTGCCACATGACCTCCCTGCTCCAGGTGCCCTTGGAGGAGTTGGACGTCCTTGAAGAGACATTCCTTGAGAGTCTGAAGGAAACCAAGGAGGAGGAATCTGAGTAAGAAAGCCCTACCACCCCCTCCCCACAGGGTCCACAGATGTCCACCTGAGGAAATCTGCACTTTGCAGATAACAGAGCCCCCCTCCCAATTGAGAAATGGTGCTGTGGGTGCAAGGAGCACTGGACAGAGTCCCAGTGGTAGCCCAACTCCCTGTGTGACCTAAGCAAGCCGCATGCCCTCTCTGGGCCTCAGTCTTCATTTGTAAGAAGGGAGAATCAGACGAATGAATGTTAAGGCCTGGAATCTATGACTTCAACACCCGACGTCCCTGACACCCTGCTCCACTCACACTCTTGTGACAGCTTGTCCATGGGCCCAGGTGACCCGGCTTCAAATCCCACTTCTGACACCCAGTGCCATGGGATCTCGAGCAGGCGGTCTCTTTCTCTAGACTGAAACAGTCCTACCTATACATCAGGAAGGACAAACAGCCTCCCAGAGTCACTGGGAAAGAAGACCGTGACCACACGAAGTGCCTGGCCCCGAGCTGGCACACGGCAGGTGCTGACAGGATCCCATCCTTCCCTTCCCCCGTCCCCTGTCCCTGAGCCCATCAGAAGCGGAGGGAAATGACCCTGGTGACTCTTGGCCAGCTCTTTGTAAAAGGGAATCGAACCCAGGGCAATAAATCAATCCCCTTGTCGCAGCCTAATTGAGGGCGGCTGGCACCAGGCACGTCCGCCCAGCCCTGGTCCCCTTCATCCACTGTGTCTTTCTTTGAGCAGCCCGGTCACACCAGCTCAGCCCAGTTGGAAGTTTAGCCCTGAAGTCAAGTTCAGAGCCAGAGCCGCCTCCACCAGGGTTTATGGGGCAAAGGACCTTGAGAAAGGAGCAAAGGTGATTTGTGGAATTAACCTAAAACCATCCCTGCTTGACTCTTAGCGCTGCGTCAGGAAGGAGAGGCCTGGGCCAGACAGTCACCAGGGCTGCCCGGCTCTTTGGCTGTATGAGAAATTCGCAGGGTCTTGGAGCCTTGAAATTAGGGAACTTCTTGGCTCCTACTTAGAAATCTTATTGTCAGGAAGGAGTGTTTTACCCAGGGGGATGTGTTCTGATAATATCAATAACGCCAGATCAGGGAAGATGGAAACCAGACGTTCTAACACGGTCCGGCTCCAACTCTACCAGCCACGTGACCTGGAGCAAGTTTTAGCGTCTCTGGGCCTCCGTGTCCTCGTGTGCAAAATGGGGATAACAGTGGGACTTTCCTCCTCCGATTCTTGTGGGTCTGAAATGAGTTCATACGTGTAAAGCGCTTCACATGAGCCTGGGAAGGAGTAACTGGTCCATAAATCTCATGATTTGCTGTTTTCAATGATACTATTATAATTGTGTTATTATTGCATATGCACCCTCTCCCCAGTGGGGAAAAATGTAGTTTCAGGGACTATGAAGACCTCTCAGATTCTGTCTGTGGTCTCCAGGAAGATCTGAGGTCCAGCGGAGACACAGCATCTGTCTACCAAGGGGCCTAGTTTTTAGTTCGATTCTGCTACTAACTCTCTGTGTGACACTGGGCAGGCTGCTTGTCCTCTCTGGGCACCAACACCCTTTTTTTGCAATTAGGGGATCGAATGGCAGGTAGATTCCTTTTAACTCCGAGGCTGCGTGTTTCTGGAAGGTGCTTCTTTGCAGCTAGTGTTCAGAGCCACCACGTCCAGTCTGAATGTCATTTACTGCATCCCTCGAGACCTGGTTGACAATCCCAGGTTCCCTCCTGAACGCTGAAGAAGGGAGTGAAGAGAATTCTTTGTGGGGCTGTCTGAGCTTTTACTAGGAAAGGACCCCTGGGCCCCTGGGAGAGAGAGAGAGCGCCCCCTGCCTGTTAACCTGAGAAGGTGAGGACAACAAAGCAGGTGGTGGGCTGGGGCGCTCAGAGGCCCAGAGCAGATGCTGAGGAGGACCTCAGGGTGGGGAGCAGCCCCACCTGGGAGAGCCGATGGCAGTGCGTAAGGTTTATTCGTGGCCCTATGAGACGGGCAGTGTTGGTGTCGTGCCCTTCTTGGGTGTCTTTGGCATCAGCTGGGGATCTGACCCAAGCCTCCACGTGGCCTTGGCTCTGCTCTTGTGACAGGGAAAGCCAACCCAAGCTCCTTTCCAGTGATCCAGACAGACGTGAGGTTGGCCAGCGATCATATGCTGGTACGGGCTGCCCTCGTGTCTAAGCACAGGGCAAAGTCTATAAGAGGGACAGAGCTGTCACCTGGATTTGGAGTCATTTGAATCTGTGCTTCCAAGGAAAAGGGAGGATGCGTTCTAGATGTGACTTAGCGCAGACGTCACCTCCTGAGCTTTGGCCGCTGAAAGTCCCCCCAGCAGAAGTACCTGGGGGGAGCGGGGGGTGAAATCTGGGATAATTAACAATGACCAGGAAGTCTGTTCATTTTATGTAGCAAACAATTGCTAAGAACGTGCACATTCTAAAAGGGAGAGTGGCCAGTCGGGTGATTGTCAGGCCAGAATAACTCAGCGAAGTAACTCTAGGAAAAATACCTTCTTTTCCAATCAACGAATGCTGATAAACATTTAAATAATCACGCGAAGCAGGAGGAGGCCTGTCACCCACCCCGCCTTTGTGAAGTGGACTCGCTGTGCTGGAGTCCAGGCGTTTGAATCCCACAGCCGTCCAGGCCCGCGGACACTGCTCAGTGTTTGATTCCAATCAGGCCATGTGCTCTCCTCCATCAAACTCAGATTAAAGTGATGACTGGCACCAGGGACATGTAGATGTCACCCTAGGAGGAATCTAGAAGCAGACAGTGCCAGGACTAACTCAGGAGCTTTGCGGCTAGGGTTCAGAGCCACCATGTCCAGTCTAAATGAGCTTCTTAACAACAAATGGGCCAGGTGCGGTGGTGCACGCAGGTAATCCCAGCCGCTTGGGAGGCTGAGGCAAGAGGATCACGAGTTCAAAGCCAGCCTCAGCAATGGCAAGGCCCTAAGCAACTCAGTGAGACCCTGTGTCTAAATAAAATATAAAATAGGGCTGAGGATGTGGCTCAGTGGTCGAGTGTCCCTGAGTTCAATCCCGGTCACCCAAAAAATAAAATAAAAATAACAAATGGGCAGTAATCACGAAAGTTTTCAGACTGTGATTGATCTACGCTCTGACTGCACATTTTTATTTAGCCAAGACACCTGATCTGTGCCCCTCTGTTTTCCTTTTTTTTTTTTTTTACTGGGGTTTGAATCCAGGGGCACTTTACCACTGAGCCACATCCCCAGCCCTTTTTATTTTTTTATTTTGAGACAGGGTCTCACTAGATTGCCCAGACTGGCCTCAGATTTTTGATCCTCCTGCCTCAGCCTCCCAGGCCACTGGGATTACAGGTGTGCACTGCAGTGCCCAGTGCCCTCTGGTTTTCATGACAAATAGCAGGCTGTGTCGCCACAGCAAGGTGGTCACCCCCAGTCTTTGTTGGAATAATTGTGTGCTCTTCAAGAAACATTTTCTGAACACCCTCTGCCCCAGGGCCAGGGCAAGCTACAGAGGACAGAGAGCCAGAGATGGCTTGGCCTGTGCCCTGAAGACTGAGCCCAGCAACCTTCAAAGTTGGGATAGAGCAGAATCCCTGGAGGGGTGTTACCAATGAGCTTCCTCATGCTCATGCCCAGAGATTCTTTTAGCAGGGACCTTTGCAAACACTGGCCTAGAGTTCCCGATAATATTCTACAGACGGTTCAGGGGACTCAGAGTCCCAGATTTTAGCAACCTTGGGGCTCAAGGGAGGCTTCCTGGAGGAGGCGTCACGTACCAGCTGACTTTTGGAGGATGAGTGATGTCAAGCTGGACGCAGGAAGGAGAGAAGGTCCTTTCGGTCCCAGGGCCTGATGGAGCTCGGGTACAGGCCACGTACCTGCATGTGAGTTAGGAAGTGATGAAGGTGAAGTTGGGGTGGGAGGCAGGGGGAGGACGCAGAGGTCCTGAGTGACACACTGAGGAGGTGACACTGTCCTGAAGTCTTGGGAGGCAGCACCTGGTCATACTTTGCTACCTGACACTGGCAACCGCCGCACTGCGCTCTCCTCACCCCCACGGGGTCATTTCCCATGTTCTTTTCCTAAGTGAGGAAAACACGGCTCAAAAGAATTGGCCAACTCAGTAGCCAGATGCAGTGGTGATCACTTGTAATCCCAGCGACTCAGGAGGCTGAGGAAGGAGGATTGAAAGTTTGAGGCCAGCCTCAGCAACTTAATGAGACCCTGTCTCAAAAAAAAAAAAAAAAAAGATCTAGGGATAGGGCACCTCAGGGTTCAATCCCCAATACTGGAAAGGAAAAAAAATTGAGTGCCCCAGCAGACCTGGGCTCGAGACACCCATCCCCAGTTTCTGCCCCCTCCCCAGCCAGTGATTGTTGAACGCAGGCGCTGCTGACTCAGAGCCACGTGCAGGTCCTGGTATGTGCCCCTGTTGAACGTTGTCACCAGCTGGCCTTTTTTATCCGTCAGGTCTTGAGCTCTGCCAAAAAAAAATCAATAATTTCCAACCTTCCTCTTTGAACTGAATGAAGGATTATCCAATTAAGGGGCAAAGCAATCAAAGGGCAAAGTATATCACCAGCCCCTGTTTAGGAGGAAATTATTGTGATAATGAAAAGGATGATAATAGCGACAGGTGTATGTACTGGATGGTTACAGTGTGCCAGTGTCCACATGGCTCACCTCATTTTAGCCTCCCCCACCCCTGGGAATCACACACTGTTGTTATGCTCATGCGTTCAATGAAGAAACTCAGGAGGAACAAGCAATTTGTGCACGGGCACAGAGAAAGTGGAGTTCTGGCCATCAGGAGACTTGGTTGCTGTAACAAACAAGGCCCAGATCCCAATAGCCAGCGTTGAAGACTCGGGTCTGGCCCATACCATGTGTCCACTGCAGTTTGGCTGTGACTGTCATCCACATTGGCTTGGTTCTGAGTTCCAGTTTGCCTGGAATGATGCTGGTCCCAGGTCAGAGCCAAAGGAGACATAGCCACCTCCGGCAACTTTTGTTTTCTTTGGCACCAGGGATTGAACCCCAGGGGCACTTAATCACTGAGTCATATCCCCAGAGCTTTTTTTATATTTTATTTAGAGACAGGGTCTCGTGAAGTTGCTGAGGGCCTCACCAAGTTGCTGAGGCTGGCTTTGAACTCCCAATCCTCCTGCCTCAGCCTCCCAAGTCGCTGGGATTATAGGCCCAGCCGGCTCCTGCAGTCTTAAAGACTGCACCAGTAGCAACCATTACTTCTGCCGCATTTCAGCAGTTAGAGTAGGTCACATGACCACCCAGGACAGGGACGTGCAGTCGGCCAGCAGGTTCCATATCCTCAGATTCAACCAACCGTGGATGAAAATTATTATTTTTAAATTCACCAGGCGCTGAGGCTGGGGTTGTAGCTCAGTGACAGAGCGCCTGCCTAACACAATATAAGGCACTGGGTTCAATCTTCAGCACCACCCATAAAAAATAAACAAAGGTATAGTGTCCATCTATAATTTAAAAAATAAAAAATTCACCAGGCACAATGGTACATGCCTGTAATCGCAACAACTTGGGAGGCTGAGGCAGGAGGATCGCAAGTTGGAGGCCAGCTTCCACAATATAGAGAGGCCCTGTCTCTAAAATAAAGTAAAAAAGGACTGAAAATGTAGCTCAGTGGTAAAGTCCTGCTGGATTCAATCCCTAGTACCAAAAAAAAGGAGGGGCGGGGGAAATTGGGTCTCCATTTTCCCCTTGTCCTTACCCCCCAAACAGTAAGTCTAACACCTATTCCCATAGCCTTTGCATGCTATTATAAGAAATCTAGAGATGGTTTAAAGTTTACAGTGGGATGTGTGTAGGTTCTAAGAAAATACCACACCATTTCATATAAGGGACTTGAGCGCCTGTGGGTTGGGGCACCCGGGGGGTCCTGAAACCCATCCCCCAGGATACTGAGTCGTGATTGGACAGTCTTCCCACAGGGAGGGACCCTGGTGGCCCAGCCCACCATGGCAGTGGAGGTAGAAGTCACCCCTGTGTTTGCCAGTCAATCCTGACATCAGGTTCCCCTCAGTCGTCACCCGCTCGGCCAGATGGCTGCGGTTCCGCGTCATCCCATCCCGTTGACGACATAAAGTTCAACTAAGGGGGCTGGGGACACGGCTCAGAGGCAGAGCGCTTGCCTAGCCTGCACGAGGCTCTGGGTTCCCTTCCAATGCTGCCAAAAAATGTCTCCATCACGGAAAAGCCGCCCCGAGTGTGCCCAGATGTGGGCCACTGGTTCCCGTTACCCTGCACTTGGTCACCAGGGCCACCCAGGCTGAGAAGCGATGGCTTCTGCGGCTCTGCAGGCAGTGCCGGGCTTTACCCCTGGGAGCTGGCAGAAAGCCACAGAGGTGGCAGCTCAGAGTGCGCAGCTGACTCCACTTCCACAAGGAAGCCCAGGAAGGAAACGACTGCGGGTTTGAGCGGGTTTGAGCTCACTAAGCTCTGTGCCTAGTCACACTAAGCGCAGTCGACCCAATAGGCACAGCAGGAATGAGCTCAGGCTCCCCTAAGCAACAGTGAGGGCCACCTTATTGTCACCATTGTACACAACAGGAGACAGAGGCGCAGGGCCATGGGGCCTTAGACCCAGGCAGCTGCTGTTTTGCCCAACACTCTCAGAACACCAGCCCTCGGGCCACAAGCTTCCCAGGGGACCTCTTAATGGACCCCGCAGCCCCTGGGAAGCAGCCGCTGTTAAATCCAAACACATCTCTAGTGTGTGTGTGATAATAAAACTGCTTGGAATCAGTTAAAGTGTGGGACGTGCTTAGCACAGTAGCTGGAGTGAGAAGCCCTCACTAAATATTAACCTTTTTTTATCACTTATCATCACTGTCATTTGCTATCACTCCGCATTGAGTTGTTGTCCAAATTCCAGCTTCAGTGCAGAGTTCCCACATAATGACTGCTCTGTCCCGCCCTCCGCCTCCCCTCTGGCTCCCCGGTGGTGGCCTCAGAGCACCCGAGGGCTGAATGTCCAACAAGGACCGTTTGGGGGACACTCATTCACTCCGGAGACTTTCCTTTGGCCAGATTGTATAGGGTTCACATTTTGAGTCTCAGCGAGTCTAGCTACTGCTTCAAAGTCAAGCACTCCCTTGTGAAGTGGTTCTTCTGAACAAAACTGGTTTCCACCCGTCCCAGAGGGAGGTGGAATCCGGTGTCAGCGTGGGGAGAGAGGAAGGGAGGCCAGAGACGGTGGAGTCTGGGGTGCTATTTTGTACTCACCGAGGGTCCATCTGTTGAATGGTATTTTTTGTGCTTCTCTTGCTATTATTATTTTTTTTTTGTCTTTTCATTATTCAAATTGCAAACCTATTAGGATGGATCTGTTGGGTAAGTGTGCACCCCATATATATGCTGATTCCCCAGTTGGGTTTTACAAAGTTTTCAGTTTTTTAAAACCACTGATGGGCCCAGGGCGACTCTGGTTCTTACTCTGTATGGCACTGACCTACCCACCACTGACCGCGGCTGGGGGGTTGGCACGGTGGGAGGTCCCAAGGGATCCTGGGCATCGTGGCCCAGAAGCCCAACCTCTTCTCTCCCAGGACGGCTGAGGCATCCCGGAAGAAGAGAGAAAACCGGAGGAAATGGAAGCGTTACCTTCTGATAGGCCTGGCCACCGTAGGAGGAGGGGCCGTGATCGGTAAGGCCTGCTGGAGAGGCGCCAGGGATGTGCCGGGCTCCGAGTGGGGCGGCCGCAGTGTCTGCTGGGAAGCGGCCCCAGCGGTCGTGCCCACCTTGGCCTCCCCGCTGCATTCCTTGCAGGTGTGACCGGCGGTCTGGCTGCCCCCCTTGTTGCTGCTGGAGCTGCGACGATCATCGGCAGCGCTGGGGCGGCAGCGCTGGGCTCAGCAGCTGGCATCGCCGTCATGACCTCTCTGTTTGGTGCAGCGGGAGCTGGCCTGACGGGTGAGGTTCGCTGGGATGGCAGTTGGGAAGGATTTCTTCCCAGTGTGGCCCCAGGGATGGTTCCTGGGGAGGCAGGGGCAGCCTGGGTTTGTCGTTCTGGGCCCGGCCCTGCCCACACCTGCAGCAGGCTTCAGAGAGAACTGGCCCAGGGAGAGAGGGAACTCGGCAAGGGCCAGGGTGAGGCCAGGTTTGACAAGCTGGTGTCCCCCCTCACTGAGACACACGGGCTCCCTCATGTTCAGAGAGGACACAGCCTCCCTTCCTGTACCTGCCTCACCTGTGTCGATGGCCCTCAGTCACACAGATCCCCACCCAGGTCCCCAAGTGAGCATCACTCCCTGCTGACAGTCACTGTCACCAAGAGTACCTGAACAGGTGGACGACCAAACCAGGAGCGGGCAGGAGCAGGGTAAACCCTCAGTGCCCGCTGTATGAGCACAGACAGCCCCTCTGACCAACACCCCCAGGTCCCACTCACCTCCATTTGGTCTTCAGGATACAAGATGAAGAAGCGGGTGGGAGCCATGGAGGAGTTCACGTTCCTGCCCCTGACGGAGGGCAGGCAGCTGCACATCACCATCGCCATCACTGGGTGGCTCGCGTCCGGCAAATACCGTAAGGACCAGGACTGGAGGAGGACTCGGAGGGGGGCGGGTGGTAGTGGAGCTGGGCCTCCAGCTGCCGGCCAGACCTGGGCTAGGTTCTTACCTGCCTGTGTCTCTAGGGGGTGGGCAAGGAGAGCTCCATTTTTGCAGAGGAGGAAACTGAGGCCCAGAGAGGTGAAGTAACTTTGTCCCACATCCTTCCACCCACCCCTCCATCACCCATCATCCACCCATCACCCACCCATCATCCATCCAGCAGCATTCCAGCATTCCACCCACCCACTGAGCGATCACTTACCCACCTCTGACCATCCACCCATCCATCTATTCACCCACCAGCAGTATTTATAAAGTATCGTAATGACCGCGTACCATGAGCAAAGCCAGGCCCTAGGAATTCAGTGGTGGGTGGCCGGTCACGGCCTCTGTTCCTGCAGAACACATAAGACCAGGTGATTATAGGGAAACTTTATGGGTGGTACAATAGGGGAAGTATGGGGTGCTTTGGGGATAGGTTCTTGGAAGAAGTGACATTTAAGCTAAGAGCTGGCTGGAGTTAGCTGGGTCCAGCGGGCAGGAGTGTGATGGGGCCACACCACGAAGGAACTTTTATTTGTCCTTGAGCAAGTAGAAGGTGGTCAAGGGTTTCAGTCACCTGGGGAGAGGTCATTATGACTTGGCCATTGACTTCAAGCAAGTTATTTGACTTCCCCTGACTTCACTTGTCAAAGGAAGCAAATTCCTGTCTTTTAGGGTCACTACTAAGATGAGGCTGAGCTAGATAACGCGCGGCTGGTTTCTAGGGGGCATTCCGCAGACATCTGCATCTGGATGTGCGTGCCTTGGGCAATCGACCGGGGTGCCTTGGAGGATTGCCAGCCTCCGCCCATTGGCTGCCTGGCTCCCCTTTGCAGTTGCCCAGCTGGAGGCTCGGCAGCGAGTCCTCTGTTAGAGACAGGACAGGGGAGCCCGGGACTCCCAGCCACACCTACACGCACACCCAGGCACAGCTGAGTTCCCAGTGGGGACAGCCACAGCTCTCCTAGACAACATGGAAGAAAGCAAGTGAGGTATCATTTAGAGGTGTTGGAGGCCCCGGCTTATGACCTGTGACCTCTAGACCCATCCCCCCGAGGGTCTCCCACATTGCCTGGGCACTGGGCTCCTGCCTGCCCTGAGTCAGGCATTGCACCTGCAGAGTGGGACCAGGATGTGTGTGACGTCATGTCGTCCCCGCTCTGCTCAGTGAGGAGGGGGCTGTTCTTACCTTGATCTGTGGGAAGAGGAAGCCTAGAGGGGGTATGAGGCAGGGGCAGTGTTAGAACCCAGTTCTCCCGACCGCCGTTCAGGGTTTCCGTTCACCTGTTTTTCACTCTGCGGCAGGAAGGAGGGCACACGAACAAGTGTCAAGTAAAGTAGTTTACAACTCTGACCAGGATGGAAAGCAAATCTGGGCATTATTTTACCGACCTGACCCCAGGCCAAAGGTCAAGTTCACTTTGGGGGAAGAAAAGCATCTTCGCTGTTCTCTTCTAGTTGTTCTAGTGCAGTGTGGCGATTGTACAAAATATGACCAAGTTAGACAAAGTGCAGGGAGGAGAAAATAAACAGCTTCTCTGTCTTCCCAAAGCCTTAGTGCTATCTCAGACCTGCTTGGACTCGGGATGAGAATAATTGGGCTTCCCTCTGCTCACGTCTTTAGTAATCATAATTGTGTATCATAACAATAATAGCTTTGTAGCTGACCACCAGCCACAAACCAGGCACTGACCACCTTATCCAAGCCCCGGAGGCGAGCATCACCACAACCCCATTTTATAGTTGAGGAAACTCATAAAAGCCACCAGGGCCACCCAGCTAATCAGGAAGGGGCAAGATTCCCCACTTCATGTCACTCCTCAGCCTGTATTCTTGGCCACAGGGCATCACAATGCCGGACTGCACTTCACAGTTTATATAACACAGCCCACGCAGCCTCTCCTGTGATCCTGTGGACATCGGCGCAAGTCAGACGTTATGATCCCATCCTTATAAATGTAGAAATGGGGCTGGGGCTCAGTGGTAGAGCACTCACCTAGCACGTGCGAGGCCCTGGGTTCGATCCTCAGCACCACATTAAAATAAATAAAGTAAAGGTATTGTGTCCAACTACAACTAGAAAACATATTTAGGAAAAAAAAAAAAAAAGAAACCAGGTTCCAAAGGGCATCGCACCTCATTGTGAGTCACAAGGGCAGACAGCCGCCTTGCTGAGGCAGAGCCCGGGCCAGCAGCACATCAAGGCCCGGCTCTCCTGGCTGCACCTGCCACCTGTCACTGCCTGTCACTGTATCCTTAACTAGAGGCCGTGGATCCCTGAGGTGGTGCAGAGCTGAGGCGGGATCCCTGCAGATGGGAGATGTCCCAATGTAACAGCCTGCGAGGGACAGCGAGGCCTCCGGGCCGGGCAAGCAGAGGTTCACGTCCAGGCCTGAAGGTCTGTGACCAGGCTCCGCTGCCTTCATCCTTCCTGTTTCCTGTCAGCGATTACTGTGGCTTAGAGAGAGTGGCGTGAGCCATATGGCAGGAGAGGCCGCTCCAACCCTAGGATGTGACTTGAGATGGTCATGAGTGCTTACTGCGGGGAAGGTGGCGGGAGCCAGGAAGGGGCCAGGAAGGCTGCCCAGTGGCGACTGGGCTCTGGAGAGCAAGCCAGGGGAGCCCACGTCAGTACCCAGGAGCTGAAGGCGGGTTTGAGGTGGGGTTGGGAGGAGGACCCGTGGGCTGCAGGGGGAGCAGATCAGGTGCCCCTCTGTGGCGGGGCAGGAGGAAGGGAGGCCAGCAGCTCTGGTCGTGCCCCCTGCTTGACACAGGCCACCAAGGCCCCGCTGCCTCCTCGCCCTCCCACGACTGTGTTCCATTTCTATTTCTCAGGTAAGGAAATCAAGGCCCAGAAAAATGGGACTCCCCAGCCAAGCTGGGCCCAAGCCCCTCTTCCCCAGTCTCCAGCTACTTGTTTGTAGAACAGATGCCGCTGACACACAGTCACCTGCTGGTCCCACTGTTGGTAGCTCAGTGTGGGACTAATTCCCCAGGGTGGGATAAAATGACGCTTGACATAGACAGCAGACACTTCCTCCTTACAACCACCCTGTGAAGGGACATAACTATTATCTATCTCCTCACTTCACAGTGAGCAAAGTGAGGCCCAAGGTCAGAGAGTGATATTCCCAAGGTCACCTACCCACTAGTGTGTGCAGGAGTTGAACGCGCTCCTGGGGCTGCCTCACAGGGCGGCTCAGTGCCTCTCTGCTCAGCTAACGGTGGCCAGGATGGGCCTCCTGTCTGCCCCCCGGGGGTGAGCAGTCCCTGGCTGCTGCCCTTCTGGTTTAGTGGATCGGGTGGGGCATCCACTACCGCGGCAGGAGAGACGCCACCTACCTGTGTTGTCTCCAGGTACCTTCAGCGCCCCCTGGGCGGCCCTGGCTCGAAGCCAGGAGCAGTACTGCTTGGCCTGGGAGGCCAAGTACCTGATGGAGCTGGGCAACGCCCTGGAAACCATCCTCAGTGGTCTTGCCAACATGGTGGCCCAGGAGGCCCTCAAGTACACTGTGCTGTCTGGTAAGTTCCCCCCTCCACCAGCCATGGCAAGGCACCATGGTACCGTGTCCCTGCCTGCCAGCTGCCCCCAGGTGCTGGAGGTGAAGGCTGCATTCCTTCATGAGGAGTTCATGGTCTTTATGGGAAGAGACAGGAGAGCAGCCACTACAGAATGTGCCTGTCCAGTAAAGACGTGTTGACCACCACACGACGAGCCCCCCAGAACTCCACGGCCCCAAATAGCGATCACTTATTGTAGCTCGGGAGTTGTGAGGCTGGGTTGGCTCATCTCGGCTGGGCCTGCTCTTGTGTCTGTAGAGTAGACACTGTCCACTGGCCGACACCGGCCTTGCCTATGGGCATCTTGGCTGTGCCCCAGGTGTCTTTCCTCGCCCTAGCCCATACCCATGCCATCAGGGGATGTGCAAGAAAGGCCACCCCAGCCGGGTGCGGTGGCTCATGCCTGTCATCCCAGCGGCTCAGGAGACTGAGACAGGAGGATTGGGAGTTCAAAGCCAGCCTCAGCAACTTAGCGAGGCCCTAAGCAACTCAGGGAGACCCTGTCTCTAAATAAAATGCAAAAAAAAAGGGTTGGGGATGCGGCTCAGTGGTTGAGTGCCCCTGGGTTCAGTCCCCAGTACCAAATAAATAAATTAATTAAAGACTGTCCCACTCTGGAGTCGAGTTCCAGCCGACACCCACTAACATCACTTTGGCCAGAGCAATGGCTGCCCCTGGTGGGGAGGGAGGGGTCTTGCAGAAGGGAGGGGCACTGTAGAGAGGCCAACGGGAGGATTCAGGGTGCAGTGACAGATTGAGGCCACCTTTGGAATCTCACACATGAGACGTGCTCGGGCAGCAGAGTCCATGTGTCAGAAATGCTTAAGGCTGGAATTCCTCCTTTGCGCCTTAGCATTTGGCAGCCCTGGGGAACCCTGTAGGTTCCAGTTGGGCCCCGCAGGCGGTCCCTCCAGCACCCAGGGCCAGTTGCTTCTCTAGAAAGACTCCCCAGCTTCATCACTGCTACCCTCCCCACCCCCAGGCATCGTGGCCGCCTTGACCTGGCCGGCCTCACTCCTCAGTGTCGCCAACGTCATCGACAACCCCTGGGGGGTGTGTCTCCATCGATCGGCTGAGGTTGGCAAGCACCTGGCTCACATCCTGCTCTCCCGGCAGCAGGTACCTGGCAGGGGCTGTGGGTGGGTGCACAATGGAAGGGAGGGTGGGGGTGGCTTGTATACAGATGTCAGCTCTGGCAACAAGTCTACTTGGAGGTAGCCTTAGGGCTTTGGGGGCATAGTGGTCTTTGTTGACCCTCCAGCTCAAGTCATGAAAGTGTCCTAGTATGGAGCAGTAAGAATCGTGGACCGTGCGTCTCTTATAGGTAATCAGGTGAGGACTGAATACAGGGGCGTCTGCAGCCAGGAGCAGGGACACACACACACACACACACACACACAGAAGCAAAAGAGGCCCCTCTGTATCAGCTGTAATTAGGGAGTTTAGCAATATGGTTGGGCTCCTTGGGTGATACTTCATTGAAAACCTCTGACTCGATTTGCAGTGAAGTTGATCAAGTCCACAAGCCCACGTATACACTTCTGCTGGCCACCAGTGAAACTCACATGTCCAGTGGCCATGGGCTTCTTCCTAAAATTATCAAGTGATGGTCAGAGGAAATCTCTACTGGTCTAAATACCCTGGGAAATGGTTAGGAAGAGAAATCATCACAGTACATTTAAAATTTGAATCAACTCGGGAGGCTGAGGCAGGAGGATCATGAGTTCAAAGCCAGACTCAGCAATAATGAGGCCCTAAGCAATTCAGTGAGACCCTGTCTCTAAATGAAATACAAAATAGGGCTGGGGATGGGGCTCAGGGGCCGAATGCCCCTGAGTTTGATCCCCAGTACACCCTCCACTCCCACCAAATTTGAATCCAGTAAAGATGTGTTTACCAAGGAAGTTAAACTGTCCCCTTTAAAATAAAATGGAGTAAATGGACACAAACATTTGAGAAACAGCACAGGGGTGGCCATATTGTTAGGATTTGTTTTGGCTGCAAGTGAGTGAAAACCGATACCAGTGGCTTAAATGAGGTAGTAGTTTATTTTTCCTAGGAAAACCAGGAGTGACCCTGAGATTCTCAGGTGGTGGGCCAGGGAGCAGAGCCCGGGTTCCTTCCACCCCCTCTGGGTTGGCTCGTCTCTGCTGTAGCTGACCTGGACCTCCTGGTCCACGATGGCCACATCAGAGCTCCAGCCAGAGAAAGGAGGAGCTAGAGGAGGAGCACGGGCCTTCCTGCATGCAGCTGAGGCCTCGCTGGCCGGAGCCCAGCCACAGGACCACACCAAGCTGCCACCGAGGCTAGGAAATGGTCTTTATTCTGAGTAGCAATGAAGCCAGCTGAAACTCAGTTACTGTGGACGCAGGGGAGGGGGAGTTGGAGGGATGGCCTAGCGGTTCCTATCACTGTGCTTACGTTGCCGGGAAACTGAGAGCTCCAGCCAATCCCTGAGTCTTTGTGCAAAAACAAACAAACAAACAAAACACCAAAAGTCCTTTGGCAGCTTTGACTGCAATGCAAAGACCAAAGCAGCATCGGCTACACGAGAGGGAAGTTTATTCTCTGCCACGTGACAGTCACGTCTCAGTGGCCAAGGCAGGATGTGTTCATTTCCTATTAATATGACAGATCCCCACAAACTGAGTGGCTTCACCCAGATGAATTCTCTTCTGCAAATTTATTATCTCACAGCTCTGGAGAGCAAAGGCCAATGTATCCACAGAGGTGTATCCCAGGGAAGCTCCCGGGTGGCACCCACCTGGGCCTCTGTTGGCTAGTGGCACCTCCCCCACCCTCAAACCCAGCAGGCGTGTGACATCTTAGAGCTCCTGTCTCTTCTTCTGCTTCTGTGGTCTCATTGCCTTCTGTCCAAGTGACACATTCTGCCTCCCTCCATGAGGACTCCCACGATGACCTCGGCCACCCAGATAATCGAGGATCATCTCCCCGTCTCAGTCAGGATCCTTAAGCTGATCACAGCTGCAGAGTCCCTCTTCCATAGAAGGGGGTGTCCCCAGGATGCAGGGATAGGGATGTGTCTCCGGCGTGGTGACTTCACAGTGTAGGGACCCTGGGCTCCTTGGGTCTCCTGGCTGCTCACCTGGAGCACCCGGCTCCTCTCTGTGGTCTGGGAAGGATCTCCCAGCCTCGAACCCCCTTCCAGACCTCACAGAAAAAAAAAAAAGAAAAGCAGAAGTCACAGCTGCCCCTCATCTCCAGTTCCTAAGGCCACCCCAGCTACACGGGAGGCAGGGAAACTTGGTCTCTGGCTGGGTGGCTGTGGCCCGGGAAAACTCTGCTCCAGTACCGAAGAACAGAGGGGAGAAGGGATATTGAGAGACGAGGCAGTTTTTGCTACAAAGCTCCTGTGGGTTTCAAATACTATTTAATGGAGGTTTTTCTGTGGTGGTGAATGGACCAGGGCATAGAACAGTTGCTGGGAGGACAAGGAATAGTGGGGAAGCCAGCGCGGGCCTCTGGAGCTCACCTGCCCCCTCTCTCCCTGTGAATGTACCCAAGTACCCAGGACAGCTTTATGTTTGTTTAGAGACTTTCCAAAATAAGTTGCCTTTCCTACAGGTGCGTGAGCCCCAAGAATCCTCTTTGATCTGACTTGCTTCCTAATCTTGTCATTTGAAGCCAGTGCTTTGTGTCCCGCCTTCCTATCTAGCAATGAAGCAGCCGTCTCTCCTGTGTCCCTCTTTGCTTTTTACCCATCACGCCTGGGGTGCCTTCTGCCTGACCTCCCCAGCCCCAGAGGGACCCCCAGAGGGTCTCACTGCATCATCGCCACAGGCAGATGAGTCCGAGGGAAGGAGCCCTGGTCATTGACCAGTCGTGTCTCCCGAGGAAGAAGAGACGGTGGCTGATAATGGCTTGAGATGACAGGGAATGAATCCCGCCAGAGGCTCCCCGCCCGCAGGGACACTCTTGCCTAAAAGGAGGGGCAACTCTGCATGAAGACCTCACAGCTCGGGGACCCTGAATGGCACAGGAGAGACTCATTCAAGGAGAAGCAGACACTAAGGCTGCCCTGGCGCTGTGCTAGAACTGGCTGTACCAGACACCTGTGCCCTTCCTTTCTCCCTCAGGGCCAGCGACCTGTCACCTTGGTTGGGTTCAGCCTGGGAGCCAGAGTTATCTACTTCTGTCTGCAAGAGATGGCTCGAGAGAAAGGTGAGTCTGGCTCGTCGTCACACTCAGAAACCCTTCCCAGGTTGGTCACTCAGGCCAGAGGGGTTCTGAGCCCCAGGGTCACCAGCTTTGAAAACGTGTTCCTAGTTCTCAGAATTACTAGTTAATAGTTTAAAAATAGGGGGAAGTAGTTACGCCATTTGTCAAATGATTCATTCTTTCTGCACATAAACTGGAGGGGGTGGATGGTGGACAGTCCTGTGGTGACATGGATCCTTCTGTTCGGAAGCTCGTTGGCAGGACGTGGGCGCTAGAGGAGGATCCCTCCTGGTCTCTTCTGGCCTCTGGCCACCAGTATGCCATGGTGTTCCTCACCCAGGTCTCTGCCTCTGACTTCCCATGGCGTCTCCTTCCCTCTTTCTCTTGTAAGGACAGTGTCATTGGCTTGAGGGCCACTAGACTCCAGGGCGACCTCATCTCAAGACTTCTAACTTAGTTACACCTGCAAAGACCCTTCTTCCAGAAAAGGTCTTGTTCTGGGTGGACGAACCTCCCCCACCATCCACCCACACAGACCCCTGTGGAGGGGGCTCCCACCCGTGTCCTCCTTCCTGTGTCAAGGCAGCAGGAACCCTGAGGGCCCTGCAGCTGGCCTCAGGTGGCTGAGGGCTCCAGGACAGAATGCTGGCTTTGGTCACATCTGTCAGCAGAGGCTGAGGGAGGCCGGTGGCTGGGGAGTGAGCCCCAGAGCTCGGAGCACTTGTGGCCCACCGCCCCTGGGGTGTGGGCTGTCCTTCCTCCTGGTGGGACTCGCAGCAGCAGGACTCTTAAGATGAGCAGAAGAACTGAGAGGGGACAGAGGAGCAAGAGGGGGCTGGGGAGACAGCGCCCAGGCCTTCACGGGATGCTTCTCTGGCCTCCATTTCCCTTCTTGTAGACTCAGTGACCCCCACAAGGGTTTTTCTGAGAAGCAAGTGAGGTGCCCCAATCCTCAAGCCTTTGGTTGACCAGAGTGAGTGTCATGACATCATTGCGGAGCTTTAGTCTGCCAAAGTCACAGCCAACCCCGCCCTTGTCATCCGGAGTGGCAGTACAATTGCTGCTCGACTTCCCACAAGCAGGGGACAGGGGACGGGAGGCCTGCGGTTGGCTGGACCTGAAGAAGCCTCAGCCAGGTGTTTGTCTCCTTGTTTTCACTCCCAGAGGGCAGGCAGCGGCCTGGAGCTCGGGGGCATGGCTCAGGGGCATGGCTCACTCTCGCTGTTTAAGTTTGACAAACCCATGCCCCCAGTGCTAAGGGGGACTGGACAGGTGCTCTTTTCCTGGCTACAAGGCAGGGGGGACATGCCGTCCTTGGTGTTGACAGTAGAAGGGCCACGCTGCTGGGTCTGTGCTCTGCCCTGGGTCCCTTCAGCCGCCCTGCTCCCCTCCCCCACCCCCTCCAAGCTTTCCGCAGCCTCCTCCTTCCCTGGTTTTCTTCATGCCTGGGAAAACAACCGGGCACCACTGTCCTACTCCCACGAGCTTTGGGTAGCCTGGGACCAGCACGCATCAGGCCTGGGGAGCCAGCCTGGGCCGTGCTCACCAGGAAGATCCAGGCTGGGGTCAGAGGTCAGCAATAACCGGCAAGGAAGCAGGGTGAACTTGGGTTAAGGTAGAGAACATTGGGCCTTCCCTTTCCGTAGACATCCCTCTCTGTCCCAGGCATCACCAAGGGTATAGCACGTCAATAAGCCATCTTCTACCTTCCTCCCCACTCCACCTGCTACAAGGAATCCATTGGGACACTGGCCTGCTGGGAGGAACCCGCCACAGACCCACAGCGTCTCCCCATTTCCAGCTCTTTACCACTTCCGTAAATGGCTTTCTTGAAGTGACAACCTCACCATTGACTCCTACTGCACAGTGCTATTTTACATTTCTACTACTCCGTGCAGATAAGGCTGCAATGTCAGAATCTCTCAAGGGAAATAGGGGGCAGGACTTCTCAACAGGAGAACATAGAATCTGCTATGCCATAAACCATATGTGGTTTTGTAAAGAAGTAGGGTGGGTGTCTCAGTCAGTTCTTGCTATAGTGATGCTGTGTAACAAAGAACACCGTAACTCAGAAGGGTGCAGATCACACTTAGGATCTACCCTTGGGCTGTGTGAGGTTGACCTGAGATGGCCTCTGTAAGGTTGGCAAGCTTGGCTCCAGGCTCAGTTTTGGGGAGGTTAAAGGGCAGCAGCTACCCAGGGAGTGCTCTGTTCATGGCAGAAGCGTGCCAGAGCCAAGCAAACTGGGTGTGAAAACTTAAGACCTCTGCTTGTATCACATTCACTAACATCCTGTCTCTTCTTGACTGCCGTAAAGCCACCTCTCCAAACCCAGTGGCTTAAACCAGCTGTACCTGGGACCTCGCGATTTCCGGGGAGTCAAGCAAGTTCCCTTTTCTCCATCAGCCTCACCCCTGTGGTGGCCGTCAGAGCTGGAACCCCTCGTGTGTCCAGCCATCTTTGCTTGCTCCTCCCTGCCCTCTAAATCCACTCCTCCCAGGGAGGCCTTGAAAAGCTGCCATCCACTGACCTGTTGTCATTTTGCTCCCTTCCTGGTCACCTGTCTCCAACCCGTCCACAAACCACCTGCCCAGTTCATTACTTGGAGAGACAGGGATCTTGGGAACAGAGACAGGAGTCTTGGGAACAGAGACAGGGGGTCTTAGGAACAGAGACAGGGGTCTTGGGAACAGAGACGGGGGTCTTGGGAACAGAGACGGGGGTCTTGGGAACAGAGACAGGGTCTTGGGAACAGACATGGGGGTCTTGGGAACAGAGACGGGGGTCTTGGGAACAGACATGGGGGTCTTGGGAACAGAGACAGGGTCTTGGGAACAGACACGGGGGTCTTGGGAACAGAGACTATTCCTCACTGAGAGGAAGCCGTGCAGCTCCGCCTCCAGCTACATCAATCACGGGCTGCCTCCAGATGCCACTGGAAGCCAGGCCCCCGTTCCCCTGCGGAGCAAGTTGAATGAATGACATTGGCCACTTGGCCGCGGTCAGTGGAAGTGAAGTTGCCCATCAGCTGCCTCCAGAGTGACTTGAAGCTTGCGAGAGGGAAGGGGGAGGCAGGTGGCCTCGTGGTGACAAGGTGGGGTAGCATGACACTGGGATGGTGGGCTCCCAGAGCAGCTTTCCCCTGGCATCTTTGAACTGCCCCACCCCCAGCTCTTCCCTGCCCACCATGAAGAATCTGGGCTTCTGAATTAGATAGACTGGAATCTTTCTCAGTTTTATCTTTGATGAGCTGTGGGACCCTGGGTGCGTCCGGGGGGAACTGAGGGGTCCGAGATCCCCAGAGCCAAGCCTGTGGGCACAGCCTCCCCGGCAGTCCCCTGGGGGCTGGCACCAAGGAGGCTGCTGGGGACTAGAGCAGAACCTTTCTCACTGAACTGCTTGAACCCACCCAGAAGCAGAGTGAATAGGAACATGGACACACACCTACTCACACTCACAAACATACTCACACACTCAGGGCTGGCCCTGTGCCGGCAACGGCAGGACAGTAGCAAGATGCGGGAATCTGTGGTCCTCAGATGATGGGACACATAGCTCCTCCCCACCTAGAAGCCACCCACATTGCTGCTGCCAGTGTGCGGGCCCTGGAGTTGGGACATCTGGTTTCAATTCCAAACCCAGCACTAGGCCCGTCCTTGACCTCCTGAGCACCGGCTGACTTGTTTGAGGCACAGAACCTAACTGTGTCTACACTGAGGTGGGAAAGGGTTACATTGTCTGTGATGGTGTTAGCATTCGTCACTGTGACAAAACACCTGAGATAATCAGCCTCTAGGAGGAAGGGTTTATCTTGGCTCACAGGGTGGGACGTGCCAGCCCACGGCTGGTTGGCCTGTTGTTTTGGGGTCTGTGGCGAGACAGCACATCATGTGGGAGGGTGTGGCCAGAGCAAAGAGGAAGAGGAAGAGGCCCAGGTCCCGGATCTCCTCCAAGGCCACACCCCCACCCAATAACCTAACTTCCTCCAACTAGGTCCCGCCTCTTAAAGGTTCCACCACCTCCCAATGGCTCCAGAGGCTAGAGACCAAGCCTCCAACACTTGGGCCTTTGAGAGACACTTATCCCAATCATAGCAGTGAGAGTGGAAAGTGGGCACATGATAGCACGTACTGTGCATTCCTATTATGTTAGGAACCGTCCAAAGCGTCTTAAACGGGAGCTGGCACCTGGGTAGGCCCTCAGCCTCCCACAAAGTCAGGACCTGCAGTTCCTGTTCTCTCTTCAGCCACCCTCTCACGGAGCCCAGCCTGTGTTGCTGGTGGGGGCCTCTTCAAGGCTCCAGCTGCCTGTGAACTTGAATGGCTGCTGCATCCTTGGCTCAGGGCTGCTGTCCCACATCTGAGTCTGTCTGGTCTCAGGCAGCCCTGATGATTCAACACCCAATTAATCTGCACTCGGAGGAGACCCTCTCTTAATTGCAAGAAAGCTGTCATTATCTGAGTTAGGGGGTGTAAAGGGGGAATTACTCTAATACATTTGAATCCACTAATTGTTTTCTGGAGCCCCTTGAGAGCCAATAACGAAATGTAACAGTAAATCCCAGAATCACACAGAGCCTGCAATACTTCAGCCAGCCTGGCCCTCCCTCCTTCCTCTCAACAAGAAAACCTGCCTATAGAATTATCTGTCTTCACACTGTGCCTCCCTTTTGGGGGGATGCCACAGGTCTTGAGGGTGCTGCCCTCGGACTCTGTCACCGGTAACAGGGCTCCTCACAGCCAGTCCTGCTCTTCCCTTAGGCTCAGTGTGATCAGCTTCTTTTCAACTATGTGTCAGCTGCAAGCCACTTGAGGGCAAGGAGCTGTCTGACCTCTGTACCTCCTGTACCTGAAATAAAGCCAACAGTGAGTGCATGCTCTATGAGTAAACCAAACTTAAAGTCTGCCACTACGGTCTTTCACAGTGTATCAGTCAGGGTAGGCTAGGTTATGCTGCAGTGACAAGCATCCCCCAACTCTTACAGGTTTCACATAACAAAGGTTCATTTCTCACTTGTGCTGCCTGTCTATTGTGGGTAGGCAGGGAGCATTGAGCACAGTCACTCAGACTGCCAGAACAAGGAGGGGCATCACCTTAATATGAGCCTTATCAGGCATGGGTCAAAGAATGTGAGTTATGTGCTGGCTCTTAAAAACTCCACACACATGCCTGTAATCCCGACTATACAGGAGGCTGAGGAAGGAGGATTGCAAGTTTCAGGATAGCCTGGGCTACTTAGTAAGATCCTGTCTCAAAATAAAATTTAAAAGGGCTGGGGGTACAGCTTAGTGGTAGAGCACCTCTGGGTTCAATCCCCAGTCCAAAAAAAAACAAAAAAACTTTTACATATGTCACTTTCATTGACCAAAGCAAGGAACATGGATGTTCATTCCTAACATCAGTAAGAGGCCAGTGTGTTCCTCCCATGTGCTCAGAAGACAGAGTAGAGCCCTCTGGTGATCAGCACTGGTGATAACTTCAAGTGTCCCATGTCCACTATGGGGTCTCAGAAATACACTGGTTCCACAAAAATACACTAAGCAGAGATTCCGTTTCCTGAGTGTGCTAAAAATTCGTACTTAGAGCAGCCAGGAGCCCTTGGTGGGTTCTGCCTCCATGATCATTCTCAGCTAAAAAGACAACATTGTCGCTGAGCCTCAGTTTCTTTATCGGCAAAATGGAGGCTTTCTTTTCCTCCTCTTCTTGACTGACAGGTGCAGCCCTTCCACCTTGGAGGGTGGCAGGACACTCAGGGGAAGGCTGAGTGTCCATAAGAGCCCCAGGGACTGATAATCCAGGGAGCTAGGAACTCCCGAGGGGCCTCCATGTTGACAGGCAGGAGTGGGACCCAACATGCCACCCACAAAGACACAGAGCCCAGCCAAAGCCAGGCTCTGAAGCCATTCTGACAAGGAACAGGGTCAGGCAGATCCGGCCAAAGCTCAGGGGACCTCTGACAGCACCAGTTCCCAGAGACTCACGGAGGTGGTCTGGTGACCTGTGTGACTCGTAGAGCTGCCTGTGGCAGTGACTGTTACAGGTATGGGAATAGCATCAGCAGAGACAGGAGTGGCTCCGCCTGCAAAGACCCAGCCCCCCAGGCAGGGAGTCCTGCCCACCCCTCATTTTTCAGAGAAGAAGAGTGAGATTTAGAGAAAGTGAGTCGCTTACCCCAGAACTAGGATTTTGACGTTTTCCCAGCCCCCGGGGCTCCGCTTTTGTCCTGTGATTTTATTTCAGCCCCACCCCATTGGGTGTTGTCACTCAAAGCAGCCTCCACACCAGACCCTGCAGACGGGAAGTTCCCACCGACTCACCCCACCAGCTCGGGGTTAGTAAGCACCCTGTGCTGGGTTCGGTGCCCCGTGCTGGGCTCGGCCTCTCGGAGCTCACAATCTGTGGGAACAAGCTGCCGTCCCGAGAACAGAGTCGGGGTCTTGCAGAGTGGGTGTGGGGGTTAGTGATGACAACCTGGCCATCGCCCAACAGAGCAACAGGCCCCTAGGTGGCACTTGGGAAAGGGCGCTTCTCCTGTTCTTCGGCACCAGGTTCTCCAGGCCGCCCGGCTGGGGCTGACAGTGCTCGGCCTGTGCGTCCCTGGGACCGTTACCTCCGCTGCCCCAACCCGAGAGCCCTGGCTAAGGAAACAGCAGTCCCAGAAGCCAGCCCCTCTGCTCCTCCCACAGCCCCAGGGGATGGGGCCCTCAGAGAGAGATCCAGAAGGCTCTACGGAGCTTGGTGTTCAGATCCTCCGAGCAGACAGGAATAGGCGCAGATTCCTGCAGGTGGGTTAGCCACTCAGGGGTAGCGCATGTGCTGGACAGGCCCAAGG
Source organism: Marmota marmota marmota (assembly GCF_001458135.2). NCBI lineage: Eukaryota > Metazoa > Chordata > Mammalia > Rodentia > Sciuridae > Marmota > Marmota marmota. The sequence continues at coordinate 40,408,671 of NW_026000082.1, forward strand.
CCCTGGGTTCGGTGTCCAGTCACACACAGACACACACGCCAGGCAGTGGGCCCTCGTATCCGTGGGTTCTGGGTCTTGGAATTCAACCAGCAGCACATGGGGGAAAAAAAAAAACCTAGGTTCACACTGAATGTGCACAGACTTGACCTTATCATCGTCCCCTAATCAACAGGGCACAACAACCACCGCATTTCCATTGCGTTGGGTGTTAGAAGTCTCTAGAGCTGGTTTGAAGTATCTGGGAGATGTGCGTGGGTTTAAACACAAACACTGCACTGTGTCACAGAAGGGACTTGAACCCCTCAGATCTGGTTCCCCAGGGGTCCCTGAACCAAGCCTCTCAGGTATCAAGGGACTAATCTTAAAGGAACAGCACGTGCACACACACACACACACACACACACACTTAGGATTAGAAGCCGCCCAGGACATGCAGTACCTGAGATATTAGTCTTCAGATGCTAAGGACAGCACTGTTGTCATTAGTAGCAGCAGCTGTGGCGAATGCTCGATTATTGAGGGGGCTAGGTGGCAGGATGATCCTGTTCTCCCTGCTGTCTCACTGAGGGCCGAGGGTGGATTTGCTTCTGTTTTTTGCGGGCTGTTTGCCTCGGCAGGGCCAGGTGTATGTGCTGACGTCCGTGGCGGTGGTTTTCCTAACTCTGTCCCTCACAGCATCCTCATGAGGACGCAGAGACAGAGACAGTGGGTGGTTGATCGCGCCGTCCCCTTCCTGGTCACCCCCTGGGTCTTGCTGCCAACCTCTCCCTCCCTCGTGCTTACCCACTTTTGCCCACACTCACTCACCAAGCATCAGCTCCCAAGTCTCTCCCTGCTAGACGAAGGTCACCTTCAGGGCTATTTTGTCACCTTTGTGTCACCAGCTCCTGACTCAGGCTTTGACACAGAGGAGGTGCCCGTGCACCTCAGTAGCTGAGTTATTAATGAGACAGGAAGCAGCCAGGGAGCTGTCAGTGAGCACAGCCTGCAGAGAACCCTGCCCCAGGCCTCTAGGGAGGGGTTCCAGAAGCTGCCCTGGCCAGGAGGACACCGCAGCCTACATGACCAGGGCCAGCTGGTTGACCTATTGTCCAGGCCTCCCAGTGACCTCCCATCATGCAGGCTGATCTGTTCCAGACTGGCACAGTCTGCCAGCTTGTGCACACCAAGTCCGCTGCTCCCACCCGCTCGAAACCAAGACAGGATGCGCACCTGCCAGATGGCTGTGCCTTGGGCAGGAAATGGGCATAACCAGAATTCCCAGAGATAAACACATCCCTTGGGGTGGTCTATCTCCCAGCCAAGGGCATGCACTTGCTTTGGGAGTAAACAGCTCTCTGACCCCCAGCAGGTGGCAGGGGGCAGTGTCTGCTGCCAGGAGGAGCCACCATCTGAGTCCTCACTGAAAGACTGGGCCCCACATCACAGTTCCTGGCGCATCTTTTCCATGTATTTGTAAAATAATTTCAAACATTAAGTGGTTGAAAGGGAACTCAATCTGCCTCCTACTCCTGGCTCAGCCAAATGGCCACATGAACCAAGAATTGCTTCAGTTATTTATGCATTTATTCTCTTCTTTGTTCCAAAAGCATTTGAAGAGAATTAATTAAAAGCATTACATACCGTTGTGCCGGGCAGCTGTGTTGACTGGTTGGGAGACCTCAGGACTAAGCCGCTTGCCTGAGCCCGTGCTCAGCCAGCGAACAGGAGCCTGCATGGCCCACTTCAGCTGGGCGCTGGGGTCAGTCAGTTCTCCAGCCTGGGATCTCCACCCCTTCTCTGCAATTCCATCACTTTTCTTAGTATCTCCAGGGTGCAGGGAAGCCTGGCAACCTGCTGAAAATGTCACGAACAAGGGCACACTGGATAAAGAACCTAGAAACCTGAGTTTAAATCCAGACTCTGCTAGTTTCTGTCTGAGCACCCTCTGGCAAGTCACTTCACCTCTCTGAGCCTCAGGGTGATTAGTATAATAGGGATACTGGTGCCTTTGGGTCTCATTCTGGGATTTAACACCTGCCACTTACTGAACACTTCCTTTGGGCCAGGCAAAGTGCTGAGAGCTTTGCCGAATTTCTCTTATTTAATATACCAACAGCCCTAATGTCACAAAAGAAGCGGTGTCTCAGGAAAAGGATCTAGGAGTTCCCAGAGAGAAGGAGGAACAGGTTCAGGACCTGCAGGGTCCTTGGCTTACAGCGATGGCAAAGAATTTCAGCGCATGCCAGCCAGGGGCAGAAAGCAGTTTGTTTGAGGAAAGTGGGTGCACATTCAAGGGAGACTGTGGGTCATCTCAAGAGAGAGACGCCTTGGGGGTAAAGCAAGGGAGACACATTCAAGGGAGAGTGTGAGCATCACAAGAGTGAGAGGTGCAGTTCTGGGGTCCCCAGCTCTTCTTTAGAGGGAACTTGGTGAGGGGCGGTGTGGGAAGGTGTGTGGGAATGACACCAGTCTGGTGGTCTCAAGACGGTTTCTGGTGGCCTGGTCAGTCTCAGAATCCCAGGCTGACGTGGTCTTCATCATCTGACCAGTCAGTAGTGCCGGGAAATCCTCTAAATTACAGCTTCCCCAAGACGCCCTATCTCTTTGCTTAATCTGTTTATTGGAGGTTTATTGAACACAGTGCCCAGGTGGATTTACAGATTTCTTAGAAATTTGTGAGTAGCAGGTCTGGAAGAGAGACTGGCCTAGGAACGATAAAGGGGAAAGTATGCGTGCGTGACTCCTGAATCCAAATATAATTTCCTTGTCTTTCCTTTAAGTCTTTTTTCTCCCTCTTTTCAATCTTTCTCTCCAGCCTCACTAAGAGGCAGCTGTTGATGTTCCCATTTGCCTGTGAGGAGGTCGAAGGTCTGTGTCTCTGTGTTCCCTTCTATCGCAAGTACCTGGCCTGGGTCTAGACAGGGATAAAGTACAGTAATTGACATTCTTCGTGGTCCTAGGTCACGGCAAAGCTGGCCTGTGGGGGCAGGTGTGACTACAGGGTGCTTGGCGACCAGCATGCCATCAGTCAGGTCTCCCCCTCTCCCTCCACCACCAGTTTCTCCAGGTGGACTTTTTCAAGGCTGCAGTAGCCAGTGCCTCCGAGCTCCAGAATATAACAGCTCTGTTCTCGGGACAGAACGTGGGGTTCCCTGGGTTCCTGCTTTCATTCAACCTAGAGGCTGAGCAGCCCCTGGGGTCCTGGAGGGGACAGAGACACCCTTGACCTTAGCGATCACCACGTGCTAGAATGCATTTGATTGCACCCTGAATGCGGGGCTCTCCTGGCCTCACTCCCGGGGCCTGGCCTCCCTGCTCCACCATTAGCCCTCAGGACACAGTGGCCAGGGGAGCTGCCTCACCAGCCTCCCTCAGATTGGCCACCAAGTGTCCTCCTAAATAAATCCACTTAACTTCCAGGGCTCAGAGGAGCCTCCGGGAACTTCCTTGCCCAACACCTTCAGGGCACAGCAAGGAAAAGGAGCCAGGAGAGAATATGCCCAAACGGCAGAGGCAACTGGTGTCTGTAGGGAGTTTGATGAGATCATGATGGAGACCCGGGGATGCCCAAGTCCTTGCCCTTTGCCCACCAGGTCCCCAGGAGAAATGAGCACGCAGGTCCCAGCTCCATGCGTGCCAGGGCATCCACCACTTTAACAGAGGCACCTGCCACCTGCGACCCCAGGAAAACTGTGCTGGATCGCATGGCAGGCGTAGCCCCCAGGAGCCCCAGGTCTTGGACAGGGACCTGTAGCCTGCTGGCCAGACACAGAAGAAGGCAGGCAAAGGGGAGAGACAGAGACAGACCACCCGCCATTGGGATGAATATACAGCCAGATTCCTGCCCTTTTTTTTTTTTTTTGGCAAGGGTGGGCTATATCACCAGCCCTAAATACAGGGTCAGGGATAGAGAAGGTGGCCCCGCCTGTCCTGAGGGGCTTGACTAGCTCAGGAGAGGAAGCAGACCCTGCCATCTGACTTCCTGTTACACAGTGACCTGCCCTCCAGCACATGTCCTCCGAGAGCATTCTTACACTTGATCACCAGACCGTTCGCCCTCTTGCCTTAGGGGCAGTAGTGGGAGGCCTGGGAAAAAGGTGGGCAGGGACGCTGGGCTGGAAGGAAGGAAGGCTGAGGACTCCACTGTCCCTGCAGCCCAGAGCCAGCGAACCCTTTATGCAAACGCCCCCAGGGCCTCGTTATTCAAGGACTTTTCCCCCCAAGCCTGTCTTAAGACCCTATCTAGCCATTGGTAGACCCACTTCCCACTCCTAACTGTAAAGTGCATGCAGAATAAGTGGAGTAGGTGGAAAGTTTGCTAACAGTGACCCAGAAGGCTACAGTTCTCCATGCCACAGGTCTCAGGATCACGGGCTCAGGTCAGCAAACCCTTCCTTCAAAACCTGGCTCCACCACAACCTACTCCCCGGCCCCTGCAGAGTCCGTAAGCTCTTTGATCCTCCCTATTCACGCAGCCGACAAAAGGACATGTACTTCACAAGGAGAAATGAAATAGCTCATATGAAGCACCCAGCACAGAGCCTGCGCACAGTGATGCTCAGAGATTGGCTGAGCTCACAGGCTGGTTAGCAGGCCTGAGCCTTAGAACGAGGTGAAGGGCACCTAGTGCTCTGTCTAATCCTAATGAGGTGCTCCAGGAGGCCCTGACCGTTATCTCAGGGTCAGTACAATGGGCCTTGCTTTATTCCTTCATCCCACGAATATCAGTCCAGACTGTCACACGGACTCAGGGCTCTTGGGGACAGTTGAGATCATTGGGTTCAAACTTCTGCGCTATTTAGGATCCCTCTGACATTGCACAGCAGAGATGTCCACTAGCCTCTGTTTGATTGCTTCTAGTGACCGGAATCATCCTACCTGGCTAGGGGCAGTAGGTTAGGAATTTAGGAACTGCAGTTCAATAGGAGTCCATTACTTGTAGATCAAGGGACATCAGGCACTGCCCAGAGTGTGCGATCCAGCCGCTGGTGTTGCTTAAGTGTGCCGTGAGAGGAGAGAGGTTGACCAGCATGTCCCCAGTCTGGCTCTGGGCTTTTCTAAAACATGATCTTAACCATGATGTCTCTATTATGCAAACTCCCAAGAGACAATGCTGAGAGCCAAATGCTGCACAGATCCACCTGTCACCGTCACGGTCATACAGATGGAGTGGCTGCCCGTGCTCACTGCCCCAGTTCTGGGGAAACTGATTCTCTATCAGAGTTGTGGTGTCCAGCACCCCTGGAGGGGATGGTCTCCAGGAGCAGATCTCTCCCTGGCCACCTGGAGCCCCTGTGGCCATCCCTTCCAGCCTCATGGACAGACCCCTCCCAGTGACCACTCCTCCCTCCCCTCCAGAGCCTCCCCCTCACTCAGAACTTCGTGCAAACAAGTCCCATACACAAGAGTCTCAGTCAATAGTAATAATCCCATGAGGATCCAGACCCTCTGCAGCAAGGAGCATTCCTCTGTGGGAGGAGCAAACACCCCGGCCTGCACGTGCAAACGCACACACACACACACACAGCCCCGTTAATTTACGTATTAATTAATCATCTCAGTTCACAGCATTGTGTAATGGAGATTGAGGTTTTTTCCTCCTGTATCTAAGATTTCCGTGCTCCTCAGGCCCGTGCACCAGTACTGTCTAACTGCTGTCTTTGGGGGACCAGCCTGGCCTGTTTTGCAGAGCGGAAGATGAAAAGCTTCCTGCCTGCAAGTCAGGGTGCCTCCCGTGCTTTGGGCTTTTATGACAGAGTCTGAGTTTGGGGGACCCCTGTTGCAGCAGCCTTGCCTTACCCTCGCAGGGCAAAATGGAAGAGGTGGGAATCAAAGATGAGAAATGAAGACTGACTCCTTCCCTTAATTCACCCCAGATCCTGGTAGGATGTCCACACTGGCTCTGCTAAGCATTTCCCCAGTGTGAACCTGCTCCCCGGGGGTCTGGGGCTGGAGACAATGGAACCCCTGTTCCTTTGTCGCTCCTTCCTTGCTGGTCGGTCCTGTGTCTCTGCAGCGGATTTCCTTTGCCATAGGTGCAGTCTGCATCCCTTCCCTCAAGGTCTGTTTCTTGGACCTGCAGTCGGGAGATAATTTCCTCCTTCGTTTCGGCCTTATCGCTGGCTGCACACACGCACCCCTGCCAGGAGGGGAAAATCCGTCCCTTTTTGCTTCTTGAACTTGAGATGCTTTGGTGTTTGCAGCCAGGAGAATCTCATTATTGACAACGTGATGGGCATGTGGAACGGATGCCTGGCTTTAAGGAAGGCCACCGCAGGGAAAGGGTCAGACAGCAGACCGAGGGGTGTCCCTGGCAGAGCACCCCCCACCACGCCAAAGGGTTCTCCATGGGGGCTCTTTAAAGAGCCGGCTCCACTTGATGCATTTGAAGAATTTACAAAAACTCAATTTACATAGTTTCCCAGGCCAAAGCTATCACATGAAGTTTGCTACTAGGAAGAAGCTGTCCCTTCTCAGCCCTGGACGGTTTTTGAAAAACTGAAATCATTTCCAATTTGCTGGGGGGTGGCAAGTGCAAGAGGCCAACCCCAGAGTCGGAGATTTTTAGTAAATATACTGAGTTGTGTGACCATCACCGCAACCTGAGTTTAGTACCTTCCCATCACCCCGGAAAGACACCCCGTGCTACGACTTGGGATATAATGGATCTCTTTGATTCCTGAGTGAAAGAGTCAAACTAAGAGGCAAAAGCAAAAGTAAGTTTTGAAAAGAAATGTGTCTCGCTGCACGTGCCAATGACAAACTCCTGTGAGTGGAGGGGTGGGCGCGGCTGGCAGGAGCTTCTCTTAACTGCTGGAGGTTTGACGCCTCCTTAATGCTGAAGTTATAACAGGATGAAGGGCTTCCAGCTGCAGCAGTAACTGCAGGATATTAATAAGATCCAGAGAACTGGTTTAAAAATGGAAATTATGGGCACAAAAGCCATTTGTGTATTACTTCTAAACTTGATGATCCCCGCCCTCTTTTACATAAAAATCTGAATATGTATAAAAGGGTCTATGCTAGAAGATGGTAACAGCAGGAAGAAAAAAATCCAAATGTATTTCAAACTCTGTGTTCCTGAGCCAGCAAAGGTGGTTGGATCTTCTGTCCAGGGGAGTGCAGGGGGTGTTTGTTTGGTACCCGGATTGAACCCAGGAGCACTTACTGAGCCACATCCACATCCTTTTTGTACTTTATTTGGAGACAGGGTCTCACTGAGTTGCTTAGCGCCTTGCCATTGCTGAGGCTGACTTTGAACTCGCAATCCTCCCGACTCGGCCTCCAGAGCCGCTTGTATTATAGGTGTATTCCACTGTGCCCGGCTTCATTAGTTACTGTTAAATGTTAAATTCCAGTTTCTTCTGTTGGTCTTGAAAAGTGAGGATCATTCTGTACTCAATCCATGACAGGATCCAGAGATCATCTCTGCCCCAGTGGAAGAGGTCTGATGGGCACTGAAAGTGGCACCTGAGCAAGGGTTTTCTGTATTTTGCCTAGAAGACTGGAAGGTTCTGGTAGTGTAAGTTTTGGAATCAAACAGTGGGATCTGGATTTTTTTTTTTCCTTCCCATCAGCTACAAGCTGTCTGTGTTTTTTGCTTGGTTGGTTTGGGATTTGGTGTTCTGTTGTTTGTTTGTTTTTATTTTCTTTTTTGGTGCTGGAGATTGAACCCAGGGCATCGTGCTAGACAAGAGCCCTACTGGCGAGCTGCACCCCAGGTTTCCCCTCTGCGCTTCCATCCTGGGAGGCTCTTGGCCTCCCTCCACCGGTCCTACCTGGTGTGATTCTTGCCCACGCCCCTTAGCTAACACCTGGGCATTACTGAGAGCCTGCTGCACAGCTTCTCCCCAGGTTTGCAGCCACGCAGAGAGCATAATCCTCTTTAAAACCCAGCGCATCTGAGCAGGGAACAGTGGTCTGAGGATGGAAGGGAAGGGGTCCAGTTGGCAGCTGTCAGTCCGGCTTCAGATGTGGGAAAATGTGTTTTCAGGTCTCCGCCGGCCCAGGCGTGGTTTGCCTGCACTCTGGGCTGGTTTATGAGGTTCAGCACTTGTCTCCGGTTAAGGTCTCAGACAAAGTAACTTTTTTTTGCTTTTCCCAGCAGCTTTGAGTTGATCAGAGTTGTTGTTCAGGCACCTGCTATGGCGGATGCTGGCCACTAGGGGGCGCAGCCCTCCCTCTGCAGAGCTATGGCAAGGGCCCCTCTCCAGCTTCCAGATACATTCCACAGGAACAGCAGGCACCCCACCCTGCGGCTGATCCCCAAAGAGAGCTGCTGGCCCAGAGGGTCCACACTGTTTAGCCCTCTGGCAGCAACAGTAACTCGATTGTGATCACTGTGTGAGTGAGTGGTTTCTGCATCAGCAGAGAGAATGGCCCAGGGACCTTATAGCTCTCTTGTGTGTTCTGGGTTGCAGCCCCAGCTGTATTCTCTCTGGCTGTGTGACCTTGGGCAAGTCGCATCCCCTCTCTGAGCCTATTTCCTCATCTGCCAAGGGAAGTGGTTGGAATGAAATCTCCTTGATCTGTAAGGGTCCCTTCAGCAACAGTGTCGCCAGCAACTCAGCACTGAAGACCCCTTGCGGGGAGGGGCGCCAGGACCACCCTGCAGGTCAGCCCAGACCTGAATGAATGAAGGAGGGACTAGACTCAGTCCAGCAGACCAAAGTTTGAAACCTTCTGCCACAGCATCACCTGCCTGGAAGCAGAGGTTCACCATCAGAGCAGGGGGGAGCTGAGAGGGCTTGGTGCTCCGGGGTTCTGCATTAGTCACATTTTCGTCACTGTGACCAAAATACATGACGAGAATAACTTAAAGGAGGAAGGGTTTATTTCTGCGCACTGTTTGCGAGGTTTCCGTCTGAGGTTGGCCAGCTCCGTTGCCCTGGGCCCGGGGTGAAGGTCAAACATCATAGGGGAAGGGCCAGCAGAGGGACCTGTCACCTCAGGGCAGCAGAGAGAGGGAGGGAGAGGCCAGGGACACTCCCAGTGACCCAGTCCTTCCACACCCCACCTGCTGCGGTTCCACGGCCCCCCCCCCAGTCGTCCACTCGGCTGTGAACAGATTAATCCACTGATGAGGTCCCAGCCCTCAGGACCCCGTCACTCCCAAGAGCCCCACCTCTGGCTCTGGCTGCACTGGGGACCAGGCCTTCCACACGTGGCACCCGAGGGTCCGTCCAGAGCCAAGCCATAACAGGTTCCCAAAGTCTTGTTAGCCTGGAACCGTCCACTCAGATAAACAGGAATGGAAGCCCAGACAGAAAACAGAACCATCTGGCCAGAGCCAGGGCCCGGAGAGACAAAGCCTCCTGTCCTGTGTCACTGAGCAAGAGGGCAGCAGAGCTGGCCAAAGCTGCCCCACCAGGCACAGTCACCCCGGGAGGTGCAGCAACTCAGACTCGTAAGGGTGGGGAGCCGCGTGCCGGAGCCACGACGCCCGCTGTGTGCCCACGGCGCTGGCTTCCCTGCACCGTGACTCAATCCTCCAAAGACCCGCAAGCCCAATATCATACCGTGGTTCTCGTTTAGGCTCAGAGAAGTTAAGTGACTTGGCTCCCATTGCAGAGCTCAGAAGTGCCTATGCTGGGACTGGAACGGACGTCGCGGTCCCTGCACTGGCTTTCCTGAGGACAGAGTTCAGTCCTCCTTCACTCATTCAGGTCTTCACCGCACACCACGCCGGGGCCTGGTGTGTTCCCTGGCCCTCACACGTGGCTGTGATAAGGCAGCCGGAGCCTCTGCCCTCATGGGACCTCACTGTTAGAGGAGGAGACAGAAGGTGAACAAATGATGTGTGACAAGAAGAAAAAGGACACAGAGACCCACCTCAAGTGGCCCTGGCTAAAATATCCCTGGTCAGCCGGCCAGGACACCCCACCGCCTCTCCACTGCCCTCTTCCTGCCAGGACCTGCTGGAAAGGAAGGGGACACTGTCCCCCCCACCTTCCAACTTGCAGGCCATCCGGGTCCACAGCAGGCGTGAGCTTTGTGGGTGCTGGAAAGAGACCCGGGTTCCGACTCGGGCCACGACACTTGCTGACCACATGCCTTGTGTTTTCCTTAACTCTAAAATAGTGACAATGGGGCTTTGCAGGAATAGATCAGGGACATGAGGGCTCCACCCAGGCCCTGGAACCCAGTAAGGAGAGACCCCATAATGTGCCTGTGTGTGCACGTGTGTGTGTGCACGTGTGTGTGTGCACGTGTGTGCGCATGGTGTGACATGTGTCTCCTTCAGTGCGGTTGGGGTATCCCTCCCAGGAACCACTGTGGCCAGGGACACTGATGGCCTTTTTCTGGGGTCTCTCGCCAGATTGCCAAGGGATCATCGAGGACGTCATCCTGCTGGGTGCCCCCGTGGAAGGAGACCCCAAGCACTGGGAGCCTTTCCGGAAGGTGGTGTCCGGGAGGATCGTCAATGGCTACAGCAGGTCTGTGCACCCTCTCTCCGGCGGGGAGGTGACACCTCTTCCCAAGCACCTAGGGTCCCAGGCCTCGTGCTGGGGACGTGCATTTGACACTGCTGTCCCGGTGTTGGCAGCGAGGCCCAGGCCGGGTGCTCTGATCCGCTAAGCGTCCACCCTTACAGGGTGGATGGCACCGGGGGAAGATCCGGAAGAGCAGAGGATGTCCCTGGGTTGGGCCTGAGGCCACTTGCCTGCTGACAGGAGCCCAGCAAGGGCCCAGCATTGGAGCTGGGAGGGGCCGCAGGAGAGAGGATGTGACACTGACGGTTTAAATAAAGATGGGTCCCACAGATGGAGGGCTGTGGACGAGACCGAGGGGCTCTGGGTTCATCGTTGTTGAAGGAACGAGCGAGGGGTCTGGATTGAGTGTGCAGAACGCCGTTTCAGGGCAGGGCGACAGGACGGGAAGCTGATGGCCCGCAGGTGGCCCATGGCCAGAGAGTGACAGACCCTCTGACAAGAGACAGGGCCAGCCTCAAAGGAGAGCAGCCCCGGCCTGGGGCTGGGGGAGGGGAGCTCAGGGCTTTCCGTCAAGGCTGGGACCCAGGGTCGGGAAGAGCCACCACCCAGACCTCGTGGGAGAACAGGCCAGAGGACCTTTACAGACTCCAAAACATTACGGATTCTGAAACACAACAGGACCCTCAGGACTGGGGGGCCACTCAGCTGAAGTGCAGAATGCTGACCAGGTCACCCAAGGAAGGTGACATTCTGAGCTCCAAATACAGGGCCGTGTGGAGTTCAAGAAACAGTGGGACAGGTGATTACTTGTAGGGGACGAGAAAGGAAGGAAAACATGACTTCACAGCTTGCATGGGAGCTGACTGACTCCATTCCAATTGAAACAGCTTTACAAATTAGTAAGGAGAGCCAGGCGTGGTAGCGCACACCTGTAACCCCAGCTGCTCGGGAGGCTGAGGCAGGATTCCAAGTTCAAGGCCAGCCTCAGCAACAACTTAGCAAGACCCTGTCTCAAAATTTTTAAAAATTAAAAAGACTGGAGAATGGAGCTCAGTGGTAAAACATCCCTGGGTTCAAGCCCCATACTTTAAAAAAAAAAAAAATCGCCAAAGGATACCGTCATACAAACTCATAGAACAACTACAAATAGCCAGTAAACTTTTAAAAGATACCCAACTTCCTCATCATTCATTAAATAAATACAGGCTATAAAACGGGCTATCACAGCTTCACTTATAATTAAAAATTTTAAAGAACCTAAATGAGCACAAATAAGGCATAGTTAAGAGGGTAACACAAGAGTGACATTTTTAGGGTGTCAGACGCGGCTGGGTTAAAGGCTTGGCTCTGCCGCTCACTTTGGGGTGGCGTCCCTGAGTCTCAGTATCCCCACCTGCAAAGCTGGACAAATAGGGCCTCCCGCACAGGGGTCCTGGGGAGATTATGAAGGAACAGGCTGCACGTAGTAGGTGCCCCATAAATGGTAGCAGTGGTTTGTGGTATCTGTTAGTGGGCGTCTTCACGTGGTGAGGTTTTTGATTCTTGGTTTTTGTTATTTTTTCACAACAGCCAAGGGAGAGCATTAAAATTGCAAGTGTGCAGTGTGGAGGCACCACGGTCTTATTAAACCATCTGTTCTGTTGAGAACTGGAGGCTAAAAAGCCTGGTTTTCAATTATGTTAGAGACCCTCGGCCGCATCTCTGCAGAGAGAGGGAGGGGAGCCGGGGCCCACCGACCAGGCCCAGGGCTGGAGCTCCGTGGTCCAATTAAGCATCCACCAGGAGTTTCCGCTCTCAGCCCCCTCCGGCTTCCGTGGCTGTGAACTTAAATTTGAGGGCAGGGAGGGAGTGTGAAGGTCAGCACCAGCTGCATGCATTTATAAACGAAGACTTGCATTAGTAACTCTTGGCCAATCCTTTCACTTTTTTGGGCTTCTCAGCCCCCTGGGCTGGGTCATACTGCTCCCTGTCCCCCGGAGTTAGGGGACCTTGGGAGGGAGAGGTGACTTGCCCAGGGTCCACCAGGCAGAGCCCGGGTGCTAGAGGGCTGAGTTCTGGTTGCCATGGTGACTTCCCTTAGCCCAGAGGTCAGAGGCCACCCAGCGTCTCTGCTCCAGCTGACGTGTGGAGGGGTGACAGGAGGACAGGAAGGCCCCACTATGGTGGGAGAGCCTGGAGAGTGAGCCAGGTGCCCCTTCAGCCGGTCCTCATGATGACTGATCCTAGCTGGGCCACCCCCTATCCCCGGGAGTCCTGTGACTGAGGGACAGTCCTGACCTCAGGGAGCTCTCTGTCTGGAAGAGGGGAAAGACCAGGAACACACAGGGGGACGTGTGGGGACCGTCCCCAAAGGAGCAAGTTCCAGCACAGGAGGGCTGAAGGGTGGACAGTACCAGGTGAGGGCTCAGGGCACTCCTGGAAGGTGTACAGAGGAGCCCGTCAGAGGCCGGAAGCACAGGCCCAGCTGAAGAGGAGCCACACACCCACCAGGCCCAGACCGGGAGGTGATAATCATCCCCAAGACTTCTTGAGCATCCGTGTGTCCCTGCACCACTTCATTTAAATTCCCACCGACTCTGGGAGCTTAGATCCACCGAGGCTCAGAGAGGACAAGCACCTTCCCCCAAGGTCACACAGCCGGCCCTGGACCTGGGTCTGAGTGGTCCAGAGGCAGATGGATAAGGGTCTTGAGTGCCAGTGAGGGACCCGTGGCTCACTCAGGACTCCAAAGAGGACATAGGACCTTTAACACGTTCCTGTTCTGTCCCTAAATGTGCATAAGGAAGGGCAGTTAACAGTTCTCAGTAAAGTGTTGTCACAATCACAACAGAAATAACGTAGAAGCAACGCTTTTCTTTGCTCCTGGGTAACTACAGCAACAGCGTCTGTGGGCCATCCCCAAATCCAGTGTTTGATGCATCTGAGTCTCATAATTCCTCACTAAGACGACTTGGATCATCTCCTTCTCCCCTCGCCGTCCATTCTGGGTGCCTCTGGGACCCTCGGCCGTAAGGTAGACACTGGGACTTGGAAGTGATGCTCTCTGGAGAGTTATGGAATTTTCTAGAAGCGAAAGCTCATAGGCAGAGGGGAGCCATGGTCAGTTCCTGAGAGAAGAGGGGTGCTTTAGGAAGGCCACGGGGTCTCAGAGGGGAGAGCCAGGGGCGGAGGGGGGGCGAGGAGACCTTGCATTGGTCCCTGGGGGCAGGGGAGGCCCTGCCTGTCCTCCGGCTGGGAGGAGAGTGGACATTGAAGACGGGGCGGAGTAGGGACCAGCAGGGCAGGGGCAGGCCAGCCACAGGTGGGGACGCCTGAGATTGGATTCTGCTTGAGGGACCGAGCAGATGATAGCCGGGAAGAAGTGGGGGGCCAAGGAGCCCTCCACCCCAGCAGGGGTCTTTAGAGGGCCCTGGACACTGGACTCCAGTCCTTCTGGGGCCTTCCCCACTGGCACCTACATGTGCACTCCTGTGGTGGAGACCCCGAGGGGGAGCTGGGAGCCCGGGAGACAGCACACCCAGGCCCCAGGCGGGTGGGGACTTGCCCTCTCCTGCCTCTCAGCCCCCTCCCGGGCTGCAGTGAGGGAGGCCGGTCTTTCAAGCTTCCAAAAATAATGGACCAGGTGATCAGGGAGCTGGTGCCCGTGGAAGAAACCAGGTGTGCACGGTCAGGCCTGCCCCCCGGGTACCAAGTGGCTCGGCTGGCCCAGTGCCCCGGGACAGAGCTCAGGGTTCCAGGAAGGCCATATCACGGGACCCTCAGACCCGTCCTCCGTGGACAGTGCTTGTGGCACTAAAGAGCTGGGCAGCAGGGTCCCAGGAGGCTTTCTGTGGATGGGGTAGGGGTGCTGGCTGGGGAGGGGGAGGAAGTGGGGTTCACAGCAGCCATGAAGGGACGAGTGTTCCCGGGCATTGACCCCCTGGGCAGCCACCAGGCCTCTGCCAGGAGACTGAGGGCCAGGAGAACCTGAGTGGGCCAGGCCTGTCCTCGAAAGGCAGAGCTGGTCCCCTGACTCCATAGCCCCCTCCCCCTTGACCCCTCAGGGAGCCCTGGGCCAGCCACCTCCCCAGCTGGGCACAGTCCCCAGCGGCCTGCTGACTGTGGGGAACGGGGTCAGTCCCCTCTTTATTCCCGCAGCCCTGGGTCAGCCGGCAGGGCTGGGGTGCTCATAGTGGAGCTGAGGCCCGGGTCCAGCCCCAACAAGAATTAATGAGGTGCTCGTCAACAGACATGCATCTATGACATGCCAGACACTCTTCTTGCCTCTGGGGACCCAGAAGGGACCCAACCAGACAGCCTTCCTGGAGCCACCGTGGCCTTGTGCAAAGCCCTCAGCTCAGTCCCCCAGACCTCCCAGGAGACAGGCAGGCCCAGCCTGGCGTCTCCCCAGGCTGACGGTGGCCCCGTCTCTGCCCACAGGGGAGACTGGCTGCTCAGCTTCGTGTACCGCACGTCCTCCGTGCAGTTCCACGTCGCCGGCCTTCAGCCTGTGCAGCTGCAGGACCGCAGGGTGGAGAATGTGGACCTGTCCTCGGTGGTGAGTGTCGCCCGCGTTTGCCTGTGTGTGAGGAGGTGTCTGGCCACCCAGCTCAGCAGCCTCAGCCCCTGGAGAAGTGGCCCCAGCCAGCTCTGCACTGGAGCAGGGAGAGACTGAGAATCTGCTGGGCGGGGACAGGGGCGACTGACCAGGCTCCTTCCTCCCGCAGGGCTCTGTCCCCCGCCTTCCACTCCAGTGCTAATCCTCACTGGACAGGCACTGCTGTCCCCGTTTCATGGATTAGGAAATCAAAGTTTAGAAAAATTCCTGTCTTGCAGGACATGGTGGCACACATCAGTAATCTGTCACTCAGGAGGCCAAGGCAGGAGGATTACAGTTCGAGGCCGAAGTTTGTCACCTGTTCTCAGCAATGTAGTGAGACCGTGTCTCAAGGAAAAGGGCTGGGCCGTTGTTCAGTGGTAGAGCACTCGCCTAGTGTGTGTGAGGTCCGGGTTCACCCCCAGCACAGCAAGGGGGAAAGAAAAGAAAAGAAAGAGAAGTTCCTGTCTCACAAGTTGCAATTACCAGGGCTGGACTTGATCCCCCAGAGCCTACACTGGCCCCCCACATGACTGCGCACCACCCCCATTCCCAGGTCTTCCCT